>NC_056431.1:72552053-72624553 GCF_018296145.1 Oncorhynchus tshawytscha | reverse complement strand
CCGCATCAGCTTTGTACCGAAGGACCCCATTGACCTCCTGAGGAGAGATGCAGTGGCGTTTGAATACCTCTATGTTCAGGTGAGTCACAGCACATGGACGACAACACTGCCTGATTGAAACGTATCAGGTTTGTTGTGTTATCAAAATGTATATTTTTCTATGATATTCATTGTATTTGTTAAGATTCCTTGTAGAAACTTTAGCTCAGAAAAAATGTAAATGATCTGCTGTTGACTTGGAGCTCACCACAACCAGAGTTACTAGGGGAGCCAAATGTAACTTCATACCATAGTTACTGTGTACTGTCTGGTTCAAGGTGCAGTGTAACACCTCTCCTCTCCTCTCCTCTCCTCTCCTCTCCCTCTCCTCTCCTCTCCTCTCCCTCTCCTCTCTCTCTCCTCTCCTCTCCTCCTCTCCTCTCCTCTCCTCTCCTCTCTTCCCTTCTCTTCTCCTCTGCTCTCTTCTCTACTCCTCTCTTCTCCTCTCTTCTCCTCTCTCCCCTTTGCTTTTCTCTCCTCTCCTCTCTTCTCCTCTTCTCTTCTCCTCTCCTCTCCTCTCTTCTCCTCTTCTCCTCTCCGCCTCTTCTCCCCTTCAAGAGCTGTAATGACGTGGTGCTGGAGAGATTTGGGTCAGAGCTGAAATACGACACAGCCCTGCGTCTGGCTGCCTTGCAGATGTACATCCTCACCATTAACACCAAACAATCGCAGAAAGTCTCCCTCAAGTACATTGAGTGAGTAGCTTGGGTTTCACAGTGCTTCCCACAACCAGGTCAACACAGAACAGATCCAATGTCTAAGTTCAAACATGGCACTGCATTTCCTTGCATGTTCAATCCAGCAACACATTGTTATGAGAGCTTTTGACACCCTCACAACATTAGACTCTCAACACTTACTCAGTGACTTGAGATTAATCTGGAAATAAAAAATCATTATCTGGCTTGGGTGTCTTCATGAAGGAATTACATCCATGTCAGATACAGTAACGATTTCCCCATTGATTGGTGTGTCATAAATACCACAGGTATTTAATATGGATATTGATTATAATCGACTAGCTATTGGCTAATCAATGCATCCCCTCTTTATAAAGTGATTGATTTTTGCTGGACGAATGCATTCTGCTGTTGTACATTAAACCTGCGTTACCATGGTTTCTTGCTCTACAGGAAGGAGTGGGGTTTGGCACTGTTCCTCCCTCCTGCAGTACTATCCAGTATGAAAGAGAAGAACATCAAGAAAGCCCTAACACACATTCTCAAAACCAACCAGAATCTGGTACCTCCTGGAAAAAAGGTAGGGTACCTTTTTATCTCTCTCCTGTTTCCTCTCTCTCTCTCTCTCTCTGTCTCCATCTCTCCCTCCTCTCTCTCTCTCTCTCTCTCTCTATGTCTCTTCTCCCTCTCTTCTGTCTCCTCTTCTCCCCCTCTTCTCCAGCTCACTCTTAATGCAGCACATTGGAAAAGAGCACCACCTAGTGGAATACTCAACCTGATGTCTCATGCTCTCATACATTTCCCACTGTTAGATAATGTAATGCGTCACTGTGACCATTCACAGCGCCACCTTCTTTGTAAAATAAATCCTCTGTGCACATTCATACAATGACAGTAGCCTACATTGCTCATGTTCTCTTTCAGCTGTCAGCACTGCAGGCCAAGGTCCACTATCTGAAGTATCTCAGTGACCTGAGACTGTATGGAGGGCGGGTGTTTAAATCTATACTGCTGGTAAATAACTACCTCTTATTTTCTGAACTTTTGAGTAACGACACATCAAATATCAAATATCAGAATATTATATCATAATAAGTTATAAGTTATTAATGGAGTCTGTGTATCCAGAGACAGGCCGCCATCTGCATTTCGGGCAAATGCCAGATGGGCTGGTCCATTATTAGCAGTGGGCCTGTCTAACTTGAATTTTTTGCACAAAATGATCATTATCTGTCTAATATGGGGGCCAGAAGTGAAAAAAAATGGGCCGGTGTGGGTGCTTCCATAAATAAAATGGGCTGGTGTGGGGGACTCAAGGGAAAAATTGGGCCTGTGTGGGGTCCTCAAGGAAAAAAATGGGCCTGTATGGGGGCCTCAAGGGGAAAAAATGGTCCGGTGTGTTAGAAATGCTAGGGCCGATATGTGGTCCCAGTCCGCCCCCGTGTGTATTGTCTTTCAATGGTTTCCTTTCTGCTTTATGCCCACAGCAAGGTGAGAAGCACACAGAGGTGACTCTACTAGTGGGTCCCAGGTATGGCATCAGTCATGTGATCAACACCAAGACTAACCTGGTGGCGCTGCTGGCTGATTTCAGCCACGTCAACCGCATCGAGATGTACACAGAGGACGAGAAGAACGTCAGGGTAGAGCTACATGTTCTGGATGTGAAGGTGAAATCTTCTAAATTAACTCATTCTGAGTGTGGTATTTATTTTTTCATTAATCCAAACACAATTAACTTTTTATCAGTTGAATATTGTCACCAATATAAAACTTTTTCTGAAATATTCTATAAAAAATATGTAACATTTTGTTAAGACACTTCAGGAACGGATTGTGGATATATAGTTTTTAAATCTTTCTATCTGTAGGCCGTCATTGTAGGCCGTCATTGTAGGCCGTCATTGTAGGCCGTCATTGTAGGCCGTCATTGTAGGCCGTCATTGTAGGCCGTCATTGTAGGCCGTCATTGTAGGCCGTCATTGTAGGCCGTCATTGTAGGCCGTCATTGTAGGCCGTCATTGTAGGCCGTCATTGTAGGCCGTCATTGTAGGCCGTCATTGTAGGCCGTCATTGTAGGCCGTCATTGTAGGCCGTCATTGTAGGCCGTCATTGTAGGCCGTCATTGTAAATAAGAATTTGTTCTTAACTGACTTGCCTAGTTAAATAAAGGTTATATATATATATTTTTTTAATCTATAAAAATACAAAAACATGTAGGTAAACTGCATTTTTGGTGCATATTTCCAAATAAAAATGTGATATAATAAAAATGTTACAACATATCAACAATTTCCTTGATACAAGTCTGGAGAATTTACAGTGCATTCGGAAAGTTTTCAGACCTCTAGACTTTTTCCACATTTTGATACGGTACAGCCTTATTCTAAAATTGATCAAATACTCCCCCCCCTCATCAATCTACACAGAATACCCCATAATGACAAAGCAAAAACAGGTTTTTAGAAACTTTTGCAAATGTATCAAATAAATAAATACTGAAATACCTTATTTACATACTGTAAGTATTCAGACCCTTTCTCACATCTGCTCCTGCCACACCCCCTAGTGGACATCCAGTGTCTCCTTGACCTGCAGCCATTCTCCTAGTTCTCCCTCTCTCTCTCTCTCTCTCTCTCTCTCTCTCTCTCTCTCTCTCTCTCTCTCTGTGATTGTGTGGTTGAAGACAGGTGTGCTGGAGTCAGAGCAGTTCCCCACCAGCTGCAACCCGTTCCATAATCTAGACCTCTACAAATGCTCAGTCCTGCCACTTTCACTCTGTCAGATCGTAATCTTCATTCATCTCGCTGCTCTGACTCTGGTTCCTGTCTCCTGTTCCACATCTCCCCGCCCTGCTACCCTGTTCTGGATTCAGCTCACCATAACTCCCTTGGATTCCCCTCTGAACTTGTTTACCCTGTCCCAACCCAGCTCACTCAAACCTCAGCCTCCACATCTGGTTTCCTACAACTCACCCGAACTTCCCTGGATCCACACTTCATCTCTCAAACCCCTTTTTAGGGGACTTGCCCGGTTCTGGTACCGATTCCGTCTGACATGCACGCTTAGAAATCGATCTGTGGATACCGCAGATCAAAATTGCCCTATTCCCACGGACACAGTAGTATTTTTCTGAGCCTGTGTGACGTACTATAGGATGTGAAATCTGAAAGCACTTGAAGCTGGCGCCACAGACAAAGCAAATACCTGCAATGTTTACATCGTAGCACATTCAGAGATCGGTTAATAGCCATTAATCTAAATAATTCATAGATTTTAAACAAAAAACACTTTGTTATTCATAGACGGACATGAAATGAAAGGCGAGTTCCCAACGAGTTCAGAAAGCCAAGCTAGAGCTGTGTGTGACACTCACAGGGATGGGGGCCAATGTTTTGATCAAGAGAGACCTTTAGAAAATATGCACGTTTTCTCTAACACTAAACATACAAATATGTAATTTACAGTTATAAGGAAGGTGAAATCTTATAGTTAGTCATTTTATCATTTGATTATGCTATATTTGGAAAGCTTATAAGTAATTTTGCCTTATACATACAGTTTTGTTGAATAGGAAATATGTCCAATTTGTTATCATATTTGTACTGTGTACTTGCGCTTTTGTCTTAAAAAGTGACTACATCTCAGGAATGTATTTTAACCAGAAAGGTGAGGTTTGAACCTTTCTTTGAGTATGCAGCTTTACTAGTTATTGTTTATGGCCCTGTCAATAATTACTTTTGGTGATTACGTAGTTTACATTTTTGAAATGAAGTGTCATTACTTGTAGTGAGCTTTGAAATTATGGATTTATGTCCATTTTAATGTGGTTAAAATTCATTACATTTTTATGACGGAAGTATGATAAACAAAATAAAATATAAATCTACATCAAGTTTTAGAAATGTTGTGTTTACTTTTTAAAGTACTAATACCAAAATACCCTAAAATCTCAGAAATGCTCATTTGATGCAACAACTAAAAAAAACAGCCTCTGGTACTTTGCCTTAATAAGCAAAAAGATAATATTCTGTAATAATATTGAGCAAGGAAATGAATGCTCAATGAGAACCATTTGAATAACACTAAGTATTGTCTTAATTCAGCTCTTGACATTACTCTATCTTAGTCTATTTCCAGTTAGTGTGTGTTCATTGTTGTCCTCTTATCTTCCAGCCCATCACTCTGCTAATGGAGTCCACTGATGCAATGAATCTGGCCTGTCTGACTGCTGGATACTACAGACTACTGGTGAACTCTCGGCGTTCTATCTTCAACGTGGTCAAACCAGGGAATGTAGACAACACCGGTGAGTCTCTAGGCTCTATACAGTTCTAAGTCCATACAATTTAACTGCTATTGCAGAAATCTGATTATCAACCCCTGGTTTGGTTCCTATCCTCAGGCCATGACTCCAGAGTAAAGCAGGTCTACCAGGCCATAGAGTGGACATACAGCGCTTCCTTTAGGGGATGTGAGGAGCACCAGCACCACAACAACCAGCGCTGCACCAGAGAGCCCTCCACCAATAGAGACACAGACTACATGGACCCTGGCTATATCACTGACATCCAGCAGCCGCCCCAGTACTGCATGCAAATGGCAGAGAGGGTGGATGCCAGAGGGGGAACCAGTGGTCCAACACATCCCCAACCCTACCTCTGTGTCCCCAGGCCCAAACCCCAGGACTCCCCCCGCAGTGCCAAGGTCTCCTTCACCTTCGGGGATCCTCTGTTAGACAGTGTGGACCCCCAGAACCTGGGATACCAGAGGCTGATGGAGGAAGGCCCAGAGGTTCTACACGACCCCATGTATGAGCGACTAGATGAGGATTACAACAGCAGGGATCTCATGGGGATGGCCGGGGAGGGATATCCGTACGTTGACAAAATCTTCGGCAACACCGAGTGCAGTGAGGAGCCGCTGCTGCACGACATCTGCTATGCGGATACCACAGACGCGGACGAGGACGAGGAGGACATCAGCTGCGAGGAGGACATGGGACTGATGGGGGATCTGGACAAGGCTAGGTTCCTCACGCTCTCTGGGTCCAGCGATGACATCATCGACCTGACCTCCCTGCCCCCGCCATGGGAGGGTAAGGACGAGAAAGACAACGAAGATGTGTTGCTTCACTCCCTCAACCTGGCCATCGCAGCCCCGCCCCCAGGCTTCAGGGACCGCTCTGATGAGGACGAGCAGCACGGGGCGGGCCGGGTGCCTGTCAAGAAGAGCCAGGGGACCCGTGATAATATCCCAGTGTCCATCATAGACTCAGTCACCACACAGGTGGAGGAGGGCCTTGAGGGGGCCCTGGACGAAGCTGTGGTGTCCACATTACAGGCCCTGGAAGCCCTGGCAGCTTCTGAGGAGCAGAGCCCAAAACCACAGTCAGAAAATAGCTCAGGTTCTTCTTCTTACACTACTGTAACGTTTATTCATTAACACCACGAAAATTAACCAGACATGAGCGTTTTTCATTTGTTGTTGTTGATTTTTCAATTAAAAAAAAAACATTTTGTTCTGTGTTTCCATTTTGTGTGTGCAATGTGTCATTCATTTTGAACGTAAAACATTTGCTGTGTGACTCATCATTTTGTCTCCAGAGCTTTTTTTGTGTATCATTTTGTTTGTTTTTATAATTTATGAAACGGTGCACAAATGCATTTCAACTCGTAGCTTTCATTCTTTTTGTACCAATGAAATGTGTACCATTTTATAATATCTCTCAGGTGCCTCAGGTGAAGTTGTTAATAAAATGTCTGTCTCTCTGTGGCACACAGGTATAGAAATATCAAGGGCATTTAGCCCCGAGTCCTCGTCAGACTCTGGCAACGAGACTAACTCCTCTGAGATGACAGAGAGCTCAGAGCTGGTCGCTGCCCAGAAACTGTCTGAAACCCACCTGAGACTGTTTGTGGCCACCACTGAGGGCTACCACACTCTGACTGAGGAGAAAATAGAGTTGCCTGTAACACAGTATGAGGACGGGAAGGCCCTGGCCATACAGCACAACCCTCGGGAGACCCAGGGGGAGGAGGAGGAGGAGAAAAAGAAAGAGGAAGGGGCCAAGTCCCCGGGTGTGTCATCCACCCAGATCATATACTCAGAAAGGGGAGAGATGGAGCCAGAGACCATGGAGACCAAGTCCCCCACCGACTACTTTAGCAAACTGCACATGGGCTCTTTGATGAGCAAGCAGCCAGGAAAGCACAGTGACCCTGAGGGCAGGATTCAGGGAGATACCAGTGACTCAAGAGAAAAGCAAAACAGCAAAGTCCACTCAAATAGAGGGGAGCCACCCAAATATAATGCTATTGTAAGGGAATCTCCGTACATGAACCAATTCGAGTTGGGGCGAACGCCATATCCGTATCGAGAGAAGCCCCCAAGATATCACCGGCCGCCTGAAAACAAAATGGCCAACAATCTTCCCCCAGACTGTGTGAATGACTCACAAGCCTCCCTCTCTGGCAGGGTAACAATTAAGGGAGACAAGCAGGACTGGAATGAAAGGAGCCAGTGGTTAGACGCTGATTCACACTCCCATGCCAAAGACCCCCACAGTACCCAGGAAGCCAATTTACCCAGCAGCGACCGGCAGCAGCAGCAGTCGAGGATCCCCTCAGCTGAGCAGGATGGCACACGGCTATATGAGTACCACCTTAGTAAGCACATGCCATCGTTACAGAGCAGCGAGGGTGTCCACTCCCTCCAGAGCTCACAGTGTTCCTCCATAGACGCTGGCTGCAGTACAGGAAGCAGCAGATGTGTGACGCCCAGGGACTCCCCCCTCTGCGCTGGAGAAAACATGCATCTACTTTCGGAGTGTTCCCTCAAGGGAATGGGCCATATGAATTGGGAGGAGAAGGCGTATGGCACCCAAGGCCAGGCCACACAGCAAGGCAAGGCTAGACATCAGACCATGGACCCCACCCTGCTGAGGAAGATCCACGCAGCCACCAGTGCCGAGCCTGGGTTCGGTACCGTACGAGGAGATGACTGCCACCGGATGCCCAAGATCAAAGAAACCACAGGTACAACTAAATAAGTGTTTTCCTATGACGTCTGTGTGCTTACAGGTCTTATCCCAGTATTATTCCAACCTCATAGTGTGGAAATATGTATAAAACACAGGAAAATATACTTTTTAAGTGGATTTTTAAGTGGCTTTGGGAGACACAATTCCAGGAGGGAAGTGTGGCTGTTGATAAATGATTCACTAGTGGGGATTAGGATACGCGTCAGAGTGACAGGGTATGATTATCCCTTCAGACAGGAAGACAGTAGAATGTCAGTAGTATTCATACAATAATACAGTGCATGCATGTGTAGCACAGGAGGCTGCTGAGGGGAGGAGGGCTCATAATAATGGCCGGAAAGGAGCGAATGGAATGGCATCAAAACACCATGGAAACCAATGTGTTTGATATATTTGATACCATTCCACTGATTCCGTTCCAGTCATTAACATGAGCCCGTTCTCCCCAATTAAGGTGCCACCAACCTCCTGTGATGTGTAGAGGATTGTTGTAATAATATTCCTGTGTGTGAGGCCTTCTCAGTGCATTATACAACACTTGCTGCAGGGAGAGTTGGTCAAAGTGCTGAAATGCAACGTTGTTACATTTTACACCATTCTCTAGAAATCAAGCTACGTTGTGAAAGCATAATTAGAGAAAAAATCTTTCTAAAAAAGTCCTCTGATGAAAACAGGAAAGGGTGATGAGAGATCAAAGCAATGCACCATGTTGTCAGGGAGATGCTTAACGATTCTCTTTGTATTTCTGCTCCCCCTAGTGTAGCTTGTACACAGCTGGAGATGGCTGGTGGGAAAGACTCCTCCTCAGCTCTCTCTGAGGTAAACGCCGCCGCCACCCCCACCACCAACTCACTACCATCATTTACCAGTAGCAGCAGCATGTCCAGAGTCCAGTGTTCCCAGTGTGCCAAAGCAGCAGGGCTGCCACAGCCCTGAGTCCTTTCCACACTGCACCCAGGCATTCCTCTCAAGCGTACACCCATGTGAACGTATCACAAGCAGCCTCAGGAGTCGGATGTTGAGGAGGAGCTGGAACAGCATCACACCCTGGATCTGGGAGCCTCGAAGCGCTGCTGGAAAAAACAAAAGCCACTCTGAATGGGAGGAGCGCCCAGAGACTCCAGTCACCCGATGACCCCACCAAGCCACAGAGGGGAGATTAGCTTTTTCCAAGACACTTTCCAAGAGCTTGTCTCAGGGCCCAGTATGGTCTGTTAGATCAGTTAGCTCTCAGTCCTCTGGCAGGAGGCTTTTCAGAGGCGCCTCCATCTTGCTGCCAGCATCACTGGATGCCAAGCAGCTCCGAGCCATGCCACTACCCAGACTGCACCCCAGAAGGTGGTGGATGAGCCTGGAGGAGGTGCCACGGGCCCTTCACTCAATGCTTCCCCAAGAGGAAGACCAACATGGTTGGGGACGATGTAGATGAAGGTAGAGAAAACCCCATCCCACAGCCGTTCTCTGGAGGTCAAAGAACCCAATCACTCCCTAGCAACCTCAGTGTTGAGGTAGAGAACACAATCTCTCTATACACCTCTGGAGCTGGACCCTCCACTGTGGCTGAACAGCTCAACATGGCCAGTGTTGTGACTGTGAGTGATATGAGTCTGGGAACAATGCTGGCCCATGTGAACTCACTGAAGGGAAGACTTACAGCCTCCCCAAGGGGGTCCCAGACACACAGAGAGATTCCCTTTAGATAATGTCCTGGTGCGCTCCAGTGAAGGTCTGGGAGGGGGCCAGAGAGAGGTCCAGAGGTCAGAGGTCAGGTAGCCCGACCTGTGGAGATTCAGCCAGCTGCTCTCCATGAAGGCCCTAGAGCGAGGCAGCGCCTGTAGTCACATGGCCCTGGTGCACCCTGCTCACCCTGACTCAGTTTCCACATGCTCTGCTGCTTAACAAAGGCCTGCATGTCACTGGTGGAGGGCTTTAGCCATGAGAGCCGGTCAGCGCGAGCTGGTCGCCAAGGTGGACGAGCTGGTAGCCAAGGTGGAGGAGCTGGTAGCCAAGGTGATGAACTGGTAGCCAAGGTGGACAAGCTGGTTGCCAAGGTGATGAGCTGGAGGTGACGAGCTGGTAGCCAAGGTGACGAGCTGGTAGCCAAGGTGACGAGCTGGTAGCCCAGGTGATGAGCTGGTAGCCAAGGTGACTAGTTGGTAGCCAAGGTGACGAGTTGGTAGCCAAGGTAGACGAGCTGGTCGCCAAGGTGGATGAGCTGGTCGCCAAGGTGGACGAGCTGGTAGCCAAGGTGATGAACTGGTAGCCAAGGTGACGAGCTGGTAGCCAAGGTGATGAACTGGTAGCCAAGGTGATGAGCTGGAGGTGACGAGCTGGTAGCCAAGGTGACGAGCTGGCATCCAAGGTGGACGAGCTGGTAGCTAAGGTGGACGAGCTGGTAGCCAAGGTGACGAGCTGGTAGCCAAGGTGACGAGCTGGTAGCCAAGGTGACGAGCTGGTAGCCCAGGTGATGAGCTGGTAGCCAAGGTGACGAGCTGGTAGCCCAGGTGATGAGCTGGTAGCCAAGGTGACGAGCTGGTAGCCAAGGTGACGAGGTCGTCAGGAGTTATGTCTGCTTGCAACTGCTGAAACGGCTTCGGGCAGTTCCCCCGATGACACATCACTCTACCACCATGTCTGCTATTGTCAATACACTGAGTTGCTCAATTACAACACTCCCTTACAAGTAAACAGAACAACACGGTTGTCTTTCTGATTAGTGATTTCAAAGCCATACATTAGAGACATGGGTTTATTCGACTCAAACCAATGTGAACTGCTGTGACATATCTTTGCCTTTTCTGAATCGTGATGACACTTTTAAAAGAGATTATATTCAGGCCTCTGACCAGAAAAGAATTCACCTTAGGGTATATACACGGATATTACTTGATAAGTATACTTTTACAAATTGATAATGGGGTGTAATGTGTAGATAGACCTCTATTGGATCTGCATTATATTTGTATTCATTGTATTGAAATATTATTTTACACATGATACATATTATATGACAAAGAGCTCTAGACAAATCAATGTGAAAGACAATAAATTATATTATGTGATTACAGTCCATTGTGACCTCAATCTTTTTCATTTGCTGAATCCACCGTAGTTTATGAATCTTTGCACATGCTCACTGAGTACTTTCCTGTTATTTAGGTAGTCAGCACTGTAACATATTAAAGGTTTAAAACGCTGCAACCTGATTATGGTCTCCTTTATTCTTCTGATAACAAATGGCATACAATGTAAAGGTCCATTTCAATTTTCAATGATCAATTTCAAAATAAAGCCAAGCCCCTTTCTGCATGAGTGAAGGGAGCTTACTTCATCTTTCTCATAATTTATACCAAAAACTCTCCTGGACCATGTTTGGTTGAATAACAACGTTTAATTATTTACTGTTTGGAAGCTGGAGAGTGTGTCTGCATGGTGTATTCTAACCTTGCCAGGCACAGACAGCGCTGTTTTTCACTGCAGCCACTAGCTAATGTTCCAGTTGTCCCTGCATGCACACCCAACTGATGGAAAGTTTTGTGATGTGTTTCTCTAAACCTAGGTTTGTTTCACTTTCATTTACAGAAAAAAGTGAACCTGAAACTGTGGTAACAAAATAGAGAAATGTGTCAGCACATGTCTCCAAGTTAACACGTTTCCTCCTTTTAAACAGTGCCTATAGTCAAAGTCTACACACCCTTCGCAAAGTTTTCACATTTTACTACCTTAAAATTACATCTAAATGTGAAACGAAATGTATTGAAATTCTTCCAAATAAATACCAAATTGAAAACTAAGATGTCTTGATTGCATGTTTATTCACACCCCAGAGTGAACACTTGGTGAAAGCAGTTTTGGCAACAATTACAGCTGTGAATCATTTTTAATAAGATTTTATCAACTTTTCACAAGTCTTAGGGCAACATACTGAATGCAGTCTCCGCTAACATGGGAACATTGCTTTCAAATTTAAATCACGCTGTAAAGCTGAACTTCTGCAATACGTATTGAATAGAGACCTACGGCACCTTTTCCTTTAACTTTTTACCTTGGCTTTGCTCCTTTCATATTTCCTTTGATCCTGACAAACTCCCCAGTCCCTGCCAGTGGCAAGCATACCCATAACATGATGCTGCCACCAAATACTTAGTGTTTTACAACATTTCATTCACCACATTACTAACCTGTATGACAACTTGAAAAGAAGGAAGCCCTAAATCCACATTCTGTTTGCAACAAGACCCTTAAGTAATTCTGCAAGACAACATGGCAAAGAAATGTAATTTTTTGCCTAAATTAAAAACTTGAATACAACACATCACAAAGTGAAACCCTCTGTATTTGGTGGCAGCATCATGGTATGGGTATGCTTGTCACTGGCAGGGACTGGAGAGTTTGTCAGGATCAGGATTCCACCAGGTATTAACTCTGTGGTGTGAAGACATATGCAATCAAGACATCTTTGTTTGAATATAATTTTTCTTTCACTTTCAAAATGTGGAGTAGGTTGTGTAGATCGTTTGGGGGGGAAAATCCACTTTAATCCCTCTTTAGATTTAATATTAAGGCAGAACATTTTGAAGACCGCAATGCTATCATAAATAAGACAAACTATATGCATATTCCTATCAATAAATGTTAAAAATCAAGGATGAGCACATGCTTGAAAGAAGCTCCATTCACATACAATTAATCAGTACTGCTGCAAACTGCTTAAATTATTTAAAATATATATATATGTAAATATATATATGTAAATTAAGCTATTGAATGTTTAGTATTGGATTTATAAACCAAGAAAGCCTACATACAGAAAATGCTGATCAAGTGCTTCAATTAAGCCTGCACCAGAAATAGACAACATTGATTGATTTAACAATTTAGATTTTAGGAACTTGACCTTAGGCAACAGTTGTACTATGTGCCTATTGATAGATAGGTGTCTAGCATCTGCCTAAAGGGAAGTGGAAACTATTAAAGACACTTTCACTCGCACATCTGTCGTCCTTCGTTCCATCAGCCTGTTGTTTTCATGTTTTCACATGAACATTTTATCATTCTTAGTACTCCTTTTATTTTACAGTAAGAGAGAACTGAACCGTGAGAACTTATCCACACAAACATTGATCTGAACAATACTGTCTCACATGATGGTAAGCATACCTTTCATATGGTAATACATGTAATATAGTAATACATGTAATATGGTAATACATGTAATATGGTAATATGGTAATACATGTAATATAGTAATATAGTAATACATGTAATATAGTAATACATGTAATATGGTAATATGGTAATACATGTAATATAGTAATATAGTAATACATGTAATATAGTAATACATGTAATGTGGTAATACATGTAATATGGTAATATGGTAATACATCTGTCTGTTCACACTGCTATGCTTTATCTTGGCCAGGTCGCAGTTGCAAATGAGAACTTGTTCTCAACTAGCCTACCTGGTTAAATAAAGGTGAAATAAAACAATTAAAAAACATGTAATATAGTAATATAGTAATACATGTAATATAGTAATGCATGTAATATAGTAATACATGTAATATAGTAATACATGTAATATAGTAAACATGTAATATGATAATACATTTCATATGGTAATATATTTAATATGGTAATATATTTAATATGATAATACAGTTCATATAGGGTGCAGCATGCACATCCATTGTGCAAGGAGAAAAAAAAGATTGATGAAAATGAAAAAAACTGGGGATTAACCTCTAAACTGGGGATTAACCTCTAAACTGGGAATTAATCTCTAAACTGGGGATTCACCTCTAAACTGGGGATGAACCTCTAAACTGGGGATGAACCTCTAAACTGGGGATTAACCTCTAAACTGGGGATTAACCTCTAAACTGGGGATTAACCTCTAAACTGGGAATTAACCTCTAAACTGGGGATTAACCTCTAAACTGGGAATTAACCTCTAAACTGGGGATTAACCTCTAAACTGGGGATGAACCTCTAAACTGGGGATGAATCTCTAAACTGGGGATTAACCTCTAAACTGGGGATTATCTCTAAACTGGGGATTAACCTCTAAACTGGGGATGAACCTCTAAACTGGGGATTAACCTCTAAACTGGGGATTAAACTCTAAACTGGGGATTAACCTCTAAACTGGGGATTAACCTCTAAACTGGGGATTAAACTCTAAACTGGGGATTAACCTCTAAACTGGGGATGAACCTCTAAACTGGGGATTAACCTCTAAACTGGGGATGAACCTCTAAACTGGGAATGAACCTCTAAACTGGGGATGAACCTCTAAACTGGGAATTAAACTCTAAACTGGGGATGAACCTCTAAACTGGGGATGAACCTCTAAACTGGGGATGAACCTCTAAACTGGGGATGAACCTCTAAATTGGGGATGAACCTCTAAACTGGGAATTAAACTCTAAACTGGGGATGAACCTCTAAACTGGGGATTAACCTCTGTCTCTAACATCTAAGCTAACACGATGGTCATACCATGGATCATTTAGTTATTTAATTTGGGATTTTAGGACCCCTTTTAAGGTATAAATTCAATAACATTGAATTTGGCCTTTGCTACTACAGAGACGCATTGAATCAGACATCTAAAAATAAATAAGCAACGAAGTTTTGAAGAGTCTGTCCTATATCTAGGAGATACAAGAAAGCTCAGGAAATATTTTTGTTTTTTGGACACATATTTAACCTCTTATTTTTGTTGGCACAAAACAACCTCCATACTTCCATTCGTTTGCATTGGTTACCTTCAGACAGGCTGTAGAGCAAAACAGAAATCACTGAACGGTTTGGCCTTCCAACTATTATAACCACTCTATGGAAAGGATAGTGGTTATAGTCGTTTTGAAGGCCAAACTGTTCGGACACTACATACATTTTTCGTGAGAAGACTGACTTTCAGGACATCTCATGGTCTGACAAACATCGCTGTAGCTTGGACACCTTCCATCGCAGATGCAGAAGACCAACATAGGTAGATGTGGCGGATTGAGACAAAAATATTGGATTTCTCTGAAATTAAACTGACAGATTTTGATGGGGATTTGTTTTAATCATGTTACTTAAATTGATGCATGTGTGGGCCAATAGACTCTTAATTAACCATGATTATAAAGGACTCAATAGAGGTGAATGAAAAAGGAAGCCGCATCACTGATCTTTAATATGCTTACGTATTGGACTCACGGCCTTCGTCAAAAAAAGCTCTGACGAAGGACGTGTCTCCGATACGTAAAGCTTATTAAAGATCAGTGATACTTTCAAGAGCAGTGTGCGGTTTCCTTATTCCTTCATCTTGTTCAACTGTTACCATGCACCTGCAAAAAAAGATTGCTCAGATGTGCGACTGCCTTTTGAATTTTGACTCAATAGAGGTAAAAGGACATTTGTATATATTGTTTAAGTTATGTCTATGCAGAACAACATACTAAAGGTCAATAGAATCAGAATAAGAAATAGTAGAAAATAAAAAATGCTATCACAACCTTTTCATAAATCAACCAACATCTGCAGTAGCTTAGTTGAGCTGAGCCACTGGTTTCTATATTTGTATATTTTATTGAGCAGTTAATTTACTAAATTATTTTAAGACTCTCTTGTGTCCTATGGTTTATGAGAGGTGACATGCAAATAAGACTCGTTATCATTACCCCTCTAGGAATAACACTGTCCTGTTCCCAGAGGTCAGATTGTGTTATCATTATCCCTCTAGAAATAACACTGTCCTGTTCCCCCAGAGGTCAGAGTGTGTTATCATTACCCCTCTAGGAATAACACTGTCCTGTTCCCCCAGAGGTCAGAGTGTGTTATCATTATGCCTCTACTAATAACACCGTCCTGTTCCCCCAGAGGTCAGAATGTGCATCTTTCCACGTGTGTGGGGTGATACTGCTGGGCCTGTGGTGCTCCTCTGTGCTGGAAGCTGGAAGCTGGTACCCCAAAACCCTACCCTGTGACGTCACCCTGGCCAGCAACAACACCATGGTCAACGTAGATTGCACTGAGAGAGGACTTCTAGAGGTCCCAAAGGACATCCCCAGAAACACCACCAACCTGACCCTCACCATCAACCACATCCCTCACATTAACTCAACGTCCTTCCAGGGCCTGGAGAACCTCACCGAGATCGACATGCGCTGTAACTGCGTGCCCATCAAGATCGGCCCCAAGGACCGCATGTGCACAGAGAGTGTGACTATCAAGACGAACACCTTCAAAGACCTCAGGAATCTGAAGGCTCTGTATTTGGATGGGAATCAGCTTTCCAGCATCCCAAAGGGTCTCCCTCCGAACCTCATTCTGCTCAGTCTAGAGGTGAATAAAATATATACCATTCTGAAAAGGAACCTCTCTGACATCACTAACGTACAGATTCTTTACCTGGGTCAAAATTGTTACTATCGTAACCCATGTAATGTTTCCTATCAAATTGAGGAGGGAGCATTTTTACAGCTTGGTAACATGACTCTCCTATCCCTCAAGTCAAATAACTTATCCTACATTCCCCCAAGATTACCGACAAGTCTCAGAGAGTTGTATCTCTATAATAACAAGATTGAAATGGTAACTGACAAAGATTTTCATAACCTAACCCAATTGGAGATACTTGACCTGAGCGGAAACTGCCCACGCTGTTACAATGCACCGTTTCCTTGTATTCCGTGTCCTAACAATTCCCTTCAGATAGACAAAAACACCTTTAAAACATTGACCAAACTGAGGATACTACGCCTGCATAGTAACTCCCTCACGTATGTGCTTAGAGAATGGTTTCAGAACTGTAAAGAGCTGCGAGTACTTGATCTCTCAACCAACTTTTTAGCTCGAGAGATAGCATTTACTTACTTCCCACGAGCTCTACCCAACCTGGAAGAACTGGACCTGTCTTTTAACTATGAGCTGCAGAGGTATCCAGCTACACTGCACCTTAGTTCCTCATTTTCCTCCCTGAAATCCTTGAAAGTACTCCGCATCAGGGCCTTCGTCTTCCAGCAACTCACCCTCGAAGACATCAGCCCACTGATTCATCTAAAGAACCTGGAGGTCATTGACTTGGGCACCAACTTCATCAAAATAACCAACCTCAGCATTCTAATGGAACTGAAAAGCTTCAAAATAATAAATTTATCTGACAACAAAATATCATCCCCCTCTGAAAGTGGTCAGTCTGTTGCCTTTTCAGGAGGAGAAGCCATACATGGCTCCCCAATGTCAGATTCTGGGCATAACAGCAATGGAGAAGTGAGAGAGATTCATTATTTTAGATACGATGAGTACGCTCGCAGCTGCAAATACAAGGACAAGGAGGATGGGACGCTGAATTCATTCGTCAATACCCAGTGCAGCAAGTTTGGAAAAACCCTGGATATCAGCAGGAATAATATATTTTTCCTTCACTCCAGATTCTTGAACCTTGCTGACCTTAGATGCCTAAATCTCTCTGGAAATGCAATGAGCCAAAGTCTAAATGGTTCTGAGTTTACTTTCCTCACTAACTTACAGTATCTTGACTTCTCATTCAATCGTCTGGACCTTCTCTATTCCACAGCGTTTCAGGAACTGAGAAGTTTAGTTATCTTAGACATAAGCAACAACAATCATTACTTTGAATCAGAGGGTTTGACCCACATGCTTAATTTCACAAAAAATTTGACCAATCTGACGAGATTACTAATGAACTATAATAAGATTTCTACATCCACCAACACAGAGCTGGAGAGTCTCTCTCTGGAGGAGTTAGAGTTCAAAGGTAACCGTTTAGATATGCTTTGGAGAGATGGTGATACAAGATACATCGACTACTTCAAAAAACTGCTAAATCTGAGGGTCCTAGACATCTCTCACAACAACCTCAACTTCATCCCTCAGCAAGTCTTCCAAGGCCTGCCAGACAAACTCACTCATCTCTACATCAACAACAACAGATTGAAGATATTTAGTTGGGAGAAGCTCATTATTCTTCAGCACTTAGAGGTCTTAGATCTCAGTAGTAATAGCATATCAACAGTTCCCCCAGAGCTCTCCAACTGCACCAAATCTCTCAAGACTCTCCTCTTACGCAAAAATCAAATATCCAAACTCTCTGCGTATTTCCTCAAGGACGCCTTTAGTTTGAAGAATCTGGATCTCAGCTTCAATAACATTCAAAACATTGAGCAGACCAGCATCCCTGATGATGTTGTCGATCAAATGGACACGTTAGTCCTGAACAACAACAAGTTTATGTGCAACTGTAACGCCCTCATGTTTGTGATGTGGCTGAACCGCACCATGGTGAACATCCCCAGACTGGCCACCGCTGTGACCTGTGCTGCTCCAGGAGCCCAGAGGGGTCATCCGGTCATCTCCCTGGACCTAGAACTGCAGGCCTGCCAGCACAACTACCTATCCATCATCCTTTACATCCTACTCACATCCCTGGTGCTCAGCTTCATCGCCCTCTCCATCTCCAGCCACCTCTTCCTCTGGGACGTGTGGTACCTCTACCACTTCCTCCTGGCCAAGTTCAAAGGCTACAGACGCCTGTCCTCGCCGAGCACTGCCTACGACGCCTTCGTGGTATACGACAAGAAGGACCCGGAGGTATCTGAGTGGGTGCTGAAGGAGCTGCTTGTTCAGCTGGAGGACCAAGGGGACCACCCCTTACAGCTGTGTCTGGAGGAACGAGACTGGATCCCTGGCTGCCCCCTGATCGACAACCTGTCTCAGAGCATTCACCAGAGCAAGAGGACCGTGTTCATACTGACGAACAAGTACATCAAGAGCGGGGACTTCAAGACTGCATTCTACATGGCCCATCAGCGACTTATGGATGAGAGAGATGATGTGATTGTCTTGATTTTCCTGGAAAAAGTCCCCAGTCACTCAAAATACCTGAGACTCAGGAAGAGGTTGTATAGGCGGTCAGTGATGGAGTGGCCAACAAATCCTCAAGCGCAGCAATACTTTTGGTTTAGCCTAAGGAGTGTACTGGTAACAGACAGTCAAAAACAATACAGTAATCTCTTCAAGGAGACTCTTTGAAAAAGGACAAACACAATGATTTTTCGCCATTTGTTAAGAATGCTTAGCATTGTCCTTTTTTATATGATTGTGTAATGATTGTGTAATCATTGGGTAATGTCATTAATGACAAAAAGAGGGAAGCAAACCAATGGAGAACTTCCTCAATTAATCTATGAAGATTCTGTTTGATTTAGCTCAGATGGCGGGATGGGAATCTGTGGCTATGGTGTCAGACAGTCAGAGACACTCAGAAACAATACAGTAATCTCTTCAAGAAGATTCTTTGAAATTTTACACTTAGAATACACCTTACCCATTGGGCACACACTGGTTGAATCAACGTTGTTTCCACGTCATTTAATTGAAATGACATGGAAACAAGATGGAATGGACGTTGAATTGACATCAGTGCACAGTGGGTAGTGTTGATCTTTTAATGTGGTGATTGTTGTAAATTGTAAATTGTTGTTAAATGCTCTGATCACCTGTGATAATTAACTATCTAGCACGCTCTAATCACCTGTGATAATTAGCTATTTAGCATGCTCTGATCACCTGTGACAATTATCTTAAAGATGGGTTTTAAGGTGTACCGTAAATGTAATGTATCTGGTGAGAATGTTTAGATATGAATTTTCATCTCTGATACTGACTGATTATGTTTGCTGTACTGCAATGCTTATGAATATACTGTCTCAATCTCCTATCCTGCTGCGGAGAGTAAGGTAACATTACATTACATTAAGTACATACAGTACATTAATAAAATAATGATTCACAAAATGCTTAACTGATTCTGCCTTTAATCTCTTTATACATGCCATATGAAAGTATAAAAATTTATTAATTACAGAAAGTGGGAAGAAAATCAGAGGACAACTTCCCTAATAACATGCCCCAACACTGACTACCCATAATCCACCTGATTGAGGCAACCAACCAGCTTGATGAACACATCTGACCAACTATAGCTGCAAGGGGAATTTTAGTTGCACTTCAACATGTGTTTGAGTAGAGAGGAATTGAGTCATTACACAAGGGACTACATCGATGGAAACAAAAAGAAAACGAACAGTCCTCTGCAGTTTTATTAAACTTTTTTGCTAATTGGTAACTAAACTACCAGGCACAACTTATTTGAAAGGCTTTCAATATATCACAAGGAATCAACGGTAAACAATATGGTAAGTTTGATTCATTTCAGTTATTATTAATATTTGTAGGGTGTGTCTATTTAGCACATTTAGGGTATTTGCTTTTCGAAAGTGGCAAAATTGATAATGAAACATGAGAAAATACATTACTTTTTAAAGGGGAAGTAGTGATATTTCACAATCGCTACATTCACAAATGCCATTTCTATCTAGGCAAACATATTGTAGATAACTAGTATGCGGAAATTAGTAGTATGTCCTCCATCACAAATCTATTGCTATTGAGCTATTGACCATAAAATGCATGCTTGTAGGCCAGCCCTTGATCTTTACTCTCAGCTCCATTACATTACACATAAGAGTCCTTGGGTGAAGGCGTCTTCCGTGGTGGGGGTGGGGGTGGGGGGGGTTGTTAAGAGCCCCGACGCTCAGTCTCACCATTAACACGGATGGCAGTATGTTTTTGGAAGCATAAGGACCTTATCTTTGATATATGTGAGAAATAACATCCCACATGGCCAAATATCCACGTTACAGTACGTGTTTACAGAAGACAGACGGAAGACAGAGGGACCACCTGTGCTAATTAGCTATCTAGCACTCTCTGATCACCTGTGATAATTAGCTATCCAGCATGCTCTGGTCACCTGTGATAATTAGTATTCTAGCATACTCTGATCACCTGTGATAATTAGCTATCTAGCACGCTCTGATCACCTGTGATAATTAGCTATCTAGCATGCTCTGATCACCTGTGATAATTAGCTATCTAGCACGCTCTGATCACCTGTGATAATTAGCTATCCAGCATGCTCTGGTCACCTGTGATAATTAGTATTCTAGCATACTCTGATCACCTGTGATAATTAGCTATCTAGCATGCTCTGGTCACCTGTGATAATTAGCTATCTAGCACGCTCGGATCACCTGTGATAATTAGCTATCTAGCATGCTCTGATCACCTGTGATAATTAGCTATCTAGCATGCTCTGGTCACCTGTGATAATTAGCTATCTAGCATGCTCTGATCACCTGTGATAATTAGCTATCTAGCACGCTCGGATCACCTGTGATAATTAGCTATCTAGCATGCTCTGATCACCTGTGATAATTAGCTATCTAGCATGCTCTGGTCACCTGTGATAATTAGCTATCTAGCATGCTCTGATCACCTGTGATAATTAGCTATCTAGCACGCTCTGATCACCTGTGATAATTAGCTATCTAGCATGCTCTGATCACCTGTGATAATTAGCTATCTAGCACGCTCTGATCACCTGTGATAATTAGCTATCTAGCACGCTCGGATCACCTGTGATAATTAGCTATCTAGCACGCTCTGATCACCTGTGATAATTAGCTATCTAGCATGCTCTGGTCACCTGTGATAATTAGCTATCTAGCATGCTCTGATCACCTGTGATAATTAGCTATCTAGCATGCTCTGATCACCTGTGATAATTAGCTATCTAGCATGCTCTGATCACCTGTGATAATTAGCTATCTAGCACCCTCTGATCACCTGTGATAATTAGCTATCTAGCACGCTCTGATCACCTGTGATAATTAGCTATCTTTCACGCTCTGATCACCTGTGATAATTACCTATCTAGCATTCTCTGGTCACCTGTGATAATTAGCTATTTAGCATGCTCTGATCACCTGTGATAATTAGCTATCTAGCACGCTCTGATCACCTGTGATAATTAGCTATCTAGCATGCTCTGATCACCTGTGATAATTAGCTATCTAGCATGCTCTGGTCACCTGTGATAATTAGCTATCTAGCACGCTCGGATCACCTGTGATAATTAGCTATCTAGCATGCTCTGATCACCTGTGATAATTAGCTATCTAGCATGCTCTGGTCACCTGTGATAATTAGCTATCTAGCATGCTCTGATCACCTGTGATAATTAGCTATCTAGCACGCTCGGATCACCTGTGATAATTAGCTATCTAGCATGCTCTGATCACCTGTGATAATTAGCTATCTAGCATGCTCTGATCACCTGTGATAATTAGCTATCTAGCATGCTCTGATCACCTGTGATAATTAGCTATCTAGCACGCTCTGATCACCTGTGATAATTAGCTATCTAGCATGCTCTGATCACCTGTGATAATTAGCTATCTAGCACGCTCTGATCACCTGTGCTAATTAGCTATCTAGCACGCTCGGATCACCTGTGATAATTAGCTATCTAGCACGCTCTGATCACCTGTGATAATTAGCTATCTAGCATGCTCTGGTCACCTGTGATAATTAGCTATCTAGCATGCTCTGATCACCTGTGATAATTAGCTATCTAGCATGCTCTGATCACCTGTGATAATTAGCTATCTAGCATGCTCTGATCACCTGTGATAATTAGCTATCTAGCACCCTCTGATCACCTGTGATAATTAGCTATCTAGCACGCTCTGATCACCTGTGATAATTAGCTATCTTTCACGCTCTGATCACCTGTGATAATTACCTATCTAGCATTCTCTGGTCACCTGTGATAATTAGCTATCTAGCATGCTCTGATCACCTGTGATAATTAGCTATCTAGCACGCTCTGATCACCTGTGATAATTAGCTATCTAGCATGCTCTGATCACCTGTGATAATTAGCTATCTAGCATGCTCTGATCACCTGTGATAATTAGCTATCTAGCACGCTCTCATCACCTGTGATAATTAGCTATCTAGCATGCTCCAAATACCTGTGGTAATTAGCTATCTAGCAGGCTCTGAACACCTGTGTGTAACAGAAGATGGCCACCAGAAATATGTTGTCACTGAAAAATACTGTCGGCTGAAACTGTGATAAAACAGTCTAAAGTAAGTGTGTATTATGCATTTGTGAAATTATGTTGATGTGATATGAAAGTAAAGGGTGTTATGTACAGTTGAAGTCGGAAGTCTACATACACTTAGGTTGGAATCATTAAAACTTGTCTTTCAACCACTTCACAAATTTCTTGTTAACAAACTATAGTTTTGGCAAGTCGGTTAGGACATCTACTTTCTGCATGACACAAGTCATTTTTCAAACAATTGTTTACAGACAGATTATTTCACTTATAATTCACTGTATCGCAATTCCAGTGGGTCAGAAGTTTACATACACTAAGTTGACTGTGCCTTTAAACAGCTTGGGAAATTCCAGAAAAGGATGTCATGGCTTTAGAAGCTTCTGATCTGCTAATTGACATAATTTGAGTCAATTGGAGGTGTACCTGTGGATGTATGTCAAGGCCTACCTTCAATCTCAGTGCCTCTTTGCTTGACATCATGGGAAAATCAAAAGAAATCAGCCAAGACCTCAGAAAAAAATTGTAGGCCTCCACAAGTCTGGTTCATCCTTGGGAGCAATTTCCAAATGCCTGAATGTACCACATTCATCTGTACAAACAATAGTAGGCAAGTATTTAAAAAATATATATATATATTTCACCTTTATTTAACCAGGTAAGCTAGTTGAGAACAAGTTCTCATTTGCAACTGCGACCTGGCCAAGATAAAGCAAAGCAGTTCGACACAAACAACAACACAGAGTTAATCACGGAATGAACAAAACATACAGTCAATAATTCAGTAGAAAAAAAGAAAACAAAGTATATATACAGTGAGTGCAAATAAGGTCAAATAAGGGAGTTAAGGCAATAAATAGGCCATGGTGGCGAAGTAATTACAATATGGCAATTAGTGAAGGAAGCTTTGTTTGCGAAGTAGGAAGCCGATTCTAGATTTAATTTTTGATTGGAGATGCTTAATGTGAGTCTGGAAGGAGAGTTTACAGTCTAGCCAGACACCTAGGTATTTGTAGTTATCCACGTATTCTAAGTTAGAGCCATCCAGAGTAGTGATGCTGGATGGGCGGACAGGTGTGGGCAATGATCGATTGAATAGCATGCATTTAGTTTTATTTGCATTTAAGAGCAGTTGGAGGCCATGGAAGGAGAGTTGTATGGCATTGAAGCTCGTCTGGAGGTTAGTTAACTTCTTCGATATAGGGGACGCTCTTTTAATTTTTGGATAAAAAAACGTTCCCGGTTTAAACAAGATGTTTTGTCATGAAAAGATGCTCGACTATGCATATAATTGACAGCTTTGGAAAGAAAACACTCTGACGTTTCCAAAACTGCAAAGATATTATCTGTGAGTGCCACAGAACTGATGCTACAGGCGAAACCAAGATGAAATTTCAAACAGGAAATGCCCCAGATTTTGAAGGCGCTGTGTTCCAATGTCTCCTTATATGGCTGTGAATGCACCAGGAATGAGCTTACACTTTCTGTCGTTTCCCCAAGGTGTCTGCAGCATTGTGACGTATTTGTAGGCATATCATTGGAAGATTGACCATTTTACACTACATCTACCAGGTGCTCGCTTGGTGTCCTCCGTCGCAATTATTGCGTAATCTCCAGCTGCGTGTATTTTTCCATTTGCTTCCGAGAAGAAACCCAACTGCCACGAATGATTTATCATCGAATAGATATGTGAAAAACACCTTGAGGACTGATTCTAAACAATGTTTGCCATGTTTCTGTCGATATTATGGAGTTAATTTGGAGAAAAGTTCTGCGTTGTAATGACTGAATTTTCGGGGGGTTTTCTTAGCCAAACGTGATGAACAAAACGGAGCGATTTCTCCTACACAAATAATCTTTTGGGAAAAACTGAACATTTGCTATCTAACTGAGAGTCTCCTCATTGAAAACATCCGAAGTTCTTCAAAGGTAAATGATTTTATTTGAATGCTTTTCTTGTTTTTGTGAAAATGTTGCCTGCTGAATGCTAGGCTTAATGCTATGCTAGCTATAAATACTCTTGCACAAATGCTTGTGTAGCTATGGTTGAAAAGCATATTTTGAAAATCTGAGATGACAGTGTTGTTAACAAAAGGCTAAGCTTGTGAGTGAATATATTTCTTTCATTTCGTTTGCGATTTTCATGAATAGTTAACATTGCGTTATGGTAATGAGCTTGAGGCTATGATTACGCTCCCGGATACAGGATTGCTAGGACTCGTTGAAGCAACATCTCAAGACATCAGTCAGGAAGTTAAAGCTTGGTTGCAAATGAGTCTTCCAAATGGACAATGACCCCAAGCATACTTCCAAAGTTGTGGCAAAATGGCTTAAAACTTCTTAGGGATGCAATCCCGTTAACGGGATCGATATGACAACAGCCAGTGAAAGTGCAGGGCGCCAAATTCAAAACAACAGAAATCTCATAGTTAAAATTCCTCAAACATACATGTATCTTCTACCATTTTAAAGGTATTCTTGTTGTTAATCCCACCACAGTGTCCCATTTCAAATAGGCTTTACAGCGAAAGCACCACAAACGATTATGTTAGGTGACCACAAACTCACAGAAAAACCCAGCCATTTTTCCAGCCAAAGAGAGGAGTCGCAAAAAGCACAAATAGAGATAAAATTAATCACTACCCTTTGATGATCTTCATCAGATGACACTCATAGGACCTAATGGTACACAATAAATGTATGTTATAAATGTTGATGAAAATACAATTCTTAGACATGGAACTAGACCTCTCCTTTAATGCAACCGCTGTGTCAGATTTTTTTTTAATTTATGGAAAAAGCAAACCATGCAATAATCTGAGACAGCGCTCAGAAAAAATCTATATATATCCGCCATGTTGGAGTCAATAGAAATCACATTATAAATATTCCCTTACCTTTGATGATCTTCATCAGAATGCACTCCCAGGAATCACAGTTCCACAATAAATGCTTGATTTGTTCGATAATGTCCATTATTTATGTCCAAGTAGCTACTTTTGTTAGCGCGTTTAGTACATAAATCCAAACGCTCGTGCAGGTCCAGCCGAATGTCGGACGAAAACTTCATAAAGTTATATTACAGGTCAAAGAAACTTGTCAAACTTAGTATAGAATCAATCTTTAGGATGTTGTTATCATAAATCTTTAATAACGTTCAAACCGGAGAATTCCTATTTTTGTAGGAAAGCCATGGAACGCAGGTTGCTATCATGTGAAATGCGCCTGACCAAGACCTGGCTCTCTGCCAAACCACTGACTCAAAGAGTTCCCATCTGGCTCCACAACACAGTAGAAGCCTCATTCAAGTTTCTAAAGACTGTTGACGTCTTGTGGAAGCCCTAGGAAGTGCAACTTGATCCATATCCCACTGTGTATTCAATAGGGGCTGGGTTGAAAATCGACCAACCTCAGATTTCCCACTTCCTGTTTGGATTCCTTCTCAGGATTTTGCCTGCCATATGAGTTCTGTTATACTCACAGACATCATTCAAAAAGTTTTCTATCCAATACTAATAATAATATGCATATATTAGCAACTGGGACTGAGGAGCAGGCCGTTTCCTCTGGGCACCTCTGGGCACCTTTCATCCAAGCTACTCAATACTGCCCCTGCAGCCATAAGAAGTTTTTAAGGACAACAAAGTCCAGGTATTGGAGTGGCCATCACAAAGCCCTGACCTCAATCCAATAGAACATTTGTGGGCAGAACTGAAAAAGTGTGTGCGAGCAAGGTAGCCTACAAACCTGACTTGGTTACACCAGCTCTGTCAGGAGGAATGGGCCAAATTTCACCCAAATTATTGTGGGAAGCTTGTAGAAGGCTACCTGAAACGTTTGACCCAAGTTCAAAAACAATTTAGGCTATGCTTCCAAATACTAACTGAGTGTATGTAAACTTCTGACCGAATGGGAATGTGAAATAAAAGCTGAAATAAATCATTCTCTCTACTATTATTCTGACATTTCACATTCTTAAAATAAAGTGGTGATCCTAACTGACCTACGACAGGGAATTTTTACTAGGGTTAAATGTCAGGAATTGTTAAAAAACTGAGTTTAAATGTATTCGGCTCAGGTGTATGTAAACTTCTGACTTCAACTGTATCTAGAACTGTATCGCAATTGATAATTGATTCACTTTTAGATGGAGTATATGGCTGTTTTTTCTACCAGAGCCAGTCTACCTCTGAAAATATAATACCTTATAAGGTCCTTGGATTTCAAGGAGTAATGGTATGCTCCTTAAGAGTACATCTTGGGCTACTTGTTGGTCTACTCCACACAGAGGAGGCTGGCAGACATTCCATTTATTCCATTTCAGCCATTAATATGAGCCCATCCTCCTATAGCTCCTCCAACCAGCCTCCTCTGACTCCACGTTAGTTAGACATCTCATCATGAATCATTAGTCTTTCATTAATCTGTCATTATATTTCCATCCTCACACTTTTGTACTTTATATTTCCAGGCTGCTACCACCTGCTGGTTACAGTTGGCATCATTGTTCCTGTGTCACTTCCTGGTCATAAATACCTCATGTACCTTATGGATGCCATGGCAGTTTCCATGTGACATTAAGGTGGTCAATACTACTAAATCCACAGATGACATCATCTTCAATTGTGAGGAGCGTCGACTGAGAAAGGTACCTGATGGCATCACCAGGAATGTGACTGTGCTGAACCTATCAGAAAACAACATCCAGAATGTATCTCATGAATCATTTTCTAACCTGGAGAACCTGACCATTCTCAATCTCAACTGGGTCAACAAAAACCATATAAGTCACATTGCCGAAGGTGCCTTCCAAAATCTGACAAACCTACAGGACCTAAGGCTTAATGGAAATGGCCTAATTGAAATTCCACAAAACCTCCCACTCAGCCTGGAAATACTCATGCTG
Organism: Oncorhynchus tshawytscha; assembly: GCF_018296145.1. Taxonomy (NCBI): domain Eukaryota; kingdom Metazoa; phylum Chordata; class Actinopteri; order Salmoniformes; family Salmonidae; genus Oncorhynchus; species Oncorhynchus tshawytscha. The sequence continues at coordinate 72,596,899 of NC_056431.1, read as the reverse complement.
GACAATAACAAAATCAATTTCTTGAATATGAGCTACCTCTCTGGTATAACACATGTGAAGGAGCTCTTCTTATCCAAAAACTGCTTCTACTGGAATCCTTGTGAGAATAATTTTACTATAAGAAACGGTACATTCTCAGCATTGATTAACTTAGAAGTTTTGACATTGGCCTTTAATAATTTAACTCAAGTTCCAAAAGAACTTCCCAGTTCTTTAAAAACATTATGGCTTGAATCTAACAAGATACAGTATATTGATGAGGATGATTTCTATGGACTAACCCATCTAAAAACCCTTGAATTACAGGGAAACTGTCCACGATGCTCCAATGCTCCATTTCCGTGTGTCCCCTGTCCCAATATTTTCCTAGATATTCATCCTCATGCATTCCATGGCCTTACAGAGTTACAGACACTGCACCTAGCAGGGAACTCACTCAGTTTCATCAAGAACTCCTGGTTTGAGAGTTTAAACAATCTTAAACAACTGTTCCTCTCTTATAATTTCTTGTCTAAGGCTATGACTGAAGGAACATTTTTTAGCTATCTACCAAAGCTAGAAGTTATGGATTTTTCATTCAATTATGATTTGTTAGCCTACCCTGACACCCTACTGCTTTCAAGACAGTTTTCTAAATTGGTGTCACTTAGAACCTTACATATAGCAGGTTATGTTTTTAAAGAAATCCAGTCAGATACTCTCAGCCCTCTCCATCATCTAAAAAATCTGTCAGCGTTAAACATGGGAATTAATTTCATTGTTCGCTCTAATTCTACCATATTCAGAAAATTCTCACACTTGAAACTAATATACCTCGCAGAAAATAGGCTGTATCCAGTTTCAGTGAGCGATTCACCAGGCCGTGTCTTAGGAAGCAATTCAAAGTCGGAGCTGCACAAGTCACCTCTCACTAGTCACTATTCACATTCAATGGATTTTTCCTTTGAGTTAAAACACGGCCTTGTGAAGCAAGAGTGCTTTGACTCTGGTCGAGTGCTGGTCCTTAGTTCAAATAATATCTTCTTTATTTCTCCAAAGCAATTTGAGGGCTATGGTGACATTGCATGTCTGAACCTATCAAGAAATGGATTTTCTGCAGCACTGAATGGGACAGAGTTCACAACGTTACCAGCCCTAACATATCTGGACCTGTCCTTTAACAAGATTGACCTGGCCTATAACAATGCATTTAAGGAATTACACAAACTACAAGTTTTAGACCTAAGCTACAACAGCCACTATTTTGAAGTGTCAGGTGTGACACATAATTTAAATTTCTTGACAAATCTACCAGCTTTGAAAGTACTGAATATGTCAAACAATAACATTTTTACATTAACAACTAAGCAGATGACAAGCGCATCTTTGAAAGAGCTTCAATTTCAACACAATTTGTTGGCCACATTATGGAAAGAGAGGGACGGCTCATACAACAGACTTTTTAAAAACCTGGTGAATTTAACCTATCTGGATATATCCTTCAACAGAATTGAGAAGATTCCATCAACAGTCTATGAAAACTTACCGTATACCCTTCAGAAACTATGCATTAGTCATAATTTACTCACCCATTTTGATTGGGATAAACTGGCTAGTTTCCAACAACTGAATATTCTGGATCTAAGCTATAATTCTTTATATCACATGTCAGCAAATCTCTCAAACTTCACAAATGCACTTCAGATGCTTGACTTGAGCTACAATCATATTGCTCAACTCTCTGATGGATTTCTTAAGGGTGCTCACAACCTTCAATTACTTGACCTCAGCCACAACCAACTGACTATCGTCAACAAGACCACCTTCCTATCGGGCCCTGAAAACTACATGAAAACCTTGTCCTTGCAAGGTAATCCATTCCAGTGTACCTGTGATTTATTCGACTTCATCCTGTGGATTAAAGATAACAAAGACGTAGAGATCCCCGGACTGGCCACTGAGTTGATCTGCAACATGCCAGCCGAAACGAGAGGCCAACCAGTGATACTGTTTGACATTGAGGAATGCGTCAATGACATCAATGCCTTCCTGATTTACTCCCTCTCCGCTTCCTTGATCATGCTCACCATGGTCATCACCATGGCAGCTCATATGTTTTATTGGGATGCTTCCTATATTCTATACTACCTGAGGGCGAAGCTAAAGGGCTACCATTCCTTTGGGTCCGCAACAACAAACAATCTCTATGGTGCCTTTGTTACCTACGACACCAGAGACCTGTGGGTGTCAGACTGGGTGCTGAACCACCTGCGGGTGCAGCTGGAGGAGAGGCAGGAGAGACACCTGCCTCTCTGTCTGGAGGAGAGAGACTGGGTCCCAGGGGTCCCCCTGATAGACAACCTCACCCACAGCATCCGACAGAGCCGCAAGACCGTTTTTGTGCTGACCGAGGCATATGTCAGGACCGGGACCTTCAGGATGGCTGTGTACCTGGCCCACCAGAGGCTGCTGGATGAAAACATGGATGTGATCGTGCTGGTTCTCCTGGAACCTGTACTGCAGCATTCTCACTTCCTCCGTCTGCGGCGACGTCTGTGTGGGAAGAGTGTTCTGGAATGGACCCGGACTGCAGCCGCAGAGCCCTGGTTCTGGCAGTGCCTGAGGAACGCTGTCGGGTTAGACAACCAGGTGATGTACAACCAGATGTACTCCAGGTACTTCACCAATAAGTAGAGCACAGGTCAGACCAGAGACTCAAGAGGGACCAGGTAGCTTTCTCACACAAATAGACTGAGCAGTTAAACACAACAACTGCAATCCCTTTTTACAATTTATTTTTATATCCCTTTATGATTGGATGATTCTGTACATCTGAAATCAACAATATGTAAATAAATGTTCTATTCATTGCTTTAATGCCAAACAGGGGGGTATTGGGTTGTGGTGTCAGCCGGTCAGTGGCACTTATGGTATGTGACAGACAATAAAGACATAATTTTCAAAAATTGTGACAATAAAGACAACATTTTCAGAAATTGTTATGACTCATTATTTTATTATATGAATTATCATTTCAAAAGATCACAAATTCAAAACAATTTATAGGGAATCTCTTTGAACTACGCAGACAGTCACAGCACCCGTGTGCCTTACGATCATGGAAAATGTATTATCTAAAATGTAGTCAACGACGTAGGGATCAACTAGCAGTCTTACTATGTTTCGGATGCAAACCAATGAAGTCAGGGTTACCATCTGATGTAATACTGTGTTAATCCACGGGATGTCATTATTGACACAATTACGAAGAGTTACCGGTTTACACTGAACTGGTTGGGGTTGGCAGCAATGCTCTGAAATGGTGCCCTAAATCAAATGAGATTTTAAAAAAATCGTTGTCCAATACGATAAACAAATAAAACCACAACTATTATTTGAGCTCTCTCTCTCGCTTGTAAAGATGACGTAGTATATATTTTCCCTAACCAAGTTGTGCAAGAGAGTGAAGGGACGTGACGTCATGCTGCAAATTAGCATATTGCGGAGTATAATAGACTCTGATTGACCAGCCCGCCTTCACTTGTGTTCGGCGCCATCTGGATTGAGACTCAGTTGTATCCAATACACCTCCGGTGAGTGCGCAAACAAATTATTTATTGTCGTAGGGCCTACATAGCATGTTTAACCTACTAGGTTAACTTCACAGCCATGTAGTGTGTTCTGTCGTGTAGGCTATAAATGGTCCAACCGCTGCAGTAGCCTTAAGCATAAATGCTTAATCAATATACATTAATCAATCAATGTATTTCTACATGTTGAAGTCCTATTCAATAGTGTAATTGTTTCTTCTATCACTTGAAGTTGGTACCCTAGTGTTTGTTTTTGAGTGAAACGTATCAATAGTGTGGATGTTCTAACGTAGGCTACAATGTTGCCTACAAATATGATCATGTCTTGATTTACGATGTGCTACAATGTCAATATGACAAGGCAAATGTGCAAATTCTGACCATTGATGGTCGATGCCACTAGTTCGCCTCAGCCTGTTTTGCGATGCTGCCAAGCAGGGCGGTGGTTGTTAGACTACTTCGGCTGCAGATAGCTCTCACAGAATGGCACAATGCTGTTCTCCAGATTTGTCGCCAGTCATGAGAACACGTGCTCGTAGAATAAATTGCATAAAATAATGCAATTTTACGTTGCTTTTGTAAATCTAGGAAAGTAATGAACTAGGTTGTATGTACTCGAATTTAGATGTGGGCTGCTTGCCCTGCCAGGGAGAATGAAAGCATTTCATCTTACCCCCTCACCCCCCACCCCAACACATGTGCTGTAGGGGATTGTGCTCTTTGTCTGCATTTTGGGGTTGATTTGAATGTATGGGCTTATTAAGAGTAACTATGATGGAAGCTGTGCTAAATTGTGTGCAAGGCCCATATGGTTTCATAGACCAGGTTTTGTTCATATTTGCCAATCTGGAATAAATTATTGCTTTCTCTTTTACATTGAAACCTAAATGTCTAATTCAGTTTCATCTGCTGTTTGACCAGATCCTCTGCAAAGATGTCTGACAAGCCAGATCTTGCGGAAGTCTCCAACTTTGACAAGACCAAATTGAAGAAGACCGAAACGCAGGAGAAAAACCCCTTGCCCACCAAAGAAAGTGTGTTTGGTTTATTCTACATCAAATGCTGATTATCCTTTGAAATTGGTGTTTTACTGATAAGTTTGAGACACCGTGCAAACATTAAGAACTAACCTGTTTTCACCTTCCTTGCAGCCATTGAACAGGAGAAGCAAGCAACCGCATGAAGCCCAAGCCTCCCCTATGCACTGTACATTCCACGAGCATTGCCTTTTATTTTCATCTCCTTTTAGCTGTATAACTGTAATCAACACCTAAGTTGCATTGTAATTGGACAAAAGCAGAAGCCTGTACAGCCTCCTCCCTAGAACCCTTCCCCCCTCCCTTTTACATAAAGTCTGAAAGGAAACAACTACTGACTGGCAGTCTGACTAGGATGTGTTGCTCGTCCCGACTCACTTCAGCACTCTGTCACCTGTCCCTGCATCCAGCCGCTTGTGGTTGTGATGGATCAGCCCAACCAGGGACCCACACTTTTGACAGTCAGTGTAGTTCAGCTTCTGGCCACCTGTGAAATGCTTTCAAATCAAGCAGTTTTTTGTTACTTGTTCAATTGTTTTGTATAAGTTCAATTCTTGGAATGCACAAGTTTGTTTTGATATGCAATTAAAAAGAAATGTAACTGTTTGGTATTGTAATTTTCATTTTGAATATACTTGCATTTGTCTGAAGTGTCACATTGTACACCTTGTTGTTCATTACAACTCTGCAAGTGTCTACCAAATTGTGGCTATCCTTTTAGACTACTGCTGGAATTGCATTCTATACCGCTGAATGGCTATGCAGTCACTGTTAATCAGAATCCAAGCTATGTGTTTCAAACTGCTGGAGTGTGGTGGCAGTTTAGTCATTTAGAATGCTTCTCCAGAGCAATTTCCTGTTAGCCTTAAAATGGCTAGGTGAGGCAACCCTATTTCAGTAAGTGCAAAGGTGCTGCTAGAAGAGAGACTAAGGTTTTTTTTTTTATGCCGGTGATGTGGCTTCACTGACGCACTAGTGGGCTTTGGTGCACTAAGTGGATGAGCCCTTGGCACAGTGCACACAACTGACCTAGAAAAGCACCATTGGCACACATCACAACTGGCTTAATAGCCTGCCTGCCCCAGCAAAACAATAAACCCTTGGTCTGGACTTGTGGTAGGAAAGCCACATTCTTAAAGGACTTATTACTTTCGTTGTGCTGGACTTGGGACATATTGCAATGGCCAAAATGGCTGTTCCCACAATAGTAATTGCATGGCTTCAGTTGTACGGGATGTTCTTGGAGGGGGACCATATTGCAATGAAGTATTGTCTGAATACAATCATCCAACAGGCAATCTGCATTTTGGCAATATGTTCTCACAATTTCAAAAGATTAGCCACCAATGGAGAGCTTGTATACTTCAACACAGGTTTTACTGGTCATTAAACTCATCCCCATCCATAATTTGATACAGCTATCAGCAGGTGTATAGTTGGGTTAAGTGGATTGCTGTTAAACTGGTTAGTCAATGACAATCCCACTGAAAGCGGCTGAGATCTCGAGTTTTCGATTTCCCCATTCTTCCTGGACACCATGGTTTCGTACCAGATTAATTTGGTCAGGTGCTTTTGCTGTGTTCAGAACTGTGAACTCTGAGAAATTCTATTTCCGTCCGTTCAAGAAAACTGGGAACTCCCGGGGGGGGGGGGAAGCATGCTCTGACTGCCAAATCTTTTGAATGGTCACCCAAGTCACAAACTTGGGCATCATTCTAGAGCTCTGACCTGAGATCACTGATGTCACAATTTGACCCCCTGCCTCTTGAAGGCAGGCACTTTGGGGCAACAACCACCCAAGCCACTTGCCTATTCAACCCGCTATCATCCAGAAGCTAAGGTCAGTAGTACAGGTGCATCAAAGCAGGGACCGAGAGACAAAACAGCTATCTCAAGGCCATCAGACTGTTAAACAGCCATCATTAACATTGAGTGGCGCCGACATACTGACTTAAATAAATCTCTAGCCACTTTAATAATGAAAAATTATCACTAGTCACTTTAACAATGCCAAGTTACAGTGCCTTGCGAAAGTATTTGGCCCCCTTGAACTTTGCGACCTTTTGCCACATTTCAGGCTTCAAACATAAAGAAATAAAACTATTTTTTTGTGAAGAATCAACAAGTGGGACACAATCATGAAGTGGAACGACATTTATTGGATATTTCAAACTTTTTTAACAAATCAAAAACTGAAAAATTGGGCGTGCAAAATTATTCAGCCCCTTTACTTTCAGTGCAGCAAACTCTCTCCAGAAGTTCAGTGAGGATCTCTGAATGATCCAATGTTGACCTAAATGACTAATGATGATAAATACAATCCACCTGTGTGTAATCAAGTCTCCGTATAAATGCACCTGCACTGTGATAGTCTCAGAGGTCCGTTAAAAGCGCAGAGAGCATCATGAAGAACAAGGAACACACCAGGCAGGTCCGATATACTGTTGTGAAGAAGTTTAAAGCAATGAGCAAAAGGTGGTGCTACAAAGTATTAACTTAAGGAGGCTGAATAATTTTGCACGCCCAATTTTTCAGTTTTTGATTTGTTAAAAAGTTTGAAATATCCAATAAATGTCGTTCCACTTCATGATTGTGTCCCACTTGTTGATTCTTCACAAAACAATACAGTTTTATATCTTTATGTTTGAAGCCTGAAATGCGGCAAAAGGTCGCAAAGTTCAAGGGGGCCGAATACTTTCGCAAGGCACTGTATATGTTTACATACCCTACATAACTCATATATGTATATACAGTACTCTATACCATCTACTGCATCTTGCCTATGCCGTTCGGCCATCGTTCATCCACATATCAAAATGTACATATTCTTATTCATTCCTTTACACGTGTGTGTGTGTATAAGGTAGTTGTAAAATTGTTAGATTACTTGTTAGATATTACTGCATGGTCGGAACTAAAAGCACAAGGATTTCGCTACACTTGCATTAACAGCTTCTAACCATGTGTATGTGACCATTACCATCTGCTAACCGTGTGTATGTGACCAATAACATCTGCTAACCGTGTGTATGTGACCAATAACATCTGCTAACCATGTGACCATTAACATCTGCTAACCATGTGACCATTAACATCTGCTAACCATGTGACCATTAACATCTGCTAACCATGTGTATGTGACCAATAACATCTGCTAACAATGTGTATGTGACCATTAACATCTGCTAACCGTGTGTATGTGACCAATAACATCTACTAACCCTGTGACCATTAACATCTGCTAACCATGTGACCATTAACATCTGCTAACCATGTGTATGTGACCAATAACATCTGCTAACCATGTGTATGTGACCATTAACATCTTCTAACCATGTGTATGTGACCATTAACATCTGCTAACCCTGTGACCATTAACATCTTCTAACCATGTGTATGTGACCAATAACATCTGCTAACAATGTGACCAATAACATCTGCTAACCATGTGTATGTGACCATTAACATCTTCTAACCATGTGTATGTGACCAATAACATCTGCTAACCGTGTGTATGTGACCAATACAATTGGATTTGATTTGATGACAACTCCCAATGAGAAATTAAACGTACTGTAGAAACGTAATCATGCACAACATAGGCTGTGTTTACACAGGCAGCCTAATTCTGATCTTTTGCCCAAAGATGTTGCCCGTATGATTGGTGAAAAGACCAGTTAGTGGCTAAAGATATCAATTTGTCTGCCTGTGTAATGTGGGAATTTTGACTCATCAACTCGGGCAGATTACAGCCTCTACTAATGATGCCCCAAAGACACTGTCTACCCTCATCAAGCTGTACTGATGATGTCCCCAAATACACTGTCTTCCCTCAAGTTGTAACGATGTCCCCAAATACACTGTCTTCCCTCAAGTTGTAACGATGTCCCCAAAGACAGTGTCTGTCTTCCCTCATCAAGCTGCAATGATGTCCCCAAAGACAGTGTCTGTCTTCCCTCATCAAGCTGTAATGATGTCCCCAAAGACAGTGTCTGTCTTCCCTTATCAAGCTGTAATGATGTCCCCAAAGACAGTGTCTGTCTTCCCTCATCAAGCAGTAATGATGTCCCCAAAGACATTGTCTGTCTTCCCTCATCAAGCTGTAATGATGTCCCCAAAGACAGTGTCTGTCTCCCCTCATCAAGCTGTAATGATGTCCCCAAATACACTGTCTTCCCTCATCAAGTTGCAACGATGTCCCCAAAGACAGTGTCTTCCCTCATCAAGTTGTAACGATGTCCTCAAACACAGTGTCTGTCTCCCCCCATTATGCTCTAATGATGTCCCTAAAGACAGTGTCTGTCTCCCCTCATCATGATATTATCTCATGAAACCCCTCCCACCATGACTAAGGCCAGAACAACACATTGTTCTCTGACCTGGGTTTTATAGTGGAGGAGTCCATATCTTTTTTGGACAAGTCAGGAACATCCTGAGGCTGAGATGTCCCACCCCCTCCCCACAGACTCTCAGCACAGAGTAGTATAGCATAACATAGAACAGTAAAACCCAGCCCACTATAAAACCTCTGCACAGTCTTTACCAGCCCACTATAGTTATAACCTCAACACAGTCTGATCCAGCTCACTATAGTTATAACCTCAACACAGTCTGATCCAGCCCACTATAGTTATAACCTCAACACAGTCTGAACCAGCCCACTATAGTTATAACCTCAACACAGTCTGATCCAGCCCACTATAGTTATAACCTCAACACAGTCTAAACCAGCCCACTATAGTTATAACCTCAACACAGTCTGATCCAGCCCACTATAGTTATAACCTCAACACAGTCTGATCCAGCCCACTGTAGTTATAACCTCAACACAGTCTGATCCAGCCCACTATAGTTATAACCTCAACACAGTCTGATCCAGCCCACTATAGTTATAACCTCAACACAGTCTGATCCAGCCCACTATAGTTATAACCTCCACCTAGTCCCAACTGGCCCTGCCCAGCCCTGCCTAGTGTCGATCCCAGATCAGCCTATCACAGCCCTGCACAGTACGTCTTCCGTCCTCCGAGCTGCACTGGGCCATTGTTCAGTCAGTCTAGAAAGACAGGAGCAGGAGACCCCCCCCCTTCCCAGTCTGCCTCCAGCTGTGCTGCTGCTATCTCAGACAGTCATCTGACATAGGCACAATGAGAGGCTCCCCCTCCGCTGTCATCGCATCGTTCAACTCGCCAAACACTCCTTTGGACAAGACTACTGCATGTCTGAGTGTGGAGGAGGGAGTACTGTCTCCCCATGCAAGCTATTACACCCACCCACATACACACCCATACATACACATACCCACCCACATATACCCACACACCCACACACATACCCACCCACACATACACATACATACACCCACACACATACACACACACACACCCACCTACACACACACACACACCCACACACACACACACACATACACACACACACCCACCCACATACCCACCCACCTACACACATACACACACACACACACACACACCCATACACAACCCCATACACATACACCCACATACACACCCACACATACCCACCTACACATACACACACCCACACACATACCCACCCACCCACAAATACACACTCCCATACATACACCCCACACACACACACACACACACACACACACACACACACCTACACACACACACACACCCACACACACACACATACATACACACACCCACCCACATACCCACCCACCTACACACATACACACACACACACACACACACCCATACACAATCCCATACACATACACACACATACACACCCACACATACACACACCCACCCACACACATACCCACCCACCCACAAATACACACACCCATACATACACACCCCCATATACACACCCACACATACACACCCACTCACACCCCACACACACACCCACACATACACACACCCACACACATACCCACCCACCCACACATACACACACCCACACATACACACACCCATACATACACACACCCACACATACACACACCCACACATACACACACCCACACACATACCCACCCACCCACACATACACACACACCCATACATACACACCCCCACACACAGAGATTGGGGTTTAAGGTAAGAGATATGAGCAGCCTGATAAAATACAACACCAGGAAAGATGCTGACTTCTGCACTGTGGTCAAATACAGTGATGATGCATTCGATCTGCCTGTTGCATTACTTATTTAGGAGCTGGAGCAGTGTAGAAGGTTACACACTCCATTGAGCAGGCTTTCACTATAGGTATTCCTACGGGAGGAAATGTTATGACACACACGGGCAGGCAGAGAGTGTCGTTTTCTGTGTCTACTGTGGCCGTGTGACGACCTGCTCTGTAATGAGGGGTGACGGGTACACAGGTGACCGCTACCTGAACCTAATCCAAGGTGACAAGCGCTGGCAGACAGCCTCTAGGTCACGTGCTAACGCAGGTGCGGCCTCTGTGCTGTAAAGGGAAATACAAACAAGTTTGAACTCTCCTCTTTGTGCCCGAATTGATTCGGGTTTCTTACAGTCAAGCTATATGCTCGTGTCAAATCCAGTTGGAGAATCTGGATAAGTGTCTTCTTCTCATCTGCTGATTCTGTCAAGAGTGACATCGTCTTCCTCTGTGGATATTCATCTAACACAATCAATGCATCTGTCTCGTATTGATTAAGTATACGTTGGGAGACTGTGACACAAATACACAGAAACGTCACTATGTCGATGTCTTTACTGGCAACAGATTATAGTCCGACGTCAGATAATGACTGACCGTTACAAAATGGAAAGCCCAGTGTTTTTGCTGAGTATAAGAGTTTAACTCTTGATCTCAGTGCTCTGATCTTTCAAAGCCTGTGTTTAGAGGAGTCGGAGTGGGTGTGTCCTTTCTCCTCAGGCACAAGACAGATGATTAATTGCCCCCATGGCAGATATACTGTGACGCATCTAGTCTCTGTGAATGGAGGAGTCTGCTAAGGCCTGGCCACTGGCCATCTGCTAGCTGAAGGGGTGAGTGTGGAGCAGCATTAGCGGACTTGTTTAGTGGCTGAGAAAAAAATTGGTCCTTTGTGTCCTACCCTACTGCATCTTCTCTCTCTCTTTCTCTCTCTCATTCTCTCATTCTCTCTCGTTCTCTTTCTCTCTCTCCTTCTCTCACCCTTTCTGTCTCTCTCTCTGTCTCTCTCTCACTCACTCACTCACTCACTCACTCACTCTTTCTCTCTCTCTCAATTTCATTTTAAGGGGTTTTATTGGCACGAGAAACAGGCATCCTAGTGGTTAGAACGTTGGACTAGTAACCGAAAGGTTGCAAGATTGAATCCCTGAGCTGACAAGGTAAAAATCTGTTGATCTGCACCTGAACAAGGCAGTTAACCCACTGTTCCTAGGCCATCATTGAAAATAATGAGTTGTTCTTAAACTGACTTGCCTAGTTAAATAAAGTTTTTAATATATATATATATATATATATATATATGTTTACATTGCCAAAGCAAGTGAAATAGATAACAAATAAAAGTGAAATAAACAATACAAAATGAACAGTAAACATTACACTCAAAAAAGTTCAAAAAAAATTAAGACACTTCAAATGTCATATTATGTCTATATACAGTGTTGTAATGATGTGCAAATAGTTAAAGTACAAAAGGGAAAATAAATATGGGTTGTAATTGCAACTGTGTTTGTTCTTCACTGGTTGCACTTTTCTTGTGGCAACAGGTCACAAATGTAGCTGTTGTGGTGGCACACTGTGGTATTTCACCCAGTAGATATGGGAGTTTATCAAAATTGGATTTGTTTTCAAATTCTTTGTGGGTCTGTGTAATCTGAGGGAAATATGTGTCTCTAATATGGTCATACATTTGGCAGGAGGTTAGGAAGTGCCGCTCAGTTTCCACCTCATTTTGTGAGCAGTGTGCACATAGCCTGTCTTCTCTTGAGAGCCAGGTCTGCCTACGGTGACCTCTCAGTAGCAACGCTTTCCTTCATTTTGGGTCAGTCACAGTGGCCAGGTATTCTGCCACTGTGTACCCTCTGTTTAGGGTCAGTCACAGTGGCCAGGTATTCTGCCACTGTGTACCCTCTGTTTAGGGTCAGTCACAGTGGCCAGGTATTCTGCCACTGTGTACCCTCTGTTTAGGGCCAAATAGCATTCTAGTTTGCTCTGTTTTTTGTAAATTCTTTCCAATGTGTCAAGTAATTATCTTTTAGTTTGGTTGCGCATTAGACACATTTGGTTGCGTCTAATTGTGTTGCTGTCCTGGAGCTCTGTGGGGTCTATTTGTGTTTGTGAAGAGATCCCCGGGACCAGCTTGCTTAGAGGGCTCTTCTCCAGGTTAATTTCTCTGTAAGGTGATGGCTTTTTTAAGGAAGGTTTGGGAATCACTTCCTTATAGGTGGTTGTAGAATTTAATGGCCCTTTTTTGGATTTTGATAATTAGCGGGTATCGGCCTAATTCTGCTCTGAATGCATTAATTGATGTTTTACGTTGTACACAGAGGATATTTTTCGATGGCATAGAAGGCCCTTCTTGCCTTGTCTCTCAGATCGTTCACAGCTTTGTGGAAGTTACGTGTGGCGCTGATGTTTAGGCCGAGGTATGAATACAGTGCTTTGCAAAAGTATTCACTCCCCTTGGCGTTTTTCCTATTTTGTTGCATTACAACCTGTAATTTAGCTGGATTTTTATTTGGATTTCATGTAATGGACATACACAAAATAGTCCAAATTGGTGAAGTGAAAAAATATATATATTGTGTCAAAAATTCTAAAACAATATTTTTTTAAATGGAAAAGTGGTGCGTGCATACAGTATGTATTCACCCAATTACTGTGAAGCCCCTAAATAAGATCTGGTGCAAACAATTACCTTCAGAAGTCACACAATTAGTTAAATAAAGTCCACCTGTGTGCAATCTACAGTGCCTTGCGAAAGTATTCGGCCCCCTTGAACTTTGCGACCTTTTTCCACATTTCAGGCTTCAAACATAAAGATATAAAACTGTATTTTTTTGTGAAGAATCAACAACAAGTGGGACACAATCATGAAGTGGAACGACATTTATTGGATATTTCAAACTTTTTTAACAAATCAAAAACTGAAAAATTGGGCGTGCAAAATTATTCAGCCCCTTTACTTTCAGTGCAGCAAACTCTCTCCAGAAGTTCAGTGAGGATCTCTGAATGATCCAATGTTGACCTAAATGACTAATGATGATAAATACAATCCACCTGTGTGTAATCAAGTCTCCGTATAAATGCACCTGCACTGTGATTGTCTCAGATGTCCGTTAAAAGCGCAGAGAGCATCATGAAGAACAAGGAACACACCAGGCAGGTCCGAGATACTGTTGTGAAGAAGTTTAAAGCCGGATTTGGATACAAAAAGATTTCCCAAGCTTTAAACATCCCAAGGAGCACTGTGCAAGTGATAATATTGAAATGGAAGGAGTATCAGACCACTGCAAATCTACCAAGACCTGGCCGTCCCTCTAAACTTTCAGCTCATACAAGGAGAAGACTGATCAGAGATGCAGCCAAGAGGCACATGATCACTCTGGATGAACTGCAGAGATCTACAGCTGAGGTGGGAGACTCTGTCCATAGGACAACAATCAGTCGTATATTGCACAAATCTGGCCTTTATGGAAGAGTGGCAAGAAGAAAGCCATTTCTTAAAGATATCCATAAAAAGTGTTGTTTAAAGTTTGTCACAAGCCACCTGGGAGACACACCAAACATGTGGAAGAAGGTGCTCTGGTCAGATGAAACCAAAATTGAACTTTTTGGCAACGATGCAAAACGTTATGTTTGGCGTAAAAGCAACACAGCCCATCACCCTGAACACACCATTCCCACTGTCAAACATGGTGGTGGCAGCATCATGGTTTGGGCCTGCTTTTCTTCAGCAGGGACAGGGAAGATGGTTAAAATTGATGGGAAGATGGATGGAGCCAAATACAGGACCATTCTGGAAGAAAACCTGATGGAGTCTGCAAAAGACCTGAGACTGGGATGGAGATTTGTCTTCCAACAAGACAATGATCCAAAACATAAAGCAAAATCTACAATGGAATGGTTCAAAAATAAACATATCCAGGTGTTAGAATGGCCAAGTCAAAGTCCAGACCTGAATCCAATCGAGAATCTGTGGAAAGACCTGAAAACTGCTGTTCACAAATGCTCTCCATCCAACCTCACTGAGCTCGAGCTGTTTTGCAAGGAGGAATGGGAAAAAATTTCAGTCTCTCGATGTGCAAAACTGATAGAGACATACCCCAAGCGACTTACAGCTGTAATCGCAGCAAAAGGTGGCGCTACAAAGTATTAACTTAAGGGGGATGAATAATTTTGCACGCCCAATTTTTCAGTTTTTGATTTGTTAAAAAAGTTTGAAATATCCAATAAATGTCGTTCCACTTCATGATTGTGTCCCACTTGTTGTTGATTCTTCACAAAAAAATACAGTTTTATATCTTTATGTTTGAAGCCTGAAATGTGGCAAAAGGTCGCAAAGTTCAAGGGGGCCGAATACTTTCGCAAGGCACTGTAAGTGTTACATGATCTGTCACATGATCTCAGTATATATACACCTGTTCTGAAAGGCCCCAGAGTCTGCAACACAACTTAGCAAGGGGCACCACCAAGCAAGCGGGACAATGAAGACCAAGGAGCTCTCCAAAGGGGATACCACGTCAGCTACGGACGCTGCCACCCATCTGTGCCCTTCATTACCACTAATACATTGACTAACTGCTCACTGTATCAAAACACTTTCCAAAGACAGAGAATTTTTCAAATAGCCCATGTCAATACTGGCCATGGCAATGTTGTGATTTTACTCATACAGTATGTCCCATTTGCCATTTCAACGACTACATATTCTACAATAACTTTTAGCTTTAGCTACTGCACCTGAGTAGTATTTATGTAAAGCTGATTCAGACCATTCTAAGAGTGAAGGATGATTTTATCTTGGCATCCAGGTATGGAGGGAATAAATGAGCCCATATAGTTAAACGGTTGCTGCTTTTCAGTAAGAAATCTGCCCCAGAGTGCTCCTTCAGCCAACCCCAACAGTTAATAAACTGTTAGAATGTGCCCAATGGTGTCCGATGTCCCTCCATTGAACAGCATCCACAAAAGGCTAATCCGTTGTAGTGTCGAACTAATAGGATTTTAAACTGACAGGGTAACGTAATCTCCCCCTCTGTCCCTCCCTCATCCTCTGATGTTTTCATGGACTTCTCTGGACCGTGATGTCATCGCCATTATGGCATCGTGGAGGACACACACACACACACACACACACACACACACACACACACACACACACACACACACACACACACACACACACACACACACACACACACACACACACACACACACACACACACATAGAGAGAGGTGATTGTGATGAACGTGGCCCAAAGTGAGGGCCCAGAAGGCCATCTGCCAGTGTTGTGATGGGAAGGCACTTGCCTCTCTGCCTGCTGGACTGGCTGTGGGCTGCAGCTCAGCTCTCTCTCTAGGAGGAACACAGATGTCTTTGAGTCCCTGGGTGCCTCAGCCTGATCCTCATGACGGCTGGAGTGTAAATCTAATCAAGGGCTTTGAGAGTCAGGCCACATATGTACTAGATGCTGCAGTTACTGTACTATACTGTATTCTGTGTACCGTATTCCGGGTTCTGGGTTCCGAGTTCTGTATTCTCTATCCAGTAATGTAGGCATACTACCGTCTCAATTCTCATCTTCACAGAATTATAATTATTTGATGCTTCATAGCAGAGCCTTTTAATTTAAAATGAATGGCTCTGCTTCATACTTGACAATATATTTATTCTGAAAGTTTAGCAGTAAAATAGTACAGAATGATTCAAAATCCACAACAAACTCTATCAGCCATCAAATACAATACACCCACAAACCATAAATAAATGAAATAGTACAATTCATTCATGTAAGGACATGCAGATACTTTCACCACCAGCACCAGCGAGTCATTTTCTGAACAGGAAACACTACTGGGTGAATGAGGGCTAGCTGGTTCCTACAGGAAGTTGCAGAAGCCACCAGAATAGCTGCAGCTAGCAGCCTCTGTGGTGTGTCTCTGTGTTCTCTGTTCATCTCTGTCTCTGTGTTCAGCCTCGAAGCTGAATCGCCAGGTCCCTCTTTCTCTCTCTGTTTCCATGGTAGCAGACAGGTGCTTATGGCTCATAACACCCCCTGCCTCTTACAGAGACTGGTGCTGTTCACAATTCTAAATCAATGAGCTTTGGTTGTAAGGATACAAAGAAACAATTATGTCCTAAAGGAACCAAGAGAAAGCTGTTGGACCTTTTTTTCTGTATAAAAATATGGCTGATTCATCCATGGCTGACAAAATAAGATAATCATAATTCCGTCCACATTTCTCTGTTGGTGTTCCTTTCACCACTCAGAAAATGTGTTATAGGTCAGACACATACAAAGTCATCTATCATATTTAATCAAAATATTTGTCCTATCACTGGTGGGCTTGAGAAATTGTTGTTCTATTTCTGGCACAGTTCTACTGAGAGCATGTTGCTCTAATGGCCCATTTTCAGTAGCTCATTTGTCAGGAAGTTAGTTACTCATTACTGATTAAGGTTCCTTTTTATGACTTGCAGTCAGTCAGCAGACAGGCACTCTGCTATTGGTCTTCACACAGCAGTCCTTCTTTACAGAGATGTCCCAAATAAACCAAAACAGATGATCAAGTGTGATCATACAGTGCTATATGCTTCAGGGAGACAATCCGTATTTATTAACCTAACAACTCTAACATCATATGACAAGATGTCCACTTAATTCATCATATTGTAGGACCATCTATGGTTGTTTAAATATTCTGTCATCATAAATCGAATAAACAATCGTATAAAGTAAGTTATTATGATTTGAATAGCAGATCATTTGTGAGGTCTTATGAACATAAATGATCTCTGCATGAGCTGGCTGACACTTGTTCAGTTAGACAAGTCTCCTTTTTATTTTCAGACAAGCAGGTAACGAATCTTAAACAAGCCCTCAAGTGTCCCACAGCAAAAGTTAGCTTACATTCTGAGAATGGTAGGAACTGGAGCATTAAAACAGGGGGAGGTGACTTCCTCTTTTTTTTTTAAACAGTAGTAGACTATTTTGACAATACTTTTCCAAGTGGCCTGCGTGAACATTTCCATGAGAAACAGTGACACATACTATGAATGACCTAAAATGATTAATCTCACATGGGTCTTTCACAGTCAGGCCAAGCCATGCTGTACTGTGTATTAGGCTAATAGTAGGTCTACTATTGAAGCAGAGGCTGTCAACTGAGTCAGAACAGACGTTTTTAACACCAAAACAAATAGGATGTTCTAAGTCCACAACAATAACCACATCAGGGCACCACTTCTGAGGTCTGGGAAAAATCTAAGACATTTTTTTGTGTAGTTTTGAGTGTAGTCACTCTTTAACTCAATGTGTTTCTGTAGCGCAGGCACCTAGCGCTGTTGTTTGGTTAGCTGTGTTGCTGTAGTACAGGCACCTAGCACTGTTGTTTGGTTAGCAGTGTTTTTGTAGTACAGGTACCTAGTGCTGTTGTTTGGTTAGCAGTGTTTCTGTAGTACAGGTACCTAGCGCTGTTGTTTGGTTAGCAGTGTTTCTGTAGTACAGGTACCTAGCGCTGTTGTTTGGTTAGCAGTGTTTCTGTAGTACAGGTACCTAGCGCTGTTGTTTGGTTAGTTGTGTTTCTGTAGTACAGCCACCTAGCGCTGTTGTTTGGTTAGCAGTGTTTCTGTAGTACAGGTACCTAGCGCTGTTGTTTGGTTAGCAGTGTTTCTGTAGTACAGCCACCTAGCGCTGTTGTTTGGTTAGCTGTGTTTCTGTAGCACATGAGATGGAGTTTGAAAAACAACTGGCCACTGGACTGATGTAAATAATCATGATATCATTCTGCCAGGTAAGCATAGCCTACTTTGTCTCTAGTTAACATTTAATTGAGAATGTTTTTGGGAAAGCCTTTCCATCTATCAGAAGCCAGTTAGGCCTATCACTAGCATCACTATATCCTGTTCCTTAATTGTTTGAAACGTGGACATTTACTTCATATTATGATGCATGTCTTATCTTGCTTCAAGGTAGCCTATTGCCAAAATCCCACTGAAAATGTGAAGAAATAATAGTTGATCACTGGCTCCCGAGTGGCACAGTGGTCTAAGGGGCATCACTACAGACACCCTGGTTCATATCCAGACTCTCATAACTGGCTGTGATTGGGGTCCCATAGGGCGGTGCTCAATTAGCCCAGCGTCGTCTGGGTTTGGCCGGTGTAGGCCGTCATTGTAAATAAGAATGTGTAACTGACTTGCCTAGTTAAATAAAGGTAAAATAAAAAATCTAAACAAATGTAGCTAAATGTAACAGTGTAATTTTAGACCGTCCCCTCGCCCATACCCGGGCGCGAACCAGGGACCCTCTGCACACATCAACAACAGTCACCCACGAAGCATCGTTACCCATCGCTCCACAAAAGCCACGGCCCTTGCAGAGCAAGGGGAACCACTACTTCAAGGTCTCAGAGCAAGTGACGTCACGGATTGAAACGCTATTTAGCGCGCACCGCTAACTAGGCTAGTCGTTTCACATCCGTTACATAAACATTTCCATTTTGTTCCATGAGCCTTATTAAATGATACGGCTTATACCTCCACTATGCTACATTGATACACATTGTGGGGAGGAAGAGGTGGGTATACGCAATGCCCTCTGAAAAATACACGGGTGTACCGGTGTATACACTCCACTGTCCCTGAAGAATGTTAAGGTGAAAATTTACCAATCCAGGTAGGCAGACAGGCCACGTCTCTGCAGGCATAACACACATCTGGTATGGGCAGCATTTAGAAACTGGACAACAATTGTGGACAACAATTGTGGACAACAATAATGGACAACAATTGTGGACAACAATAATGGACAACAATTGTGACAACAATAATGGACAACAATTGTGGACAACAATAATGGACAACAATTGTGACAACAATAATGGACAACAATTGTGGACAACAATAATGGACAACAATTGTGGACAACAATAATGGACAACAATTGTGCTGAAGTTGTGGTTACTTTGGCTTTGTATTATAAAATACAAAAATCTGTTATGTTCGTCATTAACGTGACTAGAAATCATAACGATCTCGAATGACACAATTCAGCCAATAAGGAATACATTGTCATTATACACATTGCTAGAATCAAATCAAATCAAATCAAATCAAATTGTATTTGTCACATACACATGGTTAGCAGATGTTAATGCGAGTGTAGCGAAATGCTTGTGCTTCTAGTTCCAACAATGCAGGAATAACCAACGAGTAATCTAGCTAACATTTCCAAAACTACTACCTTATAGACACAAGTGTAAGGGGATAAAGAATATGTACATATGTACATATGTACATATGAATGAGTGATGGTACAGAGCGGCATAGGCAAGATACAATAGATGGTATTGAGTGCAGTATATAAATATGAGATGAGTATGTAAACAAAGTGGCATAGTTGAAGTGGCTAGTGATACGTGTATTACATAAAGATGCAGTAGATGATATAGAGTACAGTATACGTATACATATGAGATGAATGATGTAGGGTATGTAAACATTATATTAGGTAGCATTGTTTAAAGTGGCTAGTGATATATTTTACATAATTTCCCATCAATTCCCATCATTAAAGTGGCTGGAGTTGAGTCAGTGTGTTGGGCAGCAGCCACTCAATGTTAGTGGATGTGTACGGCAGTGTGCAATGGAAACATCCCCTGACTATGAGAGAAAGACGACTTACAATACCCATCTAACCTTTGAGGAAATGCCATTGTTGACATGCCTTATTCTCCTCGTCTGAACATACACTCGCATTGTACATGCCCAAAGACATTAATCCATTGATGAGTAATTATGATGGTTATGAAACTAAAATTAGCAGAGAGGTTTACTGTTGGCTTCAGTAGTTGTTTATAGGCAGATGGCTTTATCTACACGCATGGGAAACCCAGAGAGCCCATGTTTGTTTATGTTCGAGTGTGGGTTTCCATCTGGGTTGTATTTCATGGGAAAAGCAGGTTTCTCAAGGACACTGTCTCAACAACACAAAGCTATTCTTGTCTCCATTTAGCCTACCACAATTTGATAATGATCAACATTAGTTGATTAACATTTGTTGAAATGAGTGGTATTCACAGTACAGTCACTGCACTGTAGTCATTGAAAGTGGGGACATGGTCAAGTTGAATAAAGGTTAAATATATATATTTCTTTAAATTGGATAATTAGGGCAACACCTCTAGTTGTACTAGTTAGACTGGCCTCATCAATGATTAACCCAGTCAATGGGCAAGGGTGGGAAAGAGTCCTGAAATGTTACTGAAATCAAATCAACTTTTATTGGTCGTGTAGACATGTTTCTGCAGGTGCAGTGAAATGCTGATGTTTCTAGCACCAACAGTGCTAATACAAAACAAACATACATAAATACCCTAAATCTAAATAAAGAAATTAAGAAACATCAGAACGAGCAATGTCAGAGTCTGGAATGTACATTTCTATGTATATAATGGTGTGTATAGACATTTTCGACATTATATGAATAGAAAAGGTGTAGACAGCAGTAGTTATATAGGATGATCCTTGACTACAATACAGTAGATACATATGAAGTGGACAGCAGTAGTTGTATAGGATGATCCTTGACTAGAATACAGTATATACATATGAAGTGGACAGCAGTAGTTATATAGAATGAACTAGAATACAGTATATACATATGAAGTGGACAGCAGTAGTTATATAGGATGAACTAGAATACAGTATATACATATGAAGTAGACAGCAGTAGTTATATAGGATGATCCTTGACTAGAATACAGTATATACATATGAAGTGGACAGTAGTAGTTATATAGGATGAACCTTGACTACAATACAGTAGATACATATGAAGTGGACAGCAGTAGTTATATAGGATGAACTAGAATACAGTATATACATATGAAGTGGACAGCAGTAGTTATATAGGATGAACTAGAATACAGTATATACATATGAAGTGGACAGCAGTAGTTATATAGGATGAACTAGAATACAGTATATACATATGAAGTGGGTAAAACAGTAATGTAAACATTATTAAAGTGACCAGTATTCAATGACTATGTACATAGGGCAACAGTCTCTAAGGTGCAGAGTAGAGTACCGGGTGGTAGCCGGCTAGTAACAGTGACTAAGATTCAGGTCAGGGTACTGAGTGGAGGCCGGCTAGGTGGTGACTGGAGATAGAAGCTGTTTCTCAGTCTCTCGGTCCCAGCGTTGATGCAGTTGTACTGCCTTCACCTTCTAGTAGCATGGTGAACAGACCGTGGCTCGGATGGCTGAGGTCCTTGATGATCTTCTTGGGCCTTTCTGTGAACACCAGAGGCTGTAGGTGTCCTGGATAGTCCTATTCCTGTCCTGACAGACGATCATAGAAAACACATCCTATTAGGATTACTGTTATTTTATAGATTTTTCTTAAAACTAGTTCAGTCCTCACGTAATTAGTAATGCAAGGGAAATGTGTATTTTTTTGTCGGTGAGTAACATTCTAGCCAAACATTCTAATGTACTGTATGCGCAATAGATTTCTGTCTCGCTCAGTGCACTGGTTAATTTATTTATTTATTTTACTTATTTTACCTTTATTTAACCAGGTAGGCAAGTTGAGAACAAGTTCTCATTTACAATTGCGACCTGGCCAAGATAAAGCAAAGCAGTTCGACAGATACAACAACACAGAATTACACATGGAGTAAAACAAACATACAGTCAATAATACAGTATAAACAAGTCTATATACAATGTGAGCAAATGAGGTGAGAAGGGAGGTAAAGGCAAAAAAAAGGCCATGGTGGCAAAGTAAATACAATATAGCAAGTAAAACACTGGAATGGTAGTTTTGCAATGGAAGAATGTGCAAAGTAGAAATAAAAATAATGGGGTGCAAAGGAGCAAAATAAATAAATAATTAAATACAGTTGGGAAAGAGGTAGTTGTTTGGGCTAAATTATAGGTGGGCTATGTACAGGTGCAGTAATCTGTGAGCTGCTCTGACAGTTGGTGCTTAAAGCTAGTGAGGGAGATAAGTGTTTCCAGTTTCAGAGATTTTTGTAGTTCGTTCCAGTCATTGGCAGCAGAGAACTGGAAGGAGAGGCGGCCAAAGAAAGAATTGGTTTTGGGGGTGACTAGAGAGATATACCTGCTGGAGCGTGTGCTATAGGTGGGAGATGCTATGATGACCAGCGAGCTGAGATAAGGGGGCACTTTACCTAGCAGGGTCTTGTAGATGACATGGAGCCAGTGGGTTTGGCGACGAGTATGAAGCGAGGGCCAGCCAACGAGAGCGTACAGGTCGCAATGGTGGGTAGTATATGGGGCTTTGGTGACAAAACGGATTGCACTGTGATAGACTGCATCCAATTTGTTGAGTAGGGTATTGGAGGCTATTTTGTAAATGACATCGCCAAAGTCGAGGATTGGTAGGATGGTCAGTTTTACAAGGGTATGTTTGGTAGCATGAGTGAAGGATGCTTTGTTGCGAAATAGAAAGCCAATTCTAGATTTAACTTTGGATTGGAGATGTTTGATATCAAATCAAATCAAATCAAATCAAATCAAATCAAATTTTATTTGTCACATACACATGGTTAGCAGATGTTAATGCGAGTGTAGCGAAATGCTTGTGCTTCTAGTTCCGACAATGCAGTAATAACGAGCAAGTAATCTAACTAACAATTCCAAAAAAAAAAAAAAACTACTGTCTTATACACAGTGTAAGGGGATAAAGAATATGTACATAAGGATATATGAATGAGTGATGGTACAGAGCAGCATAGGCAAGATTCGAGTACAGTATATACATATGAGATAAGTATGTAAACCAAGTGGCATAGTTAAAGTGGTTTGATACATGTATTACATAAGGATGCAGTCGATGATATAGAGTACAGTATCAACGTATGCATATGAGATGAACAATGTAGGGTAAGTAACATTATATAAGGTAGCATTGTTTAAAGTGGCTAGTGATATATTTACATAATTTCCCATCAATTCCCATGATTAAAGTGGCTGGAGTAGGTCAGTGTCATTGACAGTGTGTTGGCAGTAGCCACTCAATGTTAGTGGTGGCTGTTTAACAGTCTGATGGCCTTGAGATAGAAGCTGTTTTTCAGTCTCTCGGTCCCATGATCTGTAGACCTCGCCTTCTGGATTGAACAGGCAGTGGCTCGGGTGGTTGATGTCCTTGATGATCTTTTGGCCTTCCTGTAGCATAGGTGTCCTGGAGGGAAGTTTGCCCCGGGATGCGTTGTGCAGACCTCACTACCCTCTGGAGAGCCTTACGGTTGAGGGCGGTGCAGTTGCCATACCAGGCGGTGATACAGCCCGCCAGGAGATTGGTGACAAGCCGAATTTCTTCAGCCTCCTGAGGTTGAAGAGGCGCTGCTGCGCCTTCCTCACGATGCTGTCTGTGTGAGTGGACCAATTCAGTTTGTCTGTGATGTTTGGAACTTAAAACTTGCTACCCTCTCCAAGATGGGGGTGTTCCCTCTGCTGTTTCCTGAAGTCCACAATCATCTCCTGAGATGCTTGCCTACCACTGTTGTGTCGTCCAAACTATGTACAGGACCAATTCTGTGAAGAGGAATTTTAAAAATGGGTCTACTTGATGATTGAGTTCTAACCAGACACCTAAGTGGGGCCCCAGTTTGTAGTTGTCCATGTATTCTAAGTCAGAGCCGTCCAGAGTAGAGATGTTGGACAGGCGGGTAGGTGCAGGTAGCGATCGGTTGAAGAGCATGCATTTAGTTTTACTTGTATTTAAGAGCAATTGGAGGCCACGGAAGGAGAGTTGTATGGCATTGAAGCTTGCCTGGAGGGTTGTTAACACAGTGTCCAAAGAAGGGCCGGAAGTATACAGAATGGTGTCGTCTGCGTAGAAGTGGATCAGAGACTCACCAGCAGCAAGAGCGACCTCATTGATGTATACAGAGAAGAGAGTCGGTCCAAGAATTGAACCCTGTGGCACCCCCATAGAGACTGCCAGAGGTCCGGACAGCAGACCCTCCGATTTGACCCACTGAACTCTATCAGAGAAGTAGTTGGTGAACCAGGCGAGGCAATCATTTGAGAAACCAAGGCTGTCGAGTCTGCCGATGAGGATGTGGGGATTGACAGAGTCGAAAGCCTTGGCCAGATCAATGAATACGGCTGCACAGTAATGTTTCTTATCGATGGCGGTTAAGATATCGTTTAGGACCTTGAGCGTGGCTGAGGTGCACCCATGACCAGCTCTGAAACCAGATTGCATAGCAGAGAAGGTATGGTGAGATTCGAAATGGTCGGTAATCTGTTTGTTGACTTGGCTTTCGAAGACCTTAGAAAGGGATGGTAGGATAGATATAGGTCTGTAGCAGTTTGGGTCAAGAGTGTCCCCCCCTTTGAAGAGGGGGATGACCGCAGCTGCTTTCCAATCTTTGGGAATCTCAGACTACACGAAAGAGAGGTTGAACAGGCTAGTAGTGATGGCAACAATTTCGGCAGATAATTTTAGAAAGAAAGGGTCCAGATTGTCTAGCCCGGCTGATTTGTAGGGGTCCAGATTTTGCAGCTCTTTCAGAACATCAGCTGAATGGATTTGGGAGAAGGAGAAATGGGGAAGGCTTGGGCGAGTTGCTGTTGGGGGTGCAGTGCTGTTGACCGGGGTAGGAGTAGCCAGGTGGAAAGCATGGCCAGCCATAGAAAAATGCTTATTGAAATTCTCAATTATGGTGGATTTATCAGTGGTGACAAGGTTTCCTATCTTCAGTGCAGTGGGCAGCTGGGAGGAGGTGTTCTTATTCTCCATGGACTTTACAGTGTCCCAGAACTTTTTTGAGTTAGTGTTGCAGGAAGCAAATTTCTGCTTGAAAAAGCTAGCCATGGCTTTTCTAACTGCCTGTGTATAATGGTTTCTAGCTTCCCTGAACAGCTGCATATCACGGGGGCTGTTCAATGCTAATGCAGAACGCCATAGGATGTTTTTGTGTTGGTTAAGGGCAGTCAGGTCTGGGGAGAACCAAGTGCTATATCTGTTCCTGGTTCTAAATTTCTTGAATGGGGCATGTTTATTTAAGATGGTTAGGAAGGCATTTAAAAAAAATATCCAGGCATCCTCTACTGACGGGATGAGATCAATATCCTTCCAGGATACCCCGGCCAGGTCGATTAGAAAGGCCTGCTCGCTGAAGTGTTTCAGGGAGCGTTTTACAGTGATGAGTGGAGGTCGTTTGACCGCTGACCCATTACGGATGCAGGCAATGAGGCAGTGATCGCTGAGATCTTGGTTGAAGACAGGAGAGGTGTATTTAGAGGGGAAGTTGGTTAGGATGATATCTATGAGGGTGCCTGTGTTTAAGGCTTTGGGGAGGTACCTGGTAGGTTCATTGATAATTTGTGTGAGATTGAGGGCATCAAGTTTAGATTGTAGGATGGCTGGGGTGTTAATTAAGCATGTTCCAGTTTAGGTCGCCTAGCAGCACGAGCTCTGAAGATAGATGGGGGCAATCAGTTCACATATGGTGTCCAGAGCACAGCTGGGGGCAGAGGGTGGTCTATAGCAGAGGGTTTTTGAGGGTTTTTGATCAATTGATCAGAGGGTTTTTAGATGAAATAAACAATGCACTTCTACCAGTGAAAAGCCCTTGACCAGGGGAAGTGGATAACTAGCTACGTGAGATGAGAGCACTCAGCACGAGAGGGTGCTTCTGAATCAGTTCCAGTTTACCTCGATCCAAACGCTGACTCGTACTACTGCTGTGAAACCATCAGCACCGTGTCAAGGGTCGTACCACACAAAAAGGCCAGGACAATTCACATATTCATTGACTGGCTGACAACATAGAGTATGTCACAGAGACTATAATACAATGATAGTGCTATGTATTCTGATTTATGTTCAACCTTCTTTATATATTCAAGAGTAATGGCTACATTCATTTGTATTAGACTACTTTTTGACCCTTGTTATAAAAACTGTACTGAAAGTGGATCAATTTATTATTTGAATCACATGATTCAGCCTAATGCCACCTTGTTTACTACCAATATCTTTGTGTGCAGAATTTGATACTCAGGTGTTGCACAGCTAAGGAATGCTCAACACAGTTATTTAATAATTTGATAGCCGGTTATTATGTTTTGTTTGGCTTGGTAATAACAGGGCCATGAGGATGGCATAAAGGCAGAGAGACCTCCCCAAGCTGTTGGTTAATTCTCTGTAGGCTGCAGGGGAATATAAAGAATAGACTATTACAGGCCAACAGAGCTTCCTCTCACAGGAAGCTACTCCCACCATCCTTTTCCCCAAAGGTACAGAATGTGCAGAGAAGTCAAACAGTTCCCAACAACTGCCTCCAGCTCACCAGAGAATACACTGCACACTAACATTCTGGAGGGGACCTTGACCAGAAAACCAGTTTCATATCGTTGATAAAATATTCAACAGTGCATTTACATGTAATCTAATAAGGTTTGCCAAAGCATACACAATCACTGGGGCTACTGGAATTACGCATATTTTGAATAATATTTTACAATGTCAAGTCAACGTGTAAAAAGACTCCATATATTTCATACTATGGTCCAAAAGTTGGTATTTCCAAGTGATTTCTTTCAGTGTTTTTTTCCCAGACGGTGATATGATCACATAGCTATCTCACTATGGACTGACGCCCATGCCCATATTAGGACGTGGGAGAAAGAAAACCAGACCTTTTTCTGTAGAGGAATTTGTCTGTTTCTCTATTGGTCTGTCCACACACAAAGGTAGCCTGTTTCTGAATGGTTCGAGTGACAAACACTGATCCTGTGCACCCAATCAGAAGGAGGAGGTGTGAAACACTGGAAAAGGACTTCTTAAGGATGGAGAGCAGTACAATTTATGATGGAGACTTATTTCCCTCACCAACTTTAAACATCAACTATCTGAGCAGCTAACCGATCGTTGCAGCTGTACATAGTCCATCTGTAAATAGCCCACCCAATCTACCTACCCCATCCCCATTTTATTTACTTTTCTGTTCTTTTGCACACCAGTATCTCTACTTGCACATCATCATCTGCTCATCTATCACTCCAGTGTTAATCTTCTAAATTGTAACTATTCGCTCCTATGGCCTATTTATTGCCTACCTCCTCATGCCTTTTGCACACACTGTATATAGACTTTCTTTTTTTCTACTGTGTCATTTACTTGTTTATTGTGTTATTGGCTTGTTTATTGTGTATTCCATGTTATTCCATGTGTAACTCTGTGTTGTTGTCTGTGTCACACTGCTTTGCTTTATCTTGGCCAGGTCGCAGTTGCAAATGAGAACTTGTTCTCAACTAGCCTACCTGGTTAAATAAAGGTGAAATAAATTTAAAAATAAAAAAAATGATTCCAGCTCCTATTGCAGAAATGAATCCAAATGAGTCAAGTTATGTACGGTTATATACTGTATATAATACCATGTAATGATACATATCTGGCCATATGGCAACACTATATGTTTTTAAAATGTTACGTCATTTATTTTATTTATTTAACCTTTATGTAACTAGGCAAGTCAGTTATGAACAAATTCTTATTTACAATGACGGTCTACCAAAAGGCAAAAGGCCTCCTGCGGGGACAGGGGCTGGGATAAAAAAATAAAAAATAACTTAAAAAAATAGGACAAAACACACATCACGACAAGAGAGACAACACAACACTACACCAAGACAACAACATAGCATGGCAGCAACACACGACAACACAACACTACACTAAGACAACAACATAGCATGGCAGCAACACGCGACAACACAACACTACACTAAGACAACAACATAGCATGGCAGCAACACACAACAACACTACACTAAGACAACAACATAGCATGGCAGCAACACACGACAACACAACACTACACTAAGACAACAACATAGCATGGCACAACACGCGGCAACACAACAACACTAAGACACAACATAGCATGGCAGCACGCGACAACACACACTACACTAAGACAACAACATAGCATGGCACGCGACAAAGACACTACACTAAGACAACAACATAGCATGGCAGCAACACACGACAACACAACACTACACTAAGACAACAACATAGCATGGCAGCAACACACGACAACACTACACTAAGACAACAACATAGCATGGTAGCAACACGCGGCAACACAACACTACACTAAGACAACAACATAGCATGGCAGCAACAACACAACACTACACTAAGACAACAACATAGCATGGCAGCACACACGGCAACACAACACTACACTAAGACAACAACATAGCATGGCAGCAACACACAACAACACAACACTACACTAAGACAACAACATAGCATGGCAGCAACACGCGACAACACAACACTACACTAAGACAACAACATAGCATGGCAGCAACACACGACAACACAACACTACACTAAGACAACAACATAGCATGGCAGCAACACGCGACAACACAAAGGGATAAAGGGATTTCTGACTGAGTAAGATGTCGGTGTAAGACCTGTTTCCTTAGGGCTACTCACATAAGACTGTTGAAAGTGGGCTAATCTTTAGTTTGTAACTTGCTAGAAGTCTTAAAAAGATTGAAGTGGCTTCTATCTACCGTACAGAAGAATGCTCTCAAACAGTGTTAAAGTCTGCTGCAGATTTTTTAATTGGACCTTTATTTAACCAGGCAAGTCAGTTAAGAACAAATTCTTATTTTTAATGACGGCCTAGGAACAGTGGGTTAACTGCCTGTTCAGGGGCAGAACAACAGACTTGTACCTTGTCAGCTCAAGGATTTGATCTTGCAACCTTCCGGTTACTAGTCCAACGCTCTAACCACTAGGCTACAACCACAGTAAAGGCTCCTGAAGTATGGTACTGTGGAATTCTGTGGAATCTCTTTGGGAGAAATATTCCTTGGAAATCAGCTATTGCCAGTGGAGTCTTCGTCAGATTAGCCAAGCAGACATTTCCTTGTTGAACTGAGAGAGATGCAGCTGGTGCAAAGTGACATTTGCATGCAACCTTTCATCTGAAGGAAATTTGCCCTGCTGAGAGCAGTAGCACTCCAGCTGTGAACCTGGCACACACACACACACTCACGCAGGCACGCACGCACACTTACACACACACACCCACTTACTCATGCACAGTTACAACTCCTCCCCCAGCCCGTCCTCCCCCAGCTCGTCGGAACATGGCAGGACATGCACACTAAAGCCAAACGCAAACAGGCAGAGATTGCTCAACACAAGAAATCCCTGTCTGACAGGTCAGTACCAACACAGTGTCTTTGCAACATTAGAGGCTTGTTGGACACAGCCATTAGGAATACACATTGGCAAACAGGCCCTGACATACTGCGATGGCAATCTCCCTCTGTAGCTTTGTGTGCAAGGACAGAGTGAGGTCACGCGCTCAGAACTCAGTAGTGGCAGACATTTTTTTTGCATGCGCTACAGGCGGCCATATTGGTCCACTAATACAGGACTAGTAAAGAGACAGCAGAGGGACATTCTGAGGCCCATGGGTAGAGACAGCAGAGGGACATTCTGAGGCCCATGGGTAGAGACAGCAGAGGGACATTCTGAGGCCCATGGGTAGAGACAGCAGAGGGACATTCTGAGGCCCATGGGTAGAGACAGCAGAGGGACATTCTGAGGCCCATGGGTAGAGACAGCAGAGGGACATTCTGAGGCCCATGGGTAGAGACAGCAGAGGGACATTCTGAGGCCCATGGGTAGAGACAGCAGAGGGGAATCCTGGGAAAAGGGGTGTAGCTAGGCTGCATGGACTCTTTGACACCAGCCTCTATCATGGTATAACTGACTGGCTCATCTGATTCTTATCTTCAACTATCTGTCATCTGTAACAGGGGTATGTGTGTTTGGGGGAAGGGGGAAGAAGGGGGAGGGGGGTTGACTTGACATGGATCACAAAATCAAAGCTAAGGGTGAAATGCAGAGAAAGAGAGTGAAAGCTTGTTCTTTCATGACTGTTGAATATTTCTCAATTTATGGTTAAAGAGTTGGATTGAAGGAAGGTGAATCTAAGGATGAATACTAACTTTGAACGGGAAAAACAAACCTTGAATTATTGCTTTGCCTTGGTGCTAAAGTTGACATTGTTCAGAATATTGAGTCAAACAGTAGCCTCAGTGGTTGACAATATGTGGGCAGCACTGTCCCATGACTCCTGAATGAACACATCAGATAACATGACACTGTAGGTGTGAGGGTTACCATGCCAACACCATGCCAACACCTGCATTGCTTGCTGTTTGGGGTTTTAGACTGGGTTTCTGTACAGCATTTTGTGATATCAGCTGATGTAAAAAGGGCTTTATAAATACATTTGATTGATTGATTGAGGAGGGGACAACAGCAGATCCACCTCAGAAGATTCTCAGTTGGTCTACCTTCATTGGGTCACATTTTATTTGGATAGTCCATATGTAGATGCTCTACAGATGGTCATACTATCAACAAACTATGTGTTGATAAGCAACTGACTACAGTATATTGATAAGCAACTGCTTGCTAAGGTTACTGTTAGGGTTAGTATAAGGTTTAGAAAAAGGATTAAGGTTTAGTTAGGGTTAGGGTAAGGGTTAGGATAATGGTTAAGGTTGAGTTAGGGTTAGGGTTAGGGTAAGGGTAAGGGTTAGGATAATGGTTAAGGTTAGGGTTAGGGTAAGGGTTAGGATAATGGTTAAGGTTGAGTTAGGGTTAGGGTAAGGGTTAGGATAATGGTTAAAGTTAGGGTAAGGGTTAGGATAATGGTTAAGGTTAAGTTAGGGTTAGGGTAAGGGTTAGGATAATGGTTAAGGTTGAGTTAGGGTTAGGGTAAGGGTTAGGATAATGGTTAAGGTTGAGTTAGGGTTAGGGTAAGGGTAAGGGTTAGGGTAATGGTTAAGGTTGAGTTAGGGTAAGGTTTAGGATAATGGTTAAGGTTGAGTGAGGGTAAGGGTTCGGATAATGGTTAAGGTTGAGTTAGGGTTAGGGTAAGGGTTAGGATAATGGTTAAGGTTGAGTTAGGGTAAGGTTTAGGATAATGGTTAAGGTTAGGGTTACAGCTAGAGCTACGGTTAGGGTTAGTAGATAGTTGAATTGCTACAGATGGACTATTCAAATAAAGCAATACCCTTTAAATGTGTTTGTGTTGGGCTCGTGTTTAAGCAATTATCCCTAAGTCATAGTCACAAGTTCAAATGGCGAAATGCTAATGTCTTCTGCATTTTCAAAAGTTATATAGAGAAATGAAAGAATTGGCCTCCCGTTGTGCTCAGTATCGCCCTCATGCAGCAGAGCTACACTGCAACATTGACCGGAGCCCTGTGGGGTAATCTACACGGCTGCAGCCTTGCCTACCTCTCTGAGCACACAACAGGAAGCGTGCATAACTTTGATACAGAATCGATTGGAACAGTTTTGAACAGTACTTGTTAAAAGCAACAAAACAAAATGATCACCATGTGTTTTTTTCTCCATGAAATGGTGTGTTATGTGTGCCCAATAGTTATTCCTGTTAACTATTTCTGTGAAAAACATTATTCCTATGACAGATTTAGGGCCAACTAAGGCTCTTTTCAGTTGGGTAAGATCCACTCTTCCTTTGATGCTCTAGTGCTTAATGTTAAAGTCTGATTTTCAACTTGTCATTGAGCCAGGACAGCACAGGAAGTGCCATTAACAAACCCTCCGAGGTCCCTTAAGTGCCATCACATCCACTCCCATCCACTTCAGCAGTCATGCACACTTCTCATGTTCCTTTTACATGCTCTAATCCATCACACTAGTCATCTTTCCAGGCTCTAATGCATCACATCAGTCATCTTTAACAGTCTACAGTATTATACAGGCTCTAATCCATCACACCAGTCATCTTTACAGGCTCTAATCCATCACACCAGTCATCTTTACAGGCTCTAATCCCTCACACTACTCATCTTTCCAGGCTCTAATCCATCACACCAGTCATCTTTAACAGTCTACAGTGTAATACAGGCTCTAATCCATCACACCAGTCATCTTTAACAGTCTACAGTGTAATACAGGCTCTAATCCATCACACCAGTCTTCTTTAACAGTCTACAGTGTAATACAGGCTCTAATTCATCACACCAGTCTTCTTTAACAGTCTACAGTGTAATACAGGCTCTAATCCATCACACCAGTCTTCTTTAACAGTCTACAGTGTAATACAGGCTCTAATTCATCACACCAGTCTTCTTTAACAGTCTACAGTGTAATACAGGCTGTAATCCATCACACCAGTCTTCTTTAACAGTCTACAGTGTAATACAGGCTCTAATCCATCACACCAGTCATCTTTAACAGTCTACAGTGTAATACAGGCTCTAATCCATCACACCAGTCTTCTTTAACAGTCTACAGTGTAATACAGGCTCTAAACCATCACACCAGTCTTCTTTAACAGTCTACAGTGTAATACAGGCTCTAATCCATCACACCAGTCATCTTTAACAGTCTACAGTGTTTGTCTTCCCACCATGAGAAGAGTCCATGGGGCGGTAGTGTAGCCTTGAGGTTTGAGCGTTGGACTAGTAAACGAAAGGTTGCTAGATCGAATCCTCGAGCTGACAAGGTACATATCTGTCATTCTGAACAAGGCAGTTAACCCACTGTTCCTAGGCCGTCATTGAAAATAAGAGTTTGTTCTTAACTGACTTGCCTAGTAAAATAAAGGTAACATATAGACTTGTGGCTCTACAGCAATCATGTTACTGCTTGTTTAGGTTCTGGTTCTGGAGATACGACAGTCTAAAGATAAAATGTGCAGTCAGTCCTCCAAAACACAACAATAACATTATGACTACCCGGCTAGTCCTTATCAAGAAGTTTGAAAGTTTCTTCAAATTCAGTCGCAAAAACCGTCAAACGCTATGATGAAACTAGCTCTCATGAGGACTGCCACAGGAAAGGAAGGTCCAGAGTTATCTCATTAAAGTTACCAGCCTCAGAAAATGCTTCAGCGAGTTCATGTAAAATTAACTGCTAAGAGGAGACTGCACGATTCAGGCCTTCATGGTCTAATTGCGGCAAAGAAACCACTACTAAAGGACACCAATTTGAAGAAGAAACTTGCTTGGAACTTGCGCGGAAAACTGTCCTTTGTTTGGATGAGCCTAAATTTGAGATGTTTGGTTCCAACCTCCGTGTCTTTGTGAGAAGCAGAATAGGTGAACGGATAATCTCCACATGTGTGGTTCCCACCGAGAAGCATGGAGGAGGAGGCGTGATGGTGTGGAGGTGCTTTGCTGGTGACACTGTCATGATTCATGTAGAATTCAAGGCACACTTAACTAGCATGGCTACCACTGATTTCTGTAGTGAAAAGCCATCCCATGTGGTTTGATCTTAGTGGGATAATCATTTGTTTTTCAACAGGACAATGACCAACACACCTCCAGGCTGTGTAAGGGCTATTTGACCAAGAAGGAGAATGATGGAGTGCTGCATCAGATGTCCTGGCATCCACAATCACCCGACAACCAAATTGAGATGGTTTGGGATGAGGTGGAACGCAGAGTGAAAGAAAAGCAGCCTACAAGTGCTCAGCATATCAAATCAAATCAAATCAAATGTATTTATATAGCCCTTCATACATCAGCTTATATCTCAAAGTGCTGTACAGAAACCCAGCCTAAAACCCCAAACAGCAAGCAATGCAGGTGTTGAAGCACATTGGCTAGGAAAAACTCCCTAGAAAGGCCAAAACCTAGGAAGAAACCTAGAGAGGAACCAGGCTATGAGGGGTGGCCAGTCCTCTTCTGGCTGTGCCGGGTCGAGATTATAACAGAACATGGCCAAGATGTTCAAATGTTCTTAAATGACCAGCATGGTCAAATAATAGGTCTGGGACAGGTAGCACGTCCGGTGAACAGGTCAGGATTCCATAGCCGCAGACAGAACAGTTGAAACTGGAGCAGCACGGCCAGGTGGACTGGGGACAGCAAGGAGTCATCATGCCAGGTAGTCCTGAGGCATGGCCCTAGGGCTCAGGTCCTCCGAGAGAGAGAGGAAGAAAGAGAGAAAGAGCGAATTAAAGAGAACATACTTAAATTCACACAGGACACCGGATAAGCATATGTGGGAACTCCTTCAAGACTGTTGGAAAAGCATTCCCGGTGAAGCTGGCTGAGAGAATGCCAAAAGTGTGCATAGCTGTCATCAAGGCAAAGGGTATTTTTACACTTTTTGGTTACTACATGATTCCATGTGTTATTTCATAGTTTTGATGTCTTCACCAGTATTCTACAATGTAGAAAATAGTAAACATAAAGAAAAACTCATGAATGAGAAGGTGTTTTAAAAAGTTTGACCGGTAGTGTATGTGGGAACTCCTTCCCGACTGTTGGAAAAGCATTCCTGGTGAAGCTGGTTGAGAAAATTCCAAGAGTGTGCAAAGCTGTCATCAAGGCAATTTATGTATTTGTTATTTATTTTACCTTTATTTAACTAGGCAAGTCAGTTAAGAACAAATTCTTATTTACAACAACGGCCTATCAAAAGGCAAAAAGGCCTCCTGCAGAAATGGGGGCCGGGATTAAAAATAAAAATAAATTAAATTAAAGTATAGGGAAAAACACACATCACGACAAGATAGACAACACTACATGACAAGAGACCTAAAACAACAAATATTAACTTGGTACAAGGAGTAATTCAACTAGGGGCGGCAGGGTAGCCTAGTGGTTAGAGAATTGGACTAGTAACTGAAAGGTTGCAAGTTCAAATCCCCGAGCTGACAAGGTACAAAATCTGTCGTTCTACCCCTGAACAGGCAGGTAACCCACTGTTCCTAGGCTGTCATTGAAAATAAGAATTTGTTCTTAACTGACTTGCCTAGTAAAATAAAACTACCTTAGGTATACAATTCCAGTGTGTGTGTTTTTTTCATTCATGGTTTGTGAGTAAGAACACTGCCAGGT
This sequence comes from Oncorhynchus tshawytscha, assembly GCF_018296145.1. Classification (NCBI taxonomy): domain Eukaryota; kingdom Metazoa; phylum Chordata; class Actinopteri; order Salmoniformes; family Salmonidae; genus Oncorhynchus; species Oncorhynchus tshawytscha. Next base: position 72,561,191 of record NC_056431.1, on the reverse strand, counting down.
AGCATAGGCAGGAAGTGGTTAACAGCAGGAGATGCATGCTGACGGCAAGACTCCTGCTACAGTAACATCTGGGCCTTGTTGTCGACAAGTATGCTGTGTGTGCTCTAACCTACCCAAGCGTCAGACATAGAATTACATTGCATTTACAGGACTATATGCTGTTCATGGCAGTCATGTTTCTCAATGTACGTTTCCTCCCTTGTTCATAAGCAGCTCAGTGTAGAGATTTGAGGCTAGGTTATGTACGGTACAGTCTGCAACAAGCATCCACTATGTCCTGTGTAGCTGACAGGTACTGTATGCCCAGAACAATCTCTGACCCTGGGAGTATAATGAAAGAAAACAAACAATAATTCTGTGCAAAAAGCCCCAAAAGTGATGAGATGTTTATCTTCTCAGGACAGCCACAGTAGAGATTCCATGTATTACTACATTCCATAGATAAGTAGAAACCCTGTAGTGGCTTCAGACGGCTTGATGAGAACCGTCAGAGGAATGTTCTTATCTGTTACTCCTCCCTGCTTCTAAAGCTTGTCTGGCAGTATTAGTCCTACAGCCTCTAGGCCAGATGCAGCTTTTCTGTAGTATTAGTTCTACAGCCTCTAGGCTAGATACAGCTTGTCTGTAGTATTAGTCCTACAGCCTCTAGGCTAGATACAGCTTGTCTGGCAGTATTAGTCCTACAGCCTCTAGGCCAGAGTCAGCTTGTCTGTAGTATTAGTCCTACAGCCTCTAGGCCAGATACAGCTTGTCTGGCAGTATTAGTCCTACAGCCTCTAGGCCAGACACAGCTTGTTTGGCTATATTAGTCCTACAGGCTCTAGGCTAGATACAGCTTGTCTGTAGTATTAGTCCTACAGCCTCTAGGCTAGATACAGCTTGTCTGGCAGTATTAGTCCTACAGCCTCTAGGCCAGAGTCAGCTTGTCTGGCAGTATTAGTCCTACAGCCTCTAGGCCAGATACAGCTTGTCTGGCAGTATTAGTCCTACAGCCTCTAGGCTAGATACAGCTTGTCTGTAGTATTAGTCCTAAAGCCTCTAGGCTAGATACAGCTTGTCTGGCAGTATTAGTCCTACAGCCTCTAGGCCAGAGACAGCTTGTCTGGCAGTATTAGTCCTACAGCCTCTAGGCCAGAGACAGCTTGTCTGGCAGTATTAGTCCTACAGCCTCTAGGCCAGAGACAGCTTGTCTGGCAGTATTAGTCCTACAGCCTCTAGGCCAGAGACAGCTTGTCTGGCAGTATTAGTCCTACAGCCTCTAGGCTAGATACAGCGTGTCTGTAGTATTAGTCCTACAGCCTCTAGGCTAGATAAAGCTTGTCTGTGGTATTAGTCCTACAGCCTCTAGGCTAGACACAGCTTGTTTGGCAGTATTAGTCCTACAGCCTCTAGGCTAGATACAGCTTGTCTGTAGTATTAGTCCTACAGCCTCTAGGCCAGAGTCAGCTTGTCTGGCAGTATTAGTCCTACAGCCTCTAGGCTAGATACAGCTTGTCTGTAGTATTAGTCCTACAGCCTCTAGGCCAGAGTCAGCTTGTCTGGCAGTATTAGTCCTACAGCCTCTAGGCCAGATACAGCTTGTCTGGCAGTATTAGTCCTACAGCCTCTAGGCTAGATACAGCTTGTCTGGCAGTATTAGTCCTACAGCCTCTAGGCCAGATACAGCTTGTCTGGCATTATTAGTCCTACAGCCTCTAGGCTAGATACAGCTTGTCTGGTGGCAGTATTAGTCCTACAGCCTCTAGGCTAGATACAGCTTGTCTGGCAGTATTAGTCCTACAGCCTCTAGGCTAGATACAGCTTGTCTGGCAGTATTAGTCCTACAGCCTCTAGGCTAGATACAGCTTGTCTGTAGTATTAGTCCTACAGCCTCTAGGCTAGATACAGCTTGTCTGGCAGTATTAGTCCTACAGCCTCTAGGCCAGAGTCAGCTTGTCTGGCAGTATTAGTCCTACAGCCTCTAGGCCAGATACAGCTTGTCTGGCAGTATTAGTCCGACAGCCTCTTGGCTAGATACAGCTTGTCTGGCAGTATTAGTCCTACAGCCTCTAGGCCAGATACAGCTTGTCTGGCAGTATTAGTCCTACAGCCTCTAGGCTAGATACAGCTTGTCTGTAGTATTAGTCCTACAGCCTCTAGGCTAGATACAGCTTGTCTGGCAGTATTAGTCCTACAGCCTCTAGGCCAGAGACAGCTTGTCTGGCAGTATTAGCCCTATAGCCTCTAGGCCAGATACAGCTTGTCTGGCAGTATTAGTCCTACAGCCTCTAGGCTAGATACAGCTTGTCTGTAGTATTAGTCCTACAGCCTCTAGGCTAGATACAGTGTCTGTAATATTAGTCCTACAGCCTCTAGGCCAGATACAGCTTGTCTGTAGTATTAGTCCTACAGCCTCTAGGCTAGATACAGCTTGTCTGGCAGTATTAGTCCTACAGCCTCTAGGCTAGATAACGCTTGTCTGTGGTATTAGTCCTACATTCTCTAGGCTAGATACAGCGTGTCTGTAGTATTAGTCCTACAGCCTCTAGGCCAGATACAGCTTGTCTGTAGTATTAGTCCTACAGCATCTAGGATAGATACAGCTTGTCTGGCAGTATTAGTCCTACAGCCTCTAGGCTAGATAAAGCTTGTCTGTGGTATTAGTCCTACATTCTCTAGGCTAGATACAGCTTGTCTGTAGTATTAGTCCTACAGCCTCTAGGCCAGACACAGCTTGTTTGGCAGTATTAGTCCTACAGGCTCTAGGCTAGATACAGCTTGTCTGTAGTATTAGTCCTACAGCCTCTAGGCTAGATACAGCTTGTCTGTAGTATTAGTCATACAGCCTCTAGGCCAGACACAGCTTGTCTGTAGTATTAGTCCTACAGGCTCTAGGCTAGATACAGCTTGTCTGTAGTATTAGTCCTTCAGCCTCTAGGCTAGATACAGCTTGTCTGTAGTATTAGTCCTACAGCCTCTAGGCCAGACACAGCTTGTCTGTAGTATTAGTCCTACAGGCTCTAGGCTAGATACAGCTTGTCTGTAGTATTAGTCCTTCAGCCTCTAGGCCAGACACAGCTTGTCTGTAGTATTAGTCCTACAGCCTCTAGGCCAGACACGGCTTGTCTGTAGTATTAGTCCTACAGCCTCTAGGCTAGATACAGCTTGTCTGGCAGTATTAGTCCTACAGCCTCTAGGCCAGAGTCAGCTTGTCTGGCAGTATTAGTCCTACAGCCTCTAGGCCAGATACAGCTTGTCTGGCATTATTATTCCTACAGCCTCTAGGCTAGATTAGTCCTAAACAGGCTTGTCTGGCAGTATTAGTCCTACAGCCTCTAGGCTAGATACAGCTTGTCTGGCAGTATTAGTCCTACAGGCTCTAGGCCAGAGTCAGCTTTTCTGTAGTATTAGTCCTACAGCCTCTAGGCCAGATACAGCTTGTCTGGCAGTATTAGTCCTACAGCCTCTAGGCTAGATACAGCTTGTCTGGCAGTATTAGTCCTACAGCCTCTAGGCCAGAGTCAGCGTGTCTGTAGTATTAGTCCTACAGCCTCTAGGCCAGAGTCAGCTTGTCTGTAGTATTAGTCCTACAGCCTCTAGGCCCAAGTCAGCTTGTCTGGCAGTATTAGTCCTACAGACTCTAGGCCATAGTCAGCTTGTCTGTAGTATTAGTCCTACAGCCTCTAGGCTAGATACAGCTTGTCTGTAGTATTAGCCCTAACACAGGGATGGATCCTAATCAAAATACATTGTGAGGATCTGTAGGGTTGTGGGGTCATCATGCAGCAGGGTAGCCTAGTGGTTACAGCGTTGGACTAGTAATTGGAAGGTTGCAAGTTCAAATCCCCGAGCTGACCAGGTACAAATCTGCCGTTCTGCCCCTGAACAGGCAGTTAACCCACTGTTCCTAGGCCGTCATTGAAAATAAGAATTTGTTCTTAACTGACTTGCCTAGAAAAATAAAATAAATATTCAACAGTATCAACTTTTAGCATGTTGAAGACCAACTCCTGTGGATATATTATTGTAGTGTAAAGCCTGTCTGTCGTGAAATAGTATTATTGTAGTGTCCAATGCTGTAAAAAAGTAGGCTACAATCTGAATCTTACTACAAATTAACTTCCAATGCAGTGTGTGTGTGTGTGTGTGTGTGTGTGTGTGTGTGTGTGTGTGTGTGTGTGTGTGTGTGTGTGTGTGTGTGTGTGTGTGTGTGTGTGTGTGTGTGTGTGTGAGAGTTTGTGTGTCTGTTCTTCCTAAGCCTGTGCAAGCTCTTGAGACAAATTCTGTAAAAAAGTAGGCTACAATCTGAATCTTACTACAAATCAACTTCCAATGCAGTGTGTGTGTGTGTGTGTGTGTGTGTGTGTGTTTGCATATGTGTGCGTGTTTGTGTGTCTGTTCTTCCTAAGCCTGTGCAAGCTGTTGAGACAAAATCTGTAAAAAAGTAGGCTTCCAAGCCTCTGAATCTTGGGACAAATCAACTTAAAAAATGCAGCTACAATCTGAATCTTACTACAAATCAACTTCCAATGCAGTGTGTGTGTGTGTGTGTTTGTGTGTGTGTGTGTGTATGTGTGCATGTGTGTGAGAGTTTGTGTGTCTGTTCTTCCTAAGCCTGTGCAAGCTCTTGAGACAAATTCTGTAAAAAAGTAGGCTACAATCTGAATCTTACCACAAATCAACTTCCAATGCAGTGTGTGTGTGTGTGTGTGTGTGTGTGTGTGTGCGTGTGTGTGAGAGTTTGTGTGTCTGTTCTTCCTAAGCCTGTGCAAGCTCTTGAGACAAAGCCTCTTTTGCACTTTGTCTTCTGTCTTCCTCTCTTTGTAACGTGTTTCTGTTCGCTTCATAGCTGGCTCCTTCCTGTCCGCATAGGGCACCAGTTCAGAGGAATCTGTGGGTGTTCCACACCAGCTCTATGAGGGAGTCCTCAAATGGAAGCTCTTTATTTTTTACTAACTTTCAACACAAAATGTGGAATACGAATTCTTCTTGTGATGTTTCACAAAAGTTTGAGGTGAATCGTACAGATTTTCATACAACGAGGAAGTGTTGCTGTAGGATGCTTATGGTTAAACGAAAATCTTCAGAAATGCTGTGTGAGGTCATATCGTTTCAGCGCAGTTAAAGCTATCAGTAACCTGGATATTTTCTATTGTTCAGTTGGCTCTGAGTCTTGTCACATTATCCAATAGGACTAGAAACAGGAAATTAAATGTGGTTGTTCTCGTTTTCACTGACTCAGAGGCTTATGAACCCCTAGACAACGACCCTGTCCTGAGCCATTGTGTACGCTCACATTCTTTGACCAAACATTCGGGTAATTTAGGGCAAGCTTCATATTCAGTACCGGATATTGATATTGAATCAATGTAGTTTGTATTGCTACAGCATTAGTTCAGCATTGGACTACCCGAGTGCCAAAGCGGTCAAAGTCAATGCATCTCAGTGCTCGAGGTGTTACTACAGACACCCTGGTTCGATTCCAGGCTTTATCACATCCGGCCGTGATTTGGAGTCACATAGGCCGTCATTGTAAGTAAGAATTTGTTCTTAACTGACTTGCCTAGTTAAATAAAGGTTAAATAAAAACAAATAGAAAAATGTAGCTCAAGGCTTGAAGCCCTCAACTCTGACCCTTAGGACCTGACCTGGTTAAGGGGTCAAACTGACTGCTGTCATTTGAGCCATGCGCTCTTGTTGACATGAACAGAAAGGGAGCTACTGTTCATGTATGCCAATATGTCTCACTTCCTGTCTCAGTTTCTTAAGACTTCTGATAGGTGTTGTTCTCCCAATAGAGTGGCATGGTTAGTTAATGCGGCTTTACCCTTTGATGGTACATACATGACCCAAAACAAGACGAGACATGACCCAAAACAAGACGAGACATGAGCCAAAACAAGACGAGATATGACCCAAAACAAGACGAGACATGAGCCAAAACAAGACGAGACATGACCCAAAACAAGACGAGACATGACCAAAACAAGACGAGACATGACCCAAAACAAGACGAGACATGACCCAAAACAAGACGAGACATGACCCAAAACAAGACGAGACATGACCCAAAACAAGACAAGACATGACTCAAAACAAGACAAGACATGACAAAACCCAAAACAAGACGAGACATGACCCAAAACCCAAAACAAAACAAGACGAGACATGACCCAAAACAAGACGAGACATGACCCAAAACAAGACGAGACATGACCCAAAACAAGACGAGACATGACTCAAAACAAGACGAGACATGACCCAAAACAAGACGAGACATGACCCAAAACAAGATGAGACATGACCCAAAACAAGACGAGACATGACCCAAAACAAGACGAGACATGACTCAAAACAAGACGAGACATGACCCAAAACAAGACGAGACATGACCCAAAACAAGACGAGACATGACTGACATGACCCAAAACAAGACGAGACATGACTCAAAACAAGACAAGACATGACCCAAAACAAGACGAGACATGACCCAAAACAAGACGAGACATGACCCAAAACAAGACGAGACATGACCCAAAACAAGACGAGACATGACTCAAAACAAGACGAGACATGACCCAAAACAAGACGAGACATGACCCAAAACAAGACGAGACATGACCCAAAACAAGACGAGACATGACCCAAAACAAGATGAGACATGACCCAAAACAAGACGAGACATGACCCAAAACACTGTGAAGAATTTTATTCTCCTGATATGAGCGGTTAGTTAAAACACATTACTGTGTCTTGACCCTACCCTGATGCATAAGCCTAAGTGCAAAGTAGTTGATATAAGGGGAGTTAGCTGTTGTGAAAGCTTCAAGGAAGTGCAGCTAAGAGAGCTACTCAGGAATGACTCACCCTCACCAGAGGACCAAGTGGTATGTACTGTGGGATATCTGGAATGTGTATTAGATCTCCAAACACTAATAGTTAGAAAAGGACAATTCAAAGGTTACACTGAAAGGTCTTGTCACATTTGTGTCTTCTTTTTCCTGATTAGCTTGATAACATCTGCTAAGGGGAAAGGCACACCTTAATTCAAAGGACACAGCTTTCATTTGAGCCGACGTTGGTTATTGGAGAGGAAAGGGAAATTGCTTGGCAGAGGCCTGGGGTAAAATCCAGGCTCATTTGACTCAAGGGGATCTGAGGTCTCTCATCACCATGGACAGTGGTAGGGTTTGGTGATTAAACACAGAAAACAAATAGCACATTCCTCAAATATCTAACCCTGAAGCTCAACGGGAATACCTGAATAGCTGCAGGAGAACGAATACAACACGTCTTAGCTTTGCAGGGGATTCAGAGTAGCCACATTGGCCTAGGTTGATGTTTTTCACTCTTGTGGGGTCTAGTCTAGTGAGAGTACATGTATCTCAGAGAGGAAAATAATACTGTGAATCATCAGAGAGATGAATTATAAAGTCAGTGTGAAGTCAGTGAACGCACAGCCAATGAGAGCTCTACATCCTAACACAACACTGGCTGAAGGCACAGCCAATGAGAGCTCTACATCCTAACACAACACTGGCTGAAGGAACAGCCAATGAGAGCTCTACATCCTAACACAACACTGGCTGAAGGCACAGCCAATGAGAGCTCTACATTCGAACACAACACTGGCTGAAGGCACAGCCAATGAGAGCTCTACATCCTAACACAACACTGGCTGAAGGCACAGCCAATGAGAGCTCTACATCCTAACACAACACTGGCTGAAGGCACAGCCAATGAGAGCTCTACATCCTAACACAACACTGGCTGAAGGAACAGCCAATGAGAGCTCTACATCCTAACACAATACTGGCTGAAGGCACAGCCAATGAGAGCTCTACATCCTAACACAACACTGGCTGAAGGCACAGCCAATGAGAGCTCTACATCCTAACACAATACTGGCTGAAGGCACAGCCAATGAGAGCTCTACATCCTAACACAACACTGGCTGAAGGAACAGCCAATGAGAGCTCTACATTCGAACCCAACACTGGCTGAAGGCACAGCCAATGAGAGCTCTACATCCTAACACAACACTGGCTGAAGGCACAGCCAATGAGAGCTCTACATCCTAACACAACACTGGCTGAAGGCACAGCCAATGAGAGCTCTACATCCTAACACAACACTGGCTGAAGGAACAGCCAATGAGAGCTCTACATCCTAACACAACACTGGCTGAAGGCACAGCCAATGAGAGCTCTACATCCTAACACAACACTGGCTGAAGGCACAGCCAATGAGAGTTCTTCATCCTAACACAACACTGGCTGAAGGAACAGCCAATGAGAGCTCTACATCCTAACACAATACTGGCTGAAGGCACAGCCAATGAGAGCTCTACATCCTAACACAACACTGGCTGAAGTCATAGTCAATGAGAGCTCTACATCCTAACACAACACTGGCTGATAGCACAGCCAATGGAAGCTCTACACCTTAACACAACACTGGCTGGGAACATGGAGTTTAGTGGATCAAACTGAAGAACCAAGGTTTTTGGAAGCAGACATGAGATACTATTGTCCAATAACTGCAATCTTGATCTTATTTCAGTTCACATGACATATAATTTCACAATGTGAAACACTGACACACACTTACAGATGTGGGATCTTAATTTGATCACTCTTTTGTTTCTGAGAATTTGTATCAACCCCTGCAAATTATTTTCCTGAATTCACATAATAATTCACATTTCCTGTTGCTTCATAATTATTTTCCTTTTGTAGCAAACGGGTCAATTTAAGATCCTACATATGTAGGTGCAGTATACAGTCATAAGATCTATAACTTCATAGCTTCCTCTATTGCCTCAATGGACCAGGCTCTCAGGACAAGAATCCTGGAAGTGAACGGAATGAGCTGGCTTGTCTGTGACTATGACAGAGCTAATGAGCCACCATTATCTAACCAGAATGAATAAGTAATGTACAGACATGCTACAAAACTCCAGGGAGGGCCTGCCCGAGTATCTTCATCAAGCTAATAATAAATAAGTTAATAACATGGCACAATAGTGTTTGCTGGATAATTAATGAGCAGATAACGGCAGGTGTCCAGCCGACGAGTGTTTAGCCCGTCACACCAGACATAGTGGAGTGAGAGTAGCTCCCGATCTCATGGAGAGGCTAGCTGCCAGTCAAACCCTGC
>NC_056431.1:72314553-72547053 GCF_018296145.1 Oncorhynchus tshawytscha | reverse complement strand
TTCCCACTCACATTCTTGTCATGTGTGAATTTCTGAAACCCAAAAATGTCCTCCTTATCAATCTTAATGTCAAAGTGCAATATGTACTGAAGCTGAATGTGAAACAGTGCAGGGAGAGGGCCAAGGTGTCAACTGAGTTCAGTTGAATTACTGCAATTATATATCTTGCCTCTGGGGGGAAAAAATCATTTGAAACAGGTCCAGGATATCAAAGGGTGATTCCAATATTCTCAAAAGGTACTTTGTTACGGGCACAATCAGTTGTACCGCCCTCATCTTTCACACGTTGATAGGGTTTCACTAGCAGTAAGAATTGTGTTCTCTAACTTCACTTATACAAGCTGAACAAAGGGATTTAGTAATGTGGGGTCGTCTCCTTCAAGTATCCAGACTTTATCCATCCCGTGCATTATTATTATTTCACATATCAAATACATGTCCTCAGTCAAACATTCCAGAGATAGAGGCTGACGTGTGAAAGATGAAGGGGCTTGGTAGAAACACCTGGGCCAAACCAGGCAGTAGTTTCTGAAAAGTGGCAGATTTACAATCTCACTTTCATCTCATCTCAGCGATGATAAGAATAAGAGGAAGTGTCATAGATAATTTTTTTTGTATTTTTTTTAAGACACTGGCCAAAATCTTTGCTCCCAGACTTCCAAGCTTCACATATACTGTATCATGCGTGTCTGCCATAGGCCTACTTGAGGAAAATATTTTCCTTGCGCTATACTTGACTTCAGTTTCCTTCCTTAATGTATTACAACCATGTACATGTATAAGACTTCATAGAACATTATCCTTGCAAGCCAGAGGACAGGACACATTCCTAAAGCAGGCAGTCATACAGAACATCTCAGAGGTCTGATTAGATCATTATTCCTAGCCAAGATCTGGGCTCGTCTCGTTTTCCTTTCGCAGACTTGCTAAGCCATGTACCTCCTTCTCAGCAGTCAGCTCTCTAGACCGCCCCAGGATTGATTTTACCGATTATCTCTGTAACAGAATAAGCCTCTTTTACTTTGAACTTAGAGACTGAGATTTATGCTCAAGTCAAGGTAATGGTGTACATCAGGACTGTGCCATGTTGAATCATGTTACTGGAGGCCTATTACTGGAGGCCTATGTTACTGGAGGCTAAGTTACTGGAGGCCTGTTACTTGAGGCCTATGTTACTGGAGGCCTATGTTACTGGAGGCCTATGTTACTGGAGGCCTATGTTACTGGAGGCCTATGTTACTGGAGGCCTATGTTACTGGAGGCCTGTTACTGAAGGCCTGTTACTGGAGGCTATGTTACTGGAGGCCTATGTTACTGGAAGCCTATGTTACTGGAGGCATGTTACTGGAGGCCTATGTTACTGGAGGCCTGTTACTGGAGGCTATGTTACTGGAGGCCTATGTTACTGGAGGCCTATGTTACTGGAGGCATGTTACTGAAGGCCTGTTACTGGAGGCCTATGTTACTGGAGGCCTGTTACTGAAGGCCTGTTACTGGAGGCTATGTTACTGGAGGCCTATGTTACTGGAGGCCTATGTTACTGGAGGCCTATGTTACTGGAGGCCTGTTACTGAAGACCTGTTACTGGAGGCTATGTTACTGGAGGCCTATGTTACGGGAGGCCTGTTACTGGAGGCTATGTTACTGGAGGCCTGTTACTGGAGGCTATGGTTACTGGAGGCTATGGTTACTGGAAGCCTGTTACTGGAGGCCTGTTACTGGAGGCTATGGTTACTGGAGGCCTATGTTACTGGAGGCCTATGTTACTGGAGGCCTGTTACTGGAGGCCTATGTTACTGGAGGCCTGTTACTGGAGGGTATAGACTTTTTCCTTAAACTTTTCTACCAAACTGTGAATCAAATAGTTATGATCAGGTAAATTTAACATATAATCTGATACAATGTTATTGTTGATACCCCTTTGGCTACTGGACTGCTGAAATAATGAGGAAACATGAACCACTTTTCTGGCATTCCCTTTTTCAGATTTCGGCAGTTAAATGGAGCTCCCCACAAACTCCGCCTCCCCCAGCTTTGGTTGTGGTGAGCAGTACTGTATATATCCTAGAATGGCAGAGAAATCACAGGGCCGTATTTTACAGCTGAACTACACCATCTGTCCGTGAAAAAAGCGTTCTTCTCCTCATGTGAAAGCAATTTCCCTTGTACCTCCCAAGTCCTTGTTTGAAAGCTTGGAGGTAGACTGACTCGTTGGAAGGTGTGTTTCCAGAGTTTAGGCAATACCGCACAAAGCTTTCCAACATAAAATGTCACTGCTCCATAAATCATTAGCAGAGAGGGAAAGAACAGGAGGGGGATGCAGATGGGATAGTGATACTCTAGATAGGTTTTAAAATGGATGAAAAGAGCTCTGAGAAATATCAGCAACTTATGGACAAGTTTAGATATATTCCCTCTAATGCCCCAAAATATGTTTACAAACATCATAGTAAACTTTTAGGACAAAGCCATCCAATAAGAAAAGTTAATGGTGGTTCACTGAATTTAATGCTAAACCTGACAACCAAATATTCCAACAGCACCATTGTAGGTTGTGTATTCTGGGTGCAGAGACAGAGCTAGACCAGATGTTAGAGTTCACTTTGAAAAGTTTGCAAACTCATTTTAAGGGCTTTTAAGTCTTGGCATTAGCTTTTCTTAAACTTCGTATTATCATTCATGAAAGAGAGCAGGGCTTTATGGGTGCTGGTCATTTAAAAAAAAATGTATTCACCTTTATTTAACTTGGTAAGCTAGTTGAGAACAAGTTCTCATTTACAACAGTGACCTGGCCAAGATAAAGCAAAGCAACACAAACAACACCACAGAGTTACACATTGAATAAACAAAGAAAAACAATAACACATAGAAAAATAAAGTCTATATACAATGTGAGCAAATGGCGTAAGGAGGTAAGGCAATAAATAGGCCATAGTAGCAAAGTAATTACAATTTAGCAGATTAACACTGGAGTGATATATGAGCAGATGGTGATGTGCAAGTAGAGATACTGGTGTGCAAAAGAGCAGAAAAGTAAAATAAAAACAATTTGGGGATGAGGTAGGTAGATTGGATGGGCTATTTACAGATGGGCTATGTACAGCTGCAGCGATCGGTAAGCGGCTCAGATAGCTGATGTTTAAAGTTAGTGAGGGAAATATAAGTCTCATAAGCAGGATATCAAAGGAAAGGGCAGCTCCTAATGACAGGCTTGGGCACATCTGGGCACAGCAATTAACACAGGCGATCCAGCTAATTAGCAACCAGGACAATGTCAGAGCAAGGCATGGCATCAAGAGCCAAGATGGGTGAAATATGTGGTATCACTATGAAGAAGCAGATTGACACTGTCTGCGTCTGTAGAACCAGGGTGGTACAAGTGGTGAAGTTCACAGGTCTCCTGTATATGCTGTTAAATAAGCAGGCAGTATCACGCTATGTATCTTATTTCATTGGTTCCCTATATGCTTTAGGTATAGCTGCAATGGTGATCACACATCTGCCCCTGCTGGTTGAACTATTGCAGGAAAACAATGATCATGTAGAGATGTTTGGTGTACCCCCGACGTACAGCCACCAGACCCTCCAGACCCTTGCCTTCTTCCCATGCTCAGACCCCAGTGTCACTCATTGTAATGACAACCTGCCTCTGGAATTTCAGCCAAGAGAGAGAAAGAGAGCGAGAGTGGGAGGAAGAGAGAGAGAGGGGGGGACCTGACATATGGGCCTCAGATCACAGAGACTGCTATCAGGAGAGTGAAAAAGAGCAAGAAAAGAGAGAGAGAGAGAGAGAGAGAGAGAGGTCTGCGTACTAGAGGGGAGAGAGAGAGAGAGAGGTCTGCGTACTAGAGGGGAGAGAGAGAGAGAGAGAGAGGTCTGCGTACTAGGGGGGAGAGAGAGAGAGAGAGAGGTCTGCGTACTAGAGGGGGGAGAGAGAGAGAGAGAGCGAGAGGTCTACGTACTAGAGGGGAGAGAGAGAGAGAGAGAGAGAGAGCGAGAGGTCTACGTACTAGAGGGGAGAGAGAGAGAGAGAGAGAGGTCTGCGTACTAGAGGGGAGAGAGAGAGAGAGAGAGAGGTCTGCGTACTAGAGGGGGAGAGAGAGAGAGAGAGAGAGAGGTCTGCGTACTAGAGGGAGAGAGAGAGAGAGAGAGCGAGAGGTCTACGTACTAGAGGGGAGAGAGAGTGAGAGAGAGAGAGCGAGAGGTCTACGTACTAGAGGGGAGAGAGAGAGCGAGAGAGAGAGAGACAACGTGAGCTGTACCCAGTCAGAGACATGAATCCCCTCAGCTGGATCGTTGTACTTCTCTTCCTGTTCTATGCTTCCTCTGGGAGTGCCGACGTCAACAGGTTAGTGAGCAATCAATCAAGACCGCTGTAGGATTTTATCCTCAAAGACATACTGTATGAAGTAATGGTCAAGCAATGTACTGTAGTTCATGCTTTTGTTATTGTATCCATTCACTTTGAAGCCTGCAGCAGGTGTAAAACTCAGTGTTTATTGGTAGGATTCATTCTAGATAGTAAACGATTCAGTCTGGACATTCCATTCCAAAGCAATTGTTGCATCCCTAGCTAACTCTCCTAACAGCTACTAGCTAACACTCTGGCCAGACACAGCTGAGTGTTGTACGTGTTGTAAATGCATTATAGGTGTTTACTTTTACAGTAAAAGCAGTCGGCTCATACTGAATCCCCATCGCCAGTAGCCGTGCTCATAAGATATGTGACACACACACATTAGTCATTTAGCAAACACTACCCAGAGAGACTCAGTTTAGCTCATGACAATCACAGACATGTCATTGTTTAAATCCTACTATTACATCCGACTAAAATCTTATATTTCAATATGTACATGGGGAAAAGGGGTTGTTTTGTTGCCATGCAAGTACTGTTAGGCTGTCTGTGCCTTGGCCAGGGACTCTGTGAAGTATGGAGGCTGTGTCAGCTAAATGTTGCTCCTGACATGGTAACTGTTAATCACTGAAGGACAGCTGTCACACTATGCGGCCCCTGGCCCTCTCCTCCTGTGGGCTGTTCTGATTGATTTGTAACAGGACTCAAATTTCTCCAGACCCCTTGGAGCCAGGGGCTGCTTCTAGGAAGCCATGCAAACATCTGGAACATTTGAGTTTGGCACTGCGCTAGAGGTTAGAGGTCAGAGGCTAGAGGGCTCACCAGATAATTTGTAGCAACTATAAGACATAGATTTGATTCAGATCAGAAATGTTTCCCCAGCCAGATCTGCTTTTCAAAAGCTTAAGTTTTTCTGCTATGAAAGGGGAAGAAGCAGATCTAATTTACAGTTTAAAACACACGTGCAATGCAATCATATGGACATTATTTCCAAAGTGTTGACTTGTTGACAGTCAGTGGGAACAACGTTACGTGTGATCAGATGGAGGGGGGGGGGGTCATGAAATTGGAGGAAATAGGTTCCTGCTTGAGGTATTCATGTAACACGTAAGGACTCTAAGGAGTAACTGATGAAGTAGAAGTATAGAGCGTAACATGCCATTTACCTCCCTTTCTCCCAAATAGGAGGGAGGCTCCCTTTTCTCCCAATATGTGGGAACCAACGGGGAACTTGGTGTAATTAGCCAGGATGTCTGCAGGTCTGCGTTTGGGAAAACTAAATGAGGCTTTGGTTGTCGAAGTTGATTGTCAACAAAAAGCACATGGGACATGTTTAGGGATATAATTATCTCCTCTATTTGCAGAATATTTACTGCAACTTGTGTACATTCATTTGGGCATTTGTTTTCTTCTGCGATCACTTGTAAAATAATGATCAAACAACGTATTATGATCAAATTTTACTCACCAATTGTATTATTCCTAATCAAGAAGCTGTAGTCAATCAACTAACATTCAACTGTCCATCAAGGAATGGAGACCAGTTCATGCAGAGATTTGACAGGGTAGATAGAGTTGTGTGTCACCTATGTCCTTGTGTGTCCTTGTGTGTCCCTGTGTCCTTGTGTTTCCTTGTGTGTCCTTGTGTGTCCTTGTGTGTCCCTGGTGTCATTGTGTGTCCTTGTGTTTCCTTGTGTGTCCTTGTGTGTCCTTGTGTTTCCTTGTGTGTCCTGGTGTGTCCTTGTGTGTCCTTGTGTGTCCTTGTGTTTCCTTGTGTTTCCTGGTGTGTCCTTGTGTGTCCTTGTGTTTCCTGGTGTGTCCTTGTGTGTCCTTGTGTTTCCTGGTGTGTCCTTGTGTGTCCTTGTGTTTCCTTGTGTGTCCTTGTGTGTCCTTGTGTTTCCTTGTGTGTCCTTTAACTGTACAGGCACCGCAGACAAGTCCCCACCGGTGGCCAACCAGGTGTGTGTGGCTATGGCAGGAGACTGGCGTGTTGCTATGGCTGGAGAAAGAACAGCAAGGGACAGTGTGAAGGTAAATCTTTCAACAAAACAACTTGTGTTTATGTTTGGTTGAGATGTACTGTATGTGGTTAAGTTTGGTTGAGATGTACTGTATGTGGTTACGTTTGGTTGAGATGTACTGTATGTTGTTAAGTTTGGTTGAGATGTACTATATGTGGTTAAGTTTGGTTGAGATGTACTGTATGTGGTTAAGTTTGGTTGAGATGTACTATATGTGGTTACGTTTGGTTGAGATGTACTATATGTTGTTAAGTTTGGTTGAGATGTACTGTATGTGGTTACGTTTGGTTGAGATGTACTGTATGTTGTTAAGTTTGGTTGAGATGTACTATATGTGGTTACGTTTGGTTGAGATGTACTGTATGTTGTTAAGTTTGGTTGAGATGTACTATATGTGGTTACGTTTGGTTGAGATGTACTATATGTGGTTATGTTTGGTTGAGATGTACTGTATGTGGTTAAGTTTGGTTGAGATGTACTGTATGTTGTTAAGTTTGGTTGAGATGTACTATATGTGGTTAAGTTTGGTTGAGATGTACTGTATGTGGTTAAGTTTGGTTGAGATGTACTATATGTGGTTACGTTTGGTTGAGATGTACTATATGTGGTTAAGTTTGGTTGAGATGTACTGTATGTGGTTAAGTTTGGTTGAGATGTACTATATGTTGTTAAGTTTGGTTGAGATGTACTGTATGTTGTTAAGTTTGGTTGAGATGTACTATATGTGGTTAAGTTTGGTTGAGATGTACTGTATGTGGTTAAGTTTGGTTGAGATGTACTATATGTTGTTAAGTTTGGTTGAGATGTACTGTATGTTGTTAAGTTTGGTTGAGATGTACTGTATGTTGTTAAGTTTGGTTGAGATGTACTGTATGTTGTTAAGTTTGGTTGAGATGTACTATATGTGGTTACGTTTGGTTGAGATGTACTATATGTGGTTAAGTTTGGTTGAGATGTACTGTATGTTGTTAAGTTTGGTTGAGATGTACTATATGTGGTTACGTTTGGTTGAGATGTACTATATGTGGTTAAGTTTGGTTGAGATGTACTATATGTGGTTACGTTTGGTTGAGATGTACTATATGTGGTTAAGTTTGGTTGAGATGTTCTATATGTGGTTACGTTTGGTTGAGATGTACTGTATGTGGTTACGTTTGGTTGAGATGTACTATATGTGGTTACGTTTGGTTGTGATGTACTATATGTGGTTACGTTTGGTTGAGATGTACTATATGTGGTTAAGTTTGGTTGAGATGTACTATATGTGGTTACGTTTGGTTGAGATGTACTGTATGTTGTTACGTTTGGTTGAGATGTACTATATGTGGTTACATTTGGTTGAGATGTACTATATGTGGTTAAGTTTGGTTGAGATGTTCTATATGTGGTTACGTTTGGTTGAGATGTACTGTATGTTGTTACGTTTGGTTGAGATGTACTATATGTGGTTACGTTTGGTTGAGATGTACTGTATGTTGTTACGTTTGGTTGAGATGTACTATATGTGGTTACATTTGGTTGAGATGCACTGTATGTGGTTAAGTTTGGTTGAGATGTACAATATGTGGTTACATTTGGTTGAGATGTACTATATGTGGTTACATTTGGTTGAGATGTACTATATGTGGTTACATTTGGTTGAGATGTACTGTATGTGGTTAAGTTTGGTTGAGATGTACTATATGTGGTTACATTTGGTTGAGATGTACTATATGTGGTTACGTTTGGTTGAGATGTACTATATGTGGTTACATTTGGTTGAGATGTACTATATGTGGTTACATTTGGTTGAGATGTACTATATGTGGTTACATTTGGTTGAGATGTACTATATGTGGTTACGTTTGGTTGAGATGTACTATATGTGGTTACATTTGGTTGAGATGTACTATATGTGGTTACATTTGGTTGAGATGTACTATATGTGGTTACATTTGGTTGAGATGTACTATATGTGGTTACATTTGGTTGAGATGTACTGTACAATTGTCTTTGTATTGCTCTGGTCATCAATTTAACTTGTTCTATGTAACTTTCTCTGATTGAAAATATCACATACTGTAAATAGATACAGTATTCAATGAATGAAAAACTAAAGTTTGAGAATTCAAAAATGGTTCTCCACAATATAACGGGTTTTCCCGTTTGTTCTTCTTTGCGGCAGAGTATTTTCCTACAGCAGAAGAAACGCTGACTAAACGACCTCAGGGATTAGTAAAACTGGCATAGCCACTGTGTTGTTTCAGGTAACCAGTTTAACCCTTCTTATTGTTCCCGCTGCTGCCTCTATGTCTCTCCTTTAAATACTTTATCAGCTCAGTGTGAACATGGTTGCAAGCACGGAGAGTGTGCTGGCCCCAACAAATGCAAGTGTTACCCAGGATACACCGGAAAGATGTGCAATCAAGGTCAGTAGGGAATGTCAGTGGAATGTGAGTCAAAGTGGTCTCTGGATAGAGAACAACATGAATTTGTAGATTTGCAGCCTGTCTCTGTCATTTTCCCTCTCTATTCCACAAGCCCCTGATAGATCACTTGATACCCCAATATTTAGATATCAAAACAATTCATGTTCTGCCAATGTAGAATAGTTCATCTGGAGAAACCCAAAATGTATACAATATGTTGGCTCTGGAACTAGGTAAGGTACGACGTCCGTGGGACAATATTCAAGCATTATGATTCAGGGAAACCATCATAGATTTATAGAAGCACCCCGGTGCATCCTTTCTGATGTCCAGATGATACCTATAGCCATACATACATGTCCCTGAAGTACATAACGGAGGATTGACTGTCTCTCTGTTCAGACCTGAATGAGTGTGGCCTGAAGCCCCGCCCCTGTGAGCATCGCTGTATGAACACCCACGGCAGCTACATCTGTTACTGCCTCAACGGATACACTCTGATGCCTGATGGCTCCTGTACCAGTGAGTGTAAACTGTAACCCTGACTGTACCGGCTAGAGGAAACGGTAACCCTGACTGTACCTGCTAGGGGAAACTGTAACCCTGACTGTACCTGCTAGAGGAAACTGTAACCCTGACTGTACCTGCTAGAGGAAACTGTATCCCTGACTGTACCTGCTAGAGGAAACTGTAACCCTGACTGTACCTGCTAGAGGAAACTGTAACCCTGACTGTACCTGCTAGAGGAAACTGTAACCCTGACTGTACCTGCTAGAGGAAACTGTAACCCTGACTGTACCTGCTAGAGGTAACTATAACCCTGACTGTACATGCTGCTATTCACTCTGATATATCACTGTTAGTTCTAAATGTTCTACACAGAACCTTTAGTGTTCAATAAGAAGTTCACTATCGTGTGTGTGTGTGTGTGTGTGTGTGTGTGTGTGTGTGTGTGTGTGTGTGTGTGTGTGTGTGTGTGTGTGTGTGTGTGTGTGTGTGTGTGTGTGTGTGTGTGTGTGTGTGTGTGTAGACTCCAGGACGTGCTCCCTGGCTCACTGTCAATATGGCTGTGAGGATGTACAGGGGGAGATCCGTTGTCTCTGCCCGTCTGCACGGTTGCAGTTAGGGCCAGACCAGAGAACCTGTGTGGGTGAGTACCACGACCTTGGACCACCGACCCTGACACCATATCACTTTGTGAGGAGTTCAAACCGGTCCTTACTGGATCTCTCCACCTCATAGATCATTAAGTGCTGCACACAATAGAAAGTGTGGACTTCTTAGAGATTTGTAAAACTCATTCTGTGGTTTCACATTCCTGCTCTGTCGCAAGGCTTCTCGCATAAGAACTTAATCATCTGTAGCAGCCTGTAGGTTAAAATGGGGTAGTGATGTGGGTTAAAATGGGGTCGTGATGTGGGTTAAAATGGGGTCGTGATGTGGGTTAAAATGGGGTCGTGATGTGGGTTAAAATGGGGTAGTGATGTGGGTTAAAATGGGGTAGTGATGTGGGTTAAAATGGGGTAGTGATGTGGGGTAGTGATGTGGGTTAAAATGGGGTAGTGATGTGGGTTAAAATGGGGTAGTGATGTGGGGTAGTGATGTAGGTTAAAATGGGGTAGTGATATGGGTTAAAATGGGGTAGTGATGTGTTTAAAATGGGGTAGTGATGTGGGTTAAAATGGGGTAGTGATGTGGTTTAAAATGTGGGTTAAAACGGGGGTAGTGATGTGGGTTAAAATGGGGTAGTGATGTGGGGTAGTGATGTGGGTTAAAATGGGGTAGTGATGTGGGTTAAAATGGGGTAGTGATGTGAGGTAGTGATGTGGGTTAAAATGGGGTCGTGATGTGGGGTAGTGATGTGGGTTAAAATGGGATAGTGATGTGGGGTAGTGATGTGGGTTAAAATGGGATAGTGATGTGGGTTAAAATGGGATAGTGATGTGGGTTAAAACGGGGTAGTGATGTGGGTTAAAACGGGGTAGTGATGTGGGTTAAAATGAGGTAGTGATGTAGGTTAAAATGGGGTAGTGATGTGGGTTAAAATGGGGTAGTGATGTGGGTTAAAATGGGGTAGTGATGTGGGTTAAAATGGGGTAGTGATGTGGGTTAAAATGGGATAGTGATGTGGGTTAAAATGGGGTAGTGATGTGGGTTAAAATGGGGTAGTGATGTGGGGTAGTGATGTGGGTTAACATGGCGTAGTGATGTGGGTTAAAATGGGGGAGTGATGTGGGTTAAAATGGGGTAGTGATGTGGGATAGTGATGTGGGTTAACATGGCATAGTGATGTGGGTTACAATGGGGTAGTGATGTGGGTTAAAATGGCGTAGTGATGTGGGGTAGAGATGTGGGTTAACATGGGGTAGTGATGTGGGTTAAAATGGGGTAGTGATGTGGGTTAAAATGGGGTAGTGATGTGGGTTAAAATGGGGTAGTGATGTGGGTTAAAATGGGGTAGTGATGTGGGTTAAAAAATGGGTTAAAATAGTGATGTGGGTTAAAATGGGGTAGTGATGTGGGTTAAAATGGGGTAGTGATGTGGGGTAGTGATGTGGGTTAAAATGGGGTAGTGATGTGGGTTAACATGGAGTAGTGATGTTTGTTAAAATGGGGTAGTGATGTGGGTTAAAATGGCGTAGTGATGTGGGTTAACATGGGGTAGTGATGTGGGTTAAAATGGGGTAGTGATGTGGGTTAAAAATGGGGTAGTGATGTGGGTTAACATGGGGTAGTGATGTGGTTAAAATGAGGTAGTGATGTGGGTTAACATGGGGTAGTGATGTGGGTTAAAACGGGGTAGTGATGTGGGTTAAAACGGGGTAGTGATGTGGGTTAAAATGAGGTAGTGATGTGTGTTAACAAGGGATAGTGATGTGGGTTAAAATGGGGTAGTGATGTGGGGTAGTGATGTGGGTTAAAACGGGGTAGTGATGTGGGTTAAAATGAGGTAGTGATGTGGGTTAAAATGAGGTAGTGTTAACATGGGGTAGTGATGTGGGTTAAAATGGGGTAGTGATGTGGGTTAAAATGGGGTAGTGATGTGGGTTAAAATGAGGTAGTGATGTGGGGGTAGTGAAAATGGGGTAGTGATGTGGGTTAAAACGGGGTAGTGATGGGTTAAAACGGGGTAGTGATGTGGGTTAAAATGGGTAGTGATGTGGGTTAACATGGGGTAGTGATGTGGGTTAACATGGGGTAGTGATGTGGGTTAAAACGGGGTAGTGATGTGGGTTAAAAACGGGGTAGTGATGTGGGTTAAAATGGGGTAGTGATGTGGGTTAAAATGGGGTAGTGATGTGGGTTAAAAGGGATAGTGATGTGGGTTAAAATGGGGTAGTGATGTGGGGTAGTGATGTGGGTTAAAACGGGGTAGTGATGTGGGTTAAAATGAGGTAGTGATGTGGGTTAAAATGAGGTAGTGATGTAGGTTAACATGGGGTAGTGATGTGGGTTAAAACGGGGTAGTGATGTGGGTTAAAACGGGGTAGTGATATGGGTTAAAATGAGGTAGTGATGTAGGTTAACATGGGGTAGTGATGTGGGTTAAAACGGGGTAGTGATGTGGGTTAAAACGGGGTAGTGATATGGGTTAAAATGAGGTAGTGATGTGGGTTAACAAGGGATAGTGATGTGGGTTAAAACGGGGTAGTGATGTGGGTTAAAACAGGGTAGCGTTTCTTCCCACAAAACTGCTTGATTTGAGTGGGAGGAGCCTGTCTTCACACACACACGTCCATTGTTTTGCTAAACTTAAGTGTCAGTAAGGAATGGTTTACATTGATCCAAATATTAACCCTTCACTACAATGGAGAATAAATAAGTGAAGTCATTCATTTCATGTTCAGCCTCTTTCTTCCCTTCCTTTGCCTTTAGATATTAATGAATGTGTAACAGGGAAGAACCTGTGCCCATACAACAGGCAGTGTGTCAATACGTTTGGCAGCTACTACTGCAAGTGTCAGAATGGCTATGACCTGAAGTATATCAATGGCAAATATGACTGTGTAGGTAAGGTATACAATCATTTCATATATACAACACATTTTGGGATTAATCATTCTGTGAGGAGATCAGCTAATCAAATCATCTAATTTTGTTTTCAGACAATGACGAGTGTGCCGCCAACACACACAAGTGCAGCCACCGCGCTGTCTGTCTGAACACTCAGGGATCCTACAAGTGCAAGTGCAAGCAAGGCTTCCGTGGCAGTGGTTTTGAATGCTCTGGTGAGACCTGAAAACATTTACTATTCATCAATTCTCAAAACATTCTGAGAGTGAAATCTATTTCCTGGAAAATGTGATGTGCAAGGGGGCCAGATTCGGACAGTGTTGATTTTCCAGACTGCATACACTATATTCAGCTCTTATATGTAGGCCGTCAATGTAAATAAGAATTTGTTCTTTAACTGACTTGCCTAGTTAAATAAAGGTTCAAATAAATCCCTCTTAGTGATTTTACAATTGCATATTTCATCTGTGCTCTTAAAAGCATCAGCAAACATGAGCACTGCCAAAGCCAGAGAACCTCTGCACTCTACAGATGTTACTTAGGGAGAGGCCCTGATTCAAATCACACCTGTGTAAATATCTGACCCCAGCCATCTGAAGGACAGAGGAAAGGAGAGGTCTGTCTGTCTGTCTGTCTGTCTGTCTGTCTGTGTCTGTCTGTCTGTGTCTGTCTGTCTGTCTGTCTGTCTGTCTGTCTGTCTGTCTGTCTGTCTGTCTGTCTGTCTGTCTGTCTGTCTGTCTGTCTGTCTGTCTGTCTGTCTGTCTGTCTGTCTGTCTGTCTGTCTGTCTGTCTGTCTGTCTGTCTGTCTGTCTGTCTGTCTGTCTGTCTGTCTGTCTGTCTGTCTGTCTGTGAGTGAACAGGAGAGCCACAGTGCACTCTCTGAACCAGGTAGTAGATTATGTTGCCTAGGTGACATGATAGGTGCAACAATACCTCAGGCCTTTGTGTAAACGAAAATGCCTTTATATTTTTTTGTAGTCATCCCCTATTATCAAAGCTCGTGGGACCAGGGAGACAAAGGCAGTGCATATGATAATTTCCTAAATGGTGAGATGTGTATGGGATGCAACAAGGTTTTCCTCTTCATCTGTTCGCCGCCTACCATCTTGCTTTGTGAAACCCCCTCCCTCTCCCATGGTTCAAGGCTAGGTTCTGTCCCCACCACACACAGCTTGTTCTGCCATGTAGAACTTAGCATGAAACCATTTCAGACTTTAAAATTATGTACATAGAGCAGTAAATTAGATACAGTATACAGTGCATTCGGAAAAGTATTCAGATCCCTTGACTTTTTACACATTTTGTTACATTACAGCCTTATTCTAACATATATGACATTGTTTGTGTTCCTCATCAATCTACACTCAATACCCCATAATGACAAGGCAAAAACAGGCGTTACATTTTTATTTTTGCAAATGTATAACAATTTAAAACTGGAATATCACATTTACATAAGTATTCAGACCCTTTACTCAGTACTTTGTTGAAGCACCTTTGGCAGCAATTACAGCCTTGAGGCTTCTTGGGTATGACGCTACAAGCTTGGCACACCTGTATTCGGGGAGTTTCTCCCATTCTTCTCTGCAGATCCTGTCAAGCTCTGTCAGGTTGGATGGCGAGTGTCGCTGCACAGCTATTTTCAGGTCTCTCCAGAGATGTTCGATCGGGTTCAAGACATTAAAAGACTTGTCCCGAAGCCACTCCTGCGTTGTCTTGGCTGTGTGCTTAGGGTTCTCTCTGGAGCAGGTTTTCATTAACAATCTCTCTGTACTTTGCTCCGTTCCTGACAAGTCTCCCAGTCCGTGCCGCTGAAAAACGTCCCCACAGCATAATGCTGCCACCACCATGCTTCACCATAGGGATGGTGCCAGGTTTCCTCCAGACGTGATGCTTGGCATTTAGTGTAAATAGTTCAATCTTGGTTTCATCAGACCAGAGAATCTTGTTTCTCATGGTCTGAGAGTCTTTAGGTGCCTTTTGGCAACTCCAAGCGGGCCTTTTACTGAGGAGTGGCTTCCGTCTGGGAACTCTACCATAAATGCCTGATTGGTAGAGTGCTGCAGAGATGGTTGTCCTTCTGGAAGGTTCTCCCATCTCTACAGAGGAACCCTGGAGCTCTGTCAGAGTGACCATCGGGTTCTTGGTCACCTCCCTGACAAAGGCCCTTCTCCCCTGATTGCTCAGTTTGGCCGGGCAGCCAGCTCTAAGACGAGTATTGGTGGTTCCAAACTTCTTCCATTTAAGAATGATGGAGGCCACTGTGTTCATGTCCAATCAATTGAATTTACCACATTTGGACTCCAATCAAGATGTAGAAACATCTCAAGGATGATCAATGGAAACAGGATGCACCTGAGCTCAATTGAGTCTCATAGCAAAACCCACTGGCTCCATGTCATCTACAAGACCCTGCTAGGTAAAGTCCCCCCTTATCTCAGCTCGCTGGTCACCATAGCATCTCCCACCTGTAGCACACGCTCCAGCAGGTATATCTCTCTAGTCACCCCCAAAACCAATTCTTTCTTTGGCCGCCTCTCCTTCCAATTCTCTGCTGCCAATGACTGGAACGAACTACAAAAATCTCTGAAACTGGAAACACTTATCTCCCTCACTAGCTTTAAGCACCAACTGTCAGAGCAGCTCACAGATTACTGCACCTGTACATAGCCCACCTATAATTTAGCCCAAACAACTACCTCTTTTCCCTACTGTATTTAATTAATTGATTTATTTTGCTCCTTTGCACCCCATTATTTTTATTTCTACTTTGCACATTCTTCCATTGCAAATCTACCATTCCAGTGTTTTACTTGCTATATTGTATTTACTGTGCCACCATGGCCTTTTTTTTGCCTTTACCTCCCTTCTCACCTCATTTGCTCACATCGTATATAGACTTGTTTATACTGTATTATTGACTGTATGTTTGTTTTACTCCATGTGTAACTCTGTGTCGTTGTATCTGTCAAACTGCTTTGCTTTATCTTGGCCAGGTCGCAATTGTAAATGAGAACTTGTTCTCAACTTGCCTACCTGGTTAAATAAAGGTGAAATAAATAAAATAAATTTAAAAAATAGCAAAATCTCTGAATACTTATGTAAATAAGGTATTTCTGTTTTTTTTTATACATTAGCAAACATTTCTAAAACCTGTTTTTGCTTTGTCATTATGTGTGTCAATTGATGTGGAAAAAGTCAAGGGGTCTGAATACTTTCCGAATGCACTGTATTTGGCTGAGTCATGCTTCCCATGCATGGAGTATGATATTCCTGTTTATCGTCCTACCCTCTATGCTCATCTGTCTATGAAAACATGTTTACACATAAGCAAATGCGTGTATCTCAATGAACAAGGTACATTATTAAGAACAAATTACAGTGATATACTGTCTGACATGTTTTGTCAATTGTCTTTATATGCTATGTCGTCTTTATAATCTATAATGTCTTTATGATCTATAATAGTTTCATCATCTATAATGGCTTTATATCCTATGTCGTCTTTATAATCTATAATGGTTTTATAATCTATAATGTCTTTATGATCTATAATAGTTTCAGAATCTATAATGGCTTTATATTCTGAAATGGCTTTATAATCTATAATGGTTTTATAATCCATAATGGTTTTATAATCTATAATGGTTTTATAATCTATAATGGCTTTATAATCTATAATGGCGGTGTAACCCCAGAATCTACACCTAAACATTCTGGGGTTACTGCATCAGATTCCACCTCTGTAGTTCCAGATGTATGACACCTCTGTAGGTCCAGATGTATGACATGGTTCTTCTTCCTGCAGCTATCCCAGAGTCCCCAGTGAGGCTGCCAGGGAAGCTGGACAAAGAGCAGATCAAGAATGTCATCCCCGAGTCCAAGGTGACCGTCCCCCCTCAGATCCACTTGCAGCCCTTCGACTATGACGGGGAGACCTATATGGGTGGCTCAGAGGAGGTGGGCCAGGTGGGCTTTACTGATGTAGGGGAGGAGGAAGAAGAGGAAGATGAGGAGGAGACAGATGTGGACAACAAGCTTAATTCAAGAGGAGATGTTTTCAGTAAGCCTTATTTCCCTCTAAACTCTTTCCCACTAATCCACCTATTTATTGCCATCGTGGGTGGTCCCAAATCGGATTATTCCAACACTGATAATATGGAAGTTCGTACACCATTACTGCTGTGGTAATGTGCAGCGCTCGTAGTTATTCAGAAATAAAATAACTCAGTTGTTTCAATCATTTGTGATTCTGTACATAGGGTTGTCAGGGTTGTCTTCACCCTGTTAAATTTAGGATGGTTACACATTTTCTATGCCCCCACATTTTTTTAAATTTGATTTATTTCACCTTTATTTAGCCAGGTAGACAAGTTGAGAACAAGTTCTGGCCAAGATAAAGCATAGCAGTGTGAACAGACAACACAGAGTTACACATGGAGTAAACTATTAACCAGTCAATAACACAGTAGAAAAAAAAGAGTCTATATACATTGTGTGCAAAAGGCATGAGGAGGTAGGCGAATAATTACAATTTTGCAGATTAACACTGGAGTGATAATTGATCAGATGGTCATGTACAGGTAGAGATATTGGTGTGCAAAAGAGCAGAAAAGTAAATAAATAAAAACAGTATGGGGATGAGGTAGGTAAAATTGGGTGGGCTATTTACCGATAGACTATGTACAGCTGCAGCGATCGGTTAGCTGCTCAGATAGCAGATGTTTGAAGTTGGTGAGGGAGATAAAAGTCTCCAACTTCAGCGATTTTTGCAATTTGTTCCAGTCACAGGCAGCAGAGAACTGGAACAAAAGGCGGCCAAATGAGGTGTTGGCTTTAGGGATGATCAGTGAGATACACCTGCTGGAGCGTGTGCTACGTGTGGGTGTTGCCATCGTGACCAGTGAACTGAGATAAGGCAAAGCTTTACCTAGCATGGACTTGTAGATGACCTATACAGGACACTATACAGGACAACTTCAAACACATAACTACGCAAAGTTCGGAGATGGATGGTCACAGGGTTAGTGCGATGACATTGCTAAACTAGTCAAATATTTAGTAGGAAACAACTTTACAAACCTTATCATGTTGTCAAATGACAGATGGCAATGTTGTCAGTAGCTAGCAAAGTTTGACAAAAATAGCTTGCAATGCTAACGTTAACTAGCTAAAATCCAGTGGCTTCCCCTCAATCTTAGCTAGCTAGCTAACGTTATACTGCACATAAAGTCAAATTGGTGGTATTAAAATGATGACAAAAGGTTTTTCTGCTATTTATTTGCCTCCTTTTGAATGCCATTGTATTTCCATGACACTATAATGCACTTTTGATTACATCTTCATTAGCAGTCTCCCTCTTCATCAGCAGTCTACATCTTCATCAGCAGTCTACATCTTCATCAGCAGTCACTGAAGATGCGTTGAGTAGAATGCTCAGTTGGGCATCAGTCCAAAATGAATGATCAAAACAATACTGTGATGAAACATGCAACCCATGAATACAACCAGTGGGTTATACAGTTCATCAAGAGGATAGGAAGGGAGTTCTCTCTGGCAAGAACAAAGACAGGGGCTCTGCTTTATGACCAATAATAAGTGGTGTGACCGGGAACACAGACAGGAACTTGTGAGTTTCTGCTCTCCAGACTTGAAATACTTGGTAGTTTATTGCAGCCATTTTTTTACCTTCCAAGAGAGGTCTTAGGGATTATCGCCATGGCTGTGTGCATCCCACCGACAGCAAAAATGCTCTCAAGGATCTTCATTGGACCCAGAACAAACTGGAAACTGAGTACCTGGAGACAGCATTCATTTTCGAATTTGAGAACAGTGCTCCTGAATTACGATAAAAAGATTGACTGTTTTGATCATGTGGACTGGACTATGTTCCAGTCCACAATTCAGCGGGTCGGACATGAGGCGTATGTGGCAGGGGCTTCTAACTATCACAATCAAATTGAGGTCACCAACGCTGCACTACCGGACGAGGAGAAAAACATATTTTTTCTCCCACTTCGATCAAAATGACTCTGAGCTGCCGAGGAAAGAACCGCACAAGGCTGCCGGCCCAGATGATATCCCTAGCCGCACCCTCAGAACATGTGCAGACCAGCTAGCTTTTGTGTTCAGACATTTTCTAGCTCAGGCCATTATTCCAAACCTGCTTCAAGATGTCCATTATCAAAGGGAAAGTAACTGAACTGAATGACTACCGACCAACACTTCCGTCATCATGAAGTGCTTCGTGAGGCTAGTCAAAGAACCACAGTTGACGCAATCGCCATTGCACTGCCCACTGACTTCACCCACCTGGACAAGAGGAATGCGCATGTAAGGATGCTGTTCATAGACTACAGCTCAGCCTTCAATACCATAGTGCCCTCTAAGCTCACCACAAAGCTCATAGCCCTGGGACTGAACTCCTCCTTATGCAACTTTGTCCTGGACTTCCTGACGGGCCGCCCCCAGGTGGTGAAGGAAGGCAACATTATCTCCTCCATGCTGATCCTCAACACGGGTGCCCCACAAGGGTGCTTCCTCAGGCCCCTCCTGTATACCCACGACTACGTGGCCTCACACAGTTCCAATACACAAAATAGTCTAAATTGGTGAAGCGAAATGAAAAAAAATCACTTGTTTCAAAGAATAAAATAAAAAATGAAAAAATGAAAAGTGGTGTGTGCATACTGTATGTATCCACCCCCTCTGCTGTGAAGCCCCTAAATAAGATCTGGTGCAAAAAATTACCTTCAGAAGTCACATAATTAGTTAAATATAGTCCACCTGTGTGCAATCTAAGTGTCACATGATCTCAGTGTACACCTGTTCTGAAAGGCCCCAGAGTCTGCAACACCACTAAGCAAGGGGCACCACCAAGCAAGCGGCACCATGAAGACCAAGGAGCTCTCCAAACAGGTCATGGACAAAGTTGTGGAGAAGTACAGATCAGGGTTGGGTTATAAAAAAATGTCTGAAACTTTGAACATCCCACAGAGCACTATTAAATACATTATTTTAAAAATGAAAAGAATATGGCACCACAACAAACCTGCCAAGAGAGGGCCGCCCACCAAATCTCACAGACAAGGCAAGGAGGGCATTAATCAGAGAGGCAACAAAGAGACCAAAGATAACCCTGAAGGAGCTGCAAAGCTTCACAGCGGAGATTGGAGTATCTGTCCATAGGACCACTTTAAGCCATACATTCCACAGAGCTGGGCTTTACGGAAGAGTGGCCAGAAAAAGGCCATTGCGTAATGACAAAAATAAGCAAACACATTTGGTGTTCACCAAAAGGCATGTGGTAGACTCCCCAAACATATGGAAGTAGGTACTCTGGTCAGATGAGGCTAAAATTGAGCTTTTTGGCCATCAAGGAAAATGCTACGTCTGGCGTAAATCCAACACCTCTTGTCACCCTGAGAACACCATCCCCACAGTGAAGCATGGTGGTGGCAGCATCATGCTGTGGGGATGTTTTTCATCAGCAGGGAAACTGGTCAGAATTGAAGGAATCATGGATGGTGCTAAATACAGGGAAATTATTGAGGGAAACCGGTTTCAGTCTTCCAGAGATTTGAGACTGGGACCGAGGTTCACCTTCCAGCAGGATAATGACCCTAAGCATACTGCTAAAGCAACACTCGAGTGAGGGGAAACATTTAAATGGCTTGGAATGGCCAGGTCAAAGCCCAGACCTCAATCCAACTGAGAATCTGTAGTGTGACTTAAAGATTGCTGTAAACCAGCAGAACCCATCCAACTTGAAGGAGCTGGAGCAGCTTTGCCTTGAAGAATGGGCAAAAATTCCAGTTGCTAGATGTGCCAAGCTTATAGAGACATACCCCAAGAGACTTGCAGCTGTAAAATTGCTGCAAAAGGTGGCTCCACAAAGTATTGACTTTGGGTGGGGTGAATAGTTATGTTTCACAATAAAAACATATTTTGCATCTCAAAGTGGTAGGCATGTTGTATAAGTCAAATGACACAAACCCCTCCAAAAATCTATTTTAATTCCAGGTTGTAAGGCAACAAAATTTTAAAAAATCCCAGGGGGGGTGAATAATTTTGCAAGCCACTGTAAACAACCTCTCCGTCAATGTTGGCAAAACAAAGGATCTGATTGAGGACTCCAGGAAGAACCAGGCTAGGCATGTCCTCATCCTCATCAACAGAGGCCGCCGTAAAGACGTCAAGTTCCTCGGTGTACAGATCTCCAAGGAGCTGAAATTGTCAAACCATACGGACACTGTGGTGAAGAAGGCACGACAGCGACTCTTTAACCCCAGGTGGCTGAAGAAATGTGCCCTGTCCCGAAGGCCGTCACAGTAGTCTACAGGAGCACCATCGAGAGCATACTGTTGGGCTGCATCACAACCTGGTACAGCCACTCCACCACCATCTACAGAAGGCGGTACGCTCAGCCGAACGCACCATTGGGTGCTCACTGCCTGCCCTCCAGGACACCTACAACGCCAGGTGTCACAGGAAGGCCAAGAAGATCATCAGGGACCTCAGCAACCAGCCTGGTCTCCCTGTTTCCATCATTCAGACATGGGCAGTACAGGAGCATCATGGCTAAAATGAACAGACTGCTCAATAGCTTCTATCCCCAGACCATCAGGCTGGTTTAGTTAGCTGGACTAATTGGCTGGATTGAGTCCCTTACTTCTATCAAAGCTGTAGGATGATGGCAGCCTGTCAGGCAGCATTAGCTTGAGGAGTACCATTCCACAATAAAAAAGTCTGTTTCAAGCCCTGGACCTGTGTGTCATGATTCAGCCTGTTGCTTCATGTTCAATGCACTGAGTAGATCTATGGCTCAACATGAAAGATTCCTTATCAGTAAGCAGAGAACGGCCTCTGTTTCACATATTAGATTCACATGCTGCAAATACATATTCAAACCTTGTAAAGGTATAAATAGCTAATGTGGTTAGAGGAGGAGCCATCAACACATTAGAAGAGTTCTTACTGTGTTGTTACCTCCTGTTCTAAATAAGATGTAGCAAGAGGAAGTTTAACTAAGATACAGTTTAATGCTGCATGTAGTTCAATACGCTCTATGCATTTTGGTTGATGTCATCAAAACAGATCTGGTTCTAGTGTTTGAAACAGTATTCTGTTTTGCCCCTGTCATTTGCCATTGAAGTTTTCAAGGGAGACTAAATACAGGAAAAACTGCTGTGCAAACATAAGTGCTGACTACCGGTTGAGGCCATCAGTCAAACTGTCACACAACACAACTTCTCTAACCTTCTCCTTCTCTGGCCATGCGCTGAAACTGAAGGTTGAAAAGCAAGCATGAAGACAGCATAGAGATGAGTATAATCAGGCAAGCATGAAAACAGCATAGAGATTAGTATAATCAGACAAGCATGAGGACAGCATAGAGATGAGTATAATCAGACAGGCATGAAGACAGCATACATATGAGTATAATCAGGCAAGCATGCATAAAAGCAATAAAATAAGCCTCTCATGCCAAATCAGTCATTTTGTTTAGAAATAAGAAGATGCTTAGCTCTTGGTATAAAACACACGTACACATAAAGGTGTCTCTGCAGTCTAATGTTTTGTCCCTGACGGAGACATGGATCACCCCAGAGAACTTAATCTGACTAGGTTTTCTCTCATAGTCCGAGAGCGTCTGGTCGTCGAAATGTTGGTACAGGTCTACTGATTTCTCCTAAATGGAGATTTGGGCCAAAACAGCTAGAAATATTGGCTCTGCATCTTACGATCAAAACCCATACGAGGGTGGGCAAAGGATCACTTGTGCGATGGTATACCTCTCAGTGAGACAGTAACAAGGATACCGCTCGCCACTACTGTTGATCTCTTTATGGGAAACAAGTCTGACAGTAGCCTGATCTTTCGGCAGGACGACTCAGAAGGCAAGAGGAGACAGGCCCTGAGACATCCCACAGCTCCAGGGAGGAATTTTAGTCCGCCGCCATGTGAGCGCCTCAGGATACACACAGATCTCCCTGTGCTTGCAGAGACGTCTGTTATCATCCCTCAGAACAGCTGTTCAGCAAACAGAGTCCTTGAAAGAGAGAGTCTGTCATTACCTCCTCAAACACCAGCCCCCTCTGGCTGGTCAGGGTTCAATTAACAAAGTTGCATACATCTGGTTGTCTAGGGAAACTCGGTGAAGGGGGAAGTTTGTTGGGAGAGCTTTAAGATGCTTCAGTTTTAATATCCTACGGTTAAAATGCACCATTCTGACAGATGAATGGCAGCAGGGCAGGCTTCCACTTGCAGGTTAAAAAGCCCCTTACTGGCTTTTGTTTTATGAGGGGAAATCTCTCAACTGCATAATCATCTGGAAGATTTTCAGGAATCACATATCTTCAGAAGAATGCTTGTAACTAAAATAGAGCTATATTATTAAGTAAATTAAATGATCTGCTTAGACAATGTTTTACATAAACAATAATGAAGGCTGTTGATATCCTGTTTGAATGTCATGTCTTTATTTTTTTTTGTGCTTTTTGCAAAAGTTAATTACATTATTTTTACATTTTATGTACCTTATCTTAAAAGAGTTATCTGTCTCCCAAATCAGTTCCAGAGGACTTTGAGTCAGTATTTGGTCCTGCAACGGATGTCAAAGAGATCGAAATAGCTCCAGGACAGGAAGGTAATCCTTGCTTTACTTGTTAACATAATGTGGGTAACCTTACCTTCATAATCCCTGTGAATTGTTGACATCTGACTGTGCCTTCCAGAGTTCTTCATGGACTGCAACTTCGATCAGGGCGTGTGTGAGTGGGTGCAAGACAAGGATGATAGCTTTGACTGGAGCGTGTCCTACCATGAAAATGGTACAAATTATACTATTAATTGGGCATAAATAGTATTTACCTTCTATATTTGCCATGTAGTTTCATACAATGACCGATAAGGTAAATCCTCTATTGTTCAAATGATTGTCTGAATCTATCTTCCAGAAGTTGCTCTTTGCTGTGCTTAATCTATGTATTCCCGAATAGCTGTTAGTCATACGTTAATGACTATCAGTGACCAGCCTGTGTCCACTCCCTGGTCCCTAACCCCCAGGTATGGAGTACTACATGGCTATGAGTGGTCTTCTGGGAGAGAAGAAGGACCAGGCCAGGCTAAAGCTGCTCCTCAGTGACCGGGCCCAGCAGGGAGGCTTCTGCCTCACCTTCAACTACCGCGTGATGGGCAGCCAGGTGGGCACGCTGCGGGTGCTGTTGAACAACAGCACCGAACTTGTGTGGGAGCGGAGCCACAGCCGGAGTCAGGATTGGCAGACAGAACTGCTCACTGTAGCCTGGAAGAACCAGGCCCCAGAATCTGTGAGTCACCATTCCATTCCAAACACCTAGAATGATAAAGGACTCGAATGGCAAGAGTGTATGTTCTGTGAATACCGGATTTACCAGCTCAATGTCGTTCATTTAATCACCACACTTGCCAAATATGGCCACTGTCGAAGGGAACAAAATACACCACACAAGTCACAATTTCCAAAACATCTAATCAACATCTTTGCTGTCATTCTGCAGATCATCTTTGAAGCTGAACGTGGGAATGGAGTTGAGGGAGAGATTGGGCTGGACAACGTGGTGCTGACCTCAGGCTACTGTCAAGAGGAAGACACAGCCATCTTTTAAACTGTGAACTCTAAACCTGTAGAAATCAGTCCAGTGTGTTTGACACAGACCTCAGAGGCAGAGCTAGCATCAGTCTCTCCCTTTAGTCTACTCTTTTTGGAGAGCAGACACACATCTTCCTAAAACCCAAACTAAGGGTGTATTTTTTTGTTGTTGCTGTACTGTACAACAAGTATTAAGAAAAATGTGTATTTGCAGAATGTTTGGCAGTTCAGCCGTCCACATAGGAAAG
Organism: Oncorhynchus tshawytscha; assembly: GCF_018296145.1. Taxonomy (NCBI): domain Eukaryota; kingdom Metazoa; phylum Chordata; class Actinopteri; order Salmoniformes; family Salmonidae; genus Oncorhynchus; species Oncorhynchus tshawytscha. The sequence goes on along the minus strand of NC_056431.1, from coordinate 72,522,373 downwards.
TGTTGCTGAGGGATTGAGCATCATTGGTATGTGCAGGGATTTCATCTGCAAGTTTACAAGCTTTTCTTTTTATTTGAGCCACCAATTTGTCCACAAATAAATGATCCACTACATACAGTTCCGTTTTTCAATAATGTTCACAAATGTTTTGAAATATATTCAATTATATTTTCACATAAATGGCAGGATACGGCAGGATACGGCAGGATACGGCAGGCTACGGCAGGATACGGCAGGATACGGCAGGATACGGCAGGCTACGGCAGGATACGGCAGGATACGGCAGGCTACGGCAGGATACGGCAGGATACGGCAGGATACGGCAGGCTACGGCAGGCTACGGCAGGATACGGCAGGATACGGCAGGATACGGCAGGCTACGGCAGGATACGGCAGGATACGGCAGGATACGGCAGGATACGGCAGGATACGGCAGGCTACGGCAGGCTACGGCAGGATACGGCAGGATACGGCAGGCTACGGCAGGATACGGCAGGATACGGCAGGATACGGCAGGTTACGGCAGGATACGGCAGGATACGGCAGGCTTTATAAACATTATATTGTGTTGCTTTTTCTTTTTCTAAGTGACATTTTGCAGTTAGTTGCGATATATAAAAATAAGATAGACTAAGACTTGTAACATGTAGTTACATGAACCCTAAATAGTAATATCAGATTCATCAAGAAGTCTTCCCTTGAACCCTACATGCTTTATAATCATAGTACGTGTATGTAACAATGCATAACTGCTGTAAATTGAGCTTTTATATTGTAATACATTAAAAAAAAACGTTTTTATAATGGCTCTGTTCATGTTTTTTTTTTTCATGGTCTTTGCCCGTGGTCACTAGCTGCTGCTTGTCACTGATTCTATGGAGCCCTGTATACTGAAATAGTCACAACCTCCCGCACACCTTCAATCTTGACCTTGTCATAGCTGCTAGAAAGGTGTTGTTCCCTCAATCTCAATCTCTCACAGAAAGTCACACATGTTCACTTTAAAAAAAAAGCAGTGTTGGAGTAGTGGAAAAGCCTTTTGTAGGGCATGTGTTACATGGACATTGCAAAAGAAGAATGCTATTTACTTGGCCAGGAGGACTCAAATAGACCACAACAGACAATGAAAAGATTAGACCTACAGGCATGAAATCAACTCCCGGAAAATGTAAACTACGGGGCCTACAGTTCATGGAGGAATTTTTTTTTAAATGAGCATTTGTGCACTCACACAAAAAAATATCGTAAACAATTTACCAGGGTAATGCTTTATCTTTAACTTTGTCTATCCTATGGTCTCTGGTCAAAGATTCTACCAAAGGTATCTAGATTTGGTAGTCTCCCTGGTGTCAGGTTTGGTCCTACCGTTTGGTGTCTGGTCCTATCTACTGTGTGGTGTCTGGTTTGGTCCCAACATGTGGGGTCTGGTCTGGTCCCACCATGTGGTGTCTGGTCTGGTCCCACCATGTGGTGTCTGGTCTGGTCCCACCATGTGGTGTCTGGTCTGGTCCTACCATGTGGTGTCTGGTCCTACCATTTGGTGTTTGGTCCTACCGCATGGTGTCTGGTCTGGTCCTACGTGTGGGGTCTGGTCTGATCCCACCACGTGGTGTCTGGTCTGGTCCCACCGTGTGGTATCTGGTCTGGTCCTACCATGTGGTGTCTGGTCCTACCATTTGGTGTTTGGTCCTACCGTATGGTGTCTGGTCTGATCCCACCGTGTGGTGTCTGGTCTGGTCCCACCGTGTGGTGTCTGGTCTGGTCCTCCCGTGTGGTGTCTGGTCTGGTTCTACCGTGTGGTGTCTGGTCTGGTCCTGCGTGTGGTTTCTGGTCTGGTCCTACCATGTGGTGTCTGGTCCTATCGTGTGGTGTCTGGACCTGTTCTACCTTGTGGTGTCTGGACCTACCGTGTGGTGCCTGGTCTTGTCCTACCATGTGGTGTCTAGTCTGGTCCTACTGTGTGGTGTCTGGTCCCCTACCGTGTGATGTCTGGTCTGGTCCTACCGTGTGGTGTCTGGTCTGGTCCTAACATGTGGTCTGGTCTGGTCCTACCGTGTGGTCTCTGGACTGGTCCTATATGAGTAAGAATAATGAGTTGTACTACAGGGACTCACTATTGGAAATTCATATATTATAGTTTGATTACATTTTAGGGTATCTGAGGAGTCAATAGAAACTTATATTGACTTGTTTTAACAATGTTCAGGGGTAGATTTTTGGATTCCTTTCTCTGCATGTTGAACGAGTGGATTACTCAAATCGATGGTGCCAACTAAACTGACTTTTTGGGATATAAAGAAGGATTTTATCTAACAAAACAACGCTACATGTTATAGCTGGGACCCTTTGGATGGCAAATCAGAGGAAAATTTTCAAAAAAGGATGCCTCAGGACTACATGGCCTGATGACTCCTTGCTGTCCCCAGTCCACCTGGTCATGCTGCTGCTCCAGTATCAACTTTTGTGCCTGCGGCTATGGAACCCTGACCTGTTCACTGGACGTGCTACCTTGTCCCGGACCTACTGTTATGGACTCTCTACCGCACCTGCTGTCTCTAACTCTGAATGATCGGCTATGAAAAGCCAACTGACATTTACTCCTGAGGTGCTGACCTGTTACACCCTCTATAACCACTGCGATTATTATTATCTGACCCTGCTGGTCATCTATGAACATTTGAACATTTTGGTCATGTTCTGTTATTATCTCCACCCGTGCCAGCCAGAAGAGGACTGGCCACCCCTCAGAGCCTGGTTCCTCTCTAGGTTTCTTTCTAGGTTCCAGCCTTTCTAGGGAGTTTTTCCTAGCCACCGTGCTTCTACATCTGCATTGCTTGCTATTTGGGGTTTTAGGCTGGGTTTCTGTACAGCACTTTGTGACATCAGCTGATGTAAAAAGGGCATTATAAATACATGTGATTATTTTTCTGGTTTGGTACTATCTACCGTGTGGTTTCTGGTTTGGTACTATCTACCGTGTGGTTTCTGGTTTGGTACTATCTACCGTGTGGTTTCTGGTTTGGTACTATCTACCGTGTGGTTTCTGGTTTGGTACTATCTACCGTGTGGTTTCTGGTTTACACCGTGTGGTTTCTGGTTTGGTACTATCTACCGTGTGGTTTCTGGTTTGGTACTATCTACCGTACCGTGTGGTTTCTGGTTTGGTACTATCTACCGTGTGGTTTCTGGTTTGGTACTATCTACCGTGTGGTTTCTGGTTTGGTACTATCTACCGTGTGGTTTCTGGTTTGGTACTATCTACCGTGTGGTTTCTGGTTTGGTACTATCTACCGTGTGGTTTCTGGTTTGATACTATCTACCGTGTGGTTTCTGGTTTGGTACTATCTACCGTGTGGTTTCTGGTTTGGTACTATCTACCGTGTGGTTTCTGGTTTGGTACTATCTACCGTGTGGTTTCTGGTTTGGTACTATCTACCGTGTGGTTTCTGGTTTGATACTATCTACCGTGTGGTTTCTGGTTTGGTACTATCTACCGTGTGGTTTCTGGTTTGGTACTATCTACCGTGTGGTTTCTGGTTTGGTACTATCTACCGTGTGGTTTCTGGTTTGGTACTATCTACCGTGTGGTTTCTGGTTTGGTACTATCTACCGTGTGGTTTCTGGTTTGGTACTATCTACCGTGTGGTTTCTGGTTTGGTACTATCTACCGTGTGGTTTCTGGTTTGGTACTATCTACCGTGTGGTTTCTGGTTTGGTACTATCTACCGTGTGGTTTCTGGTTTGGTACTATCTACCGTGTGGTTTCTGGTTTGGTACTATCTACCGTGTGGTTTCTGGTTTGGTACTATCTACCGTGTGGTTTCTGGTTTGGTACTATCTACCGTGTGGTTTCTGGTTTGGTACTATCTACCGTGTGGTTTCTGGTTTGGTACTATCTACCGTGTGGTTTCTGGTTTGGTACTATCTACCGTGTGGTTTCTGGTTTGATACTATCTACCGTGTGGTTTCTGGTTTGGTACTATCTACCGTGTGGTTTCTGGTTTGGTACTATCTACCGTGTGGTTTCTGGTTTGGTACTATCTACCGTGTGGTTTCTGGTTTGGTACTATCTACCGTGTGGTTTCTGGTTTGATACTATCTACCGTGTGGTTTCTGGTTTGGTACTATCTACCGTGTGGTTTCTGGTTTGGTACTATCTACCGTGTGGTTTCTGGTTTGGTACTATCTACCGTGTGGTTTCTGGTTTGGTACTATCTACCGTGTGGTTTCTGGTTTGGTACTATCTACCGTGTGGTTTCTGGTTTGGTACTATCTACCGTGTGGTTTCTGGTTTGGTACTATCTACCGTGTGGTTTCTGGTTTGGTACTATCTACCGTGTGGTTTCTGGTTTGATACTATCTACCGTGTGGTTTCTGGTTTGGTACTATCTACCGTGTGGTTTCTGGTTTGGTACTATCTACCGTGTGGTTTCTGGTTTGGTACTATCTACCGTGTGGTTTCTGGTTTGGTACTATCTACCGTGTGGTTTCTGGTTTGGTACTATCTACCGTGTGGTTTCTGGTTTGGTACTATCTACCGTGTGGTTTCTGGTTTGGTACTATCTACCGTGTGGTTTCTGGTTTGGTACTATCTACCGTGTGGTTTCTGGTTTGGTACTATCTACCGTGTGGTTTCTGGTTTGGTACTATCTACCGTGTGTTTTGTCGTCCTCTGGTGGCTTTTTCTGTAAGAATAAGACGTGGTCTCTGTTGGAGGTTGGATTGAATACTGGGAGATGACTACATTTTAGCCAGTAAATAGCTAACAGTATAGCTGTATTTGTTTATAATTCATTATATCATAAATAATCTGCAATTCAAACTGAGTGATGTGACTCGAGAACATTTCGAGACTTCTTAGGTCACATGAGTGGAAACAGAGGCTAATGTTATCAGATGTTGTTCGAGCCAGAAGCTGCTAGCCTAGCTAACTGCTATTGAAGACCATCCTAGGGGGACAGCTACAACAACAAAGAAGAGGCTATAAACCATCACAGTCGTTGTATGTGTTCTTCAAAACTTGGCAACGGTAAATGAATTAATTAAGTCCCATTATCAGTGTCTTATGGTTTAGCTAGCGGGCTTAATCGTTTTCAGTAGGGTTGATAGCTAGTCATTAGGATAAGAAAATGTGGCATCTACGTTTGGTAGTAACAACGCTAGCTAAATCAGCTAGGTAGCTAAATATCGACTGTCATCCAACTTCACACTGTTTTGCGGGCGTATGTTTGCCTTATTTCTTATAGCTAGCTATCCACCCTAAGTTTCAAACATTATTTCTCGGGTAATAGGCATTTGTTCCTATTATATTCTAGATAACATTGCTTGATAAATGTAACTTGTTAGATAGCTATGACTTGACAGTTTATGTATCGGCAGCTGTTTTGTAAAAGGCTGGTTACAGACAGCTGTTGTAGTCACTGTACTGTATATAGTATGTTTGCAGGTTCAGTCAACACATTTGTTTGCTATTTCGTTCCAGCTGGTTGAATGTTGACCACGGTTAAGATAATGACCGACACGAAACATAGACACATGTGACCAAGCAGCTAATGTCTATAGCACATGATCCTGGCCAACTGGAGGCTTCAATAATTCACGGGTAAGTCCCCTTCTTCCTGTTTGTGTGGGAGGTTAATTTGCTGTGAATGTCACTGTAAGATAAAGTGCTAACATTCAAGTGATTTTCTTAGGTTTCAGAATATCTACACTGAGTAGTAAAGGTAAATCTGGCTCCTAAAAATACCTTTTTTTAAACATTTTTAAATAGGTGAAACAAAACAGATTTGAAAAACCTGAAGGTTATTGTGCGACAGTTGTTAGTTACACATTACATCCTGTCCCCTAGGTCCTATTTTCCAGAGGAAGAGACCACGTTTTGTTAAGAGCCATGGCCAACAAGTCATCCCTGCTGAAAGTCATCCTGCTGGGAGACGGAGGAGTGGGGAAGAGCTCCCTCATGAACCGCTACGTCACCAACAAGTTTGACACGCACCTCTTCCACACCATCGGAGTGGAGTTCCTCAACAAGGACCTGGAGGTGGACGGTCGTCTGGTCACCATGCAGATCTGGGACACGGCCGGACAGGAGCGTTTCCGCAGCCTCAGGACTCCCTTCTACCGCGGGTCTGACTGCTGTCTGCTCACATTCAGCGTGGATGACAACCAGAGCTTCCACAACCTGGCCAACTGGAAGAAGGAGTTCATCTACTACGCCGATGTCAAGGAGCCTGAGAAGTTCCCCTTCGTGGTGCTGGGGAACAAGGTGGATGTGTCGGAACGGCAGGTTTCTGCTGAAGATGCCCAACAATGGTGTCGGGAAAATGGCAATCACCCTTACTATGAGACCAGTGCCAAGGATTCCACCAACGTAACCATAGCCTTTGAGGAGGCAGTGCGGAGAGTGCTGGCCATGGAGGAGAGGGCAGACCACCTCATCCCCACGGACACAGTCAACCTCCACAGAAAGCCCCGCTCCAGCACTTCCTGCTGTTGACAAGGTGTAGGTCTTGCCCAGTGCTTGACTTGGACTGAAAGAGGTGCCAGTATTAATTTTGGGTGCCGGTACTGTTTATATTTAGGTGCAGGAGCTCCACAATACTTTTGAACTAATATTCTATAAGAGGAACAGGAGCCCAAGCAGTAGAACATTTTGAGGTGCCAGTATTCCTGCCCAAGTCAAGCACTGGGGCTACAACCTATAAAGAACTGGAGCTAGGAGGACACACAGGCGTATTTATTAACACTCATGCTCACAAGTACAGTAAGCAAGCACTGGCTAGTGTCCGTGGATGATAATCCAATGGGTTTGTTGGTCTTGGGACTCATTGAATGTAAAGCGGGTACTTGAAGAAGAGTATTTTTGTCAGATTCCACCAAGAAATGCATTATAATTTAAATCTGTGCAATCTTTGAATTATATATATTGTCTTAAAATATCACATTATATTATGCCATCAATGTGGTTGCCAGAAATACATTCACAAAGCATCGCTTCCTGTTCATATTACACAGCCAGAAAGAAGTTCCTTTTTTTGTAGAAAGGTTTTCTTACACTGTGACTGAAACCAAGGTTGAGATGAGCGGCCTTACCAGTGAAAGTATCATAATTGATTCCATTCAAAACATATTGCAGACCGTATGTAAATATAATCCCTTCCCAAATGTGATACAGTAGAAGCAAGTCACTTTTAATCATCAATTGAGTTAAATGGGATTGGGTAAAAATAAAATAAAAAATCCAAACATAATATATGAATATTTATTACAACAAATGTTTATACAAAGCAGAGTAATTTATGCAGTCTTCATTTGAAAAAGTTAAAGCACTAATCTAGCATCACTACTTTATAGTACAGAGAGTGGGAAATCTAAGCAGAAATTAAGGTTTATCATTTCTTACTCTATAATATTATTGGTGCTGGTAGCTGAATTTGCTGGCCTTGCGATATCTGCACAACGTACCGTAATGAATGAGTTATCATTATGCAATGGACACAATGTTCAACACTTGCACAGGATGAGCTGAAATTGTAAATATGCAAAGAATAAAGCAGAGTTCTTATGCTGCATGACATTCTGCTCTCTACCAATAAGGTAGTACATAACCTTGTTCTTACCATTCCAGAATCTCAGTGTTCTGATAACCTGGCTAATTGTAATTAACAGATGGGTGATACATTATGAATTTGGTCATGGTGGTGGATATGATAAACCATGTTTAATGTATGTACCTGTCCATTGTTTTTGTTTCTATGGGCATCTTAATTAATCTAACATGTATTTTCTTTACATTTATGGAGATGTCATTTTCTTACACACACGAGTATAGTTTTAATAGTAACATTTGATTTCAACAATCATTGCTTATTGATTTTACAGTATTGTACATCCTCACAAAATAGTGTGTTGAGAACAGTTTTCTTCGCTCAGTTTTTATATAATTTTGCTACAGCAGTGTTGTCTAGAATGACCGGAACACAAGTTGACTGAAAAATGCTATTTGAATAAAAACGGTCCTTGAATGAATGATCTTTCCTAAAGATGTTTGTTTTTAGTCTCCACTGTTACAGGGGAGGGAAAAAAACACTTTGGTAAAATGTGAAAAAGATATCAGTTAAGAGTTAAGACTTCAGCAGTAAGTCATTTGGGAAATGTTTTCTGGTGTGGTGAATATTACTGCATATATACAGGATCGATTACACGCAGAATGTGAGTGTTTGTTTGCATCGGCTGGTCTTTGTACATGCTTAATGATTAGTGAAATGTTCTGCCATTACTTTGTATGGCAAAGGCACACACATGCACGCTAGTGAATTATTTGGAAAGTGTTTTGATGAGAAAATCTGGACAGTAAGACATAGAACATTTCACAAACATCAGAAATGAAATATACATGTTTTAACCAAGCTCATTCAAGGTCTAGCTCATACAGACCATGTCACTATTATCAAACTAGACCTCAGAGACCATGTCACTGTTATCAAACTAGACCTCAAGAGACCATGACACTGTTATCAAACTAGACCTCAAGAGACCATGTCACTGTTATCAAACTAGACCTCAGAGACCATGTCACTATTATCAAACTAGACCTCAGAGACCATGACACTGTTATCAAACTAGACCTCAGAGACCATGTCACTGTTATCAAACTAGACCTCAGAGACCATGTCACTGTTATCAAACTAGACCTCAGAGACCATGTCACTGTTATCAAACTAGACCTCAAGAGACCATGTCACTGTTATCAAACTAGACCTCAAGAGACCATGTCACTATTATCAAACTAGACCTCAGAGACCATGTCACTGTTATCAAACTAGACCTCAGAGACCATGTCACTGTTATCAAACTAGACCTCAAGAGACCATGTCACTGTTATCAAACTAGACCTCAGAGACCATGACACTATTATCAAACTAGACCTCAAGAGACCATGTCACTATTATCAAACTAGACCTCAGAGACCATGTCATGACACTATTATCAAGACTGTTATCAAACTAGACCTCAGAGACCATGACACTATTATCAAACTAGACCTCAGAGACCATGTCACTGTTATCAAACTAGACCTCAAGAGACCATGTCACTGTTATCAAACTAGACCTCAGAGACCATGTCACTGTTATCAAACTAGACCTCAGAGACCATGACACTATTATCAAACTAGACCTCAGAGACCATGACACTGTTATCAAACTAGACCTCAAGAGACCATGTCACTGTTATCAAACTAGACCTCAGAGACCATGTCACTGTTATCAAACTAGACCTCAGAGACCATGACACTATTATCAAACTAGACCTCAGAGACCATGACACTGTTATCAAACTAGACCTCAGAGACCATGTCACTGTTATCAAACTAGACCTCAGAGACCATGTCACTACTATCAAACTAGACCTCAGAGACCATGACACTATTATCAAACTAGACCTCAAGAGACCATGACACTATTATCAAACTAGACCTCAAGAGACCATGACACTGTTATCAAACTAGACCTCAGAGACCATGTCACTATTATCAAACTAGACCTCAGAGACCATGTCACTATTATCAAACTAGACCTCAGAGACCATGACACTATTATCAAACTAGACCTCAGAGACCATGTCACTGTTATCAAAATGCTGGTGACACTCACACATGCCATTAATTCATTATAAAACACTTCCCACTGCTATCTTTTATACTGTGGTTGGTAAGAATAAAGCAAGTAATACAGTGAATTTATGAAAACACAACCACCAGGTGATCGTAGACCAATGATGTGTATGATAAACACAATGAAGAAAGTCAAAAAAGGTGCAGAACTCAGGTTGGTTCATTAGCTCAAGAGGTGCTTCTTTCCAAGGAACTGCACTTTTCTGTCAAATGCCGTCGACCGGATTGGAGCATTGGTTTCATAAAAAGGATTCATTGCAAACTGGAAAAGAGCACAGATTACTGAACAATGATCAATCATCAGAATGTTAATTTAAGTTAGGTGTATGTGACCTGCACAAAAAGGGCAACTCACCTTAATGTATAAATCATACACATCATTAAAGAAGTTTTTGATTCCATCTTCTTGTCGTACATCATGAAGCATGATGAATCTCATATGTGATGGAGATGGTTAAGGGGAAAAAATGGAACACAGACACTACCCATATTTCTCTGGGCCCTTTGGCCAAGGAAACAATTACTATTTGTTGAATTGTAGACATATTTCAGGAATACATTATTCCATATTTTTTTGTTGCAACGTTTCCAGGGCTATATAGGTCTCATTGGCCCCGCGGTAAGTTTCGTCTCTGAGATTGGAAGGTTGGCTAAGGTTGGATTCCTGGCCAATTCATGCCAAAGACTCTAAAAATGGGACCCGATGCCTCTGCTTGGCACTCAGCATTAACGAGATGGATTAGGGGTATGTCCCTGCAATAGACTAGTGTCCTGTCCAGGGGTTGAGCTTGTACATCAAGCTGCCTCGCTACAGAAACGGGAGATATGCTCCTGTTAAATCAATCAAATGTATTTATAAAGCCCTTTTTAAATCAGCTGATGTCACAAAGTGCTTTTACAGAAACCCAGCCTAAAACCCCAAACATTAAGTAATGCAGATGTAGAAGCATGGTGGCTAGAAAAACTCCCTAGAAAGGCAGGAACCCATGAAGAAACCTAGAGAGGAACCAGGCTCTGAGGGGTGGCCAGTCTTCTTCTGGCAGTGCCAGGTGGAGATTATAAGAGTACATGGCCATTAAGGCCAGATTGTGTCCTATGGGCTCTTCTGCCTCAGACAGTGCTACTTACTTACGTGTAGGTCTTGGGTAGTAGTCAAAAAAGGATATGTCCTGCGGTGACAAACGCAGAGACAAACCACTCATTGAACTTGTCCACAGTCTTCAGGTACATGTTGTTAGACAGCCACATGTTTTCATCCACCAAGTCGAGAGCTGCATGTGCAATGAACTGGTTCAGATGCCGGTGGTCATCCTGTTGACATATAGACAGAATGGATAAAACAATGACATATCAAGTGTGTTTATTCCCCTATGAAAAAGGCATAAGAATACACAAAATATTTCTACTTGCTCTCAAACATTACTTCAAATGATCAACACACAGTGACCCCCCAAAAAATGTCTGGATCTGCTTTAAGCTATGTAATTGAGTGAGCATTACAGTAACCTCTTCTTTTGACTAGATGTAGATAGAGATCTCAATACATATGTAGTGATGAAGCTAGCTACCAATTTAGACCTATCTAAACTCAGAAAAAAAAGAAACGTCCCTTTTTCAGGACACTGTCTTTAAAAGATAATTAATACAAATCAAAATGACTTCACTGTTTCCCATGCTTGTTCAATGAACCATAAACAATTAATGTACATGGAACGGTTGTTAAGACACTAACAGCTAACAGTAGGCAATTAAGGTCAGTTATGAAAACTTAGGACACTAAAGAGACCTTCCTACTGACTCTGAAAAGCACAAAAAGATACCCAGGGTCCCTGCTCATCTGCTTGAACGTGCCTTAGGCATGCTGCAAGGATACATGAAGACTGCAGATGTGGCCAGGGAAATACATTGCTATGTCCATACTGTGAGAAGCCTAAAACAGCGCTACAGGGAGACAGGACAGATATCTGATCATCCTCGCAGTTGCAGACCATGTGTAACAACACCTGCACAGGATCGGTATATCCGAACATCACACCTGCGGGACACGTACAGGTTGGCAACAACAACTGCCAGAGTTACACCAGGAATGCATAATCCCTCCATCAGTGCTCAGACTGTCTGAAATAGGCTGAGAGAGGCTGGACTGGTGGCTTGTAGGCCTGTTGTAAAGGCAGGTCTTCACCAGACATCACTGGCAACGTCACCTATGGGCACAAACCCACCGTCGCTGGACCCCACCGTCGCTGGACCAGGCAGGATTGGCAAAAAGTGCTCTTCACTGACGAGTCACGGTTTTGTCTCACCAGTGGTGATGGTCGGATTCACATTTATCGTCGAAGGAATGAGCGTTACACTGAGGCCTGTACTCTGGAGCGGTATTGATTTGGAGGTGGAGGGTCCGTCCTGGTCTAGGGCAGTGTGTCGGGCAATCTTAACTCTGTGCGTTACAGGGAAGACATCGTCCTCCCTTATGTGGTACCTTTCCTGCAGGCTCGTCCTGACATGACCCTCCAGCATGCCACCAGCCATACTGCTCATTCTGTGTGTGATTTCCTGCAAGAGAAATGTCAGTGTTCTGCCATGGCCAGCGAAGAGCCCAGATCTCAATCCCATTGAGAGCACATCTGGGACCTGTTGGATCAGAGGGTGAGGGTGCCTTGGTGGAAGAGTGGGGTAACAGTTGACAGTGAGAGGCAGTTGACAGTGAGAAGACATTTCTTTTTTTGCTGAGTATATATTATATTGAGAATACCGTAAAGATACATACCTTTGACTCAGCTTTACCAGCAGGCAAGAACTCCATTTCAAAGACTGGGTTGTCATGATGACCAACCATGACGTAATAGAAACTGCCAGACATGTTTCTTTCCAGCAATCAACGCAGTTCTGTGTGAACAGGAATATACATTGGCTATTTCTGTAACTTGTGATGTAAATTGGTTAGCTAGCTAACGTTATATAGCTAACTACGTTACGTAACTAACGTTAGGTAGCTATATAGCCAGCACGCTTGCAAATGCATTATTATCACCAAGATAAACATATTGAAGCAAACTGAAAAAGTCTTAATTTACAGATAGATGTTTAGTTCCAAAATGTACATGTGAAGCAATAGTTTTAATTTTATAAAACAAACGTTTGTTTACCTGCAAAAAAAATAATGAAACTGTCCTTATTTCCGGGGAATACCGTCACTTTTTGATGACGACGTGAAAAGGTGCAATCGACCACCGAAATACATTTGCAACAAGTGAAACATTTTCAACATTTGAAACTAGTTTTTAACTTTGTGTATTTATATTTAATACTATATATTAGTTGATTAATTTATCTGTATTTAGCTCTAATTTCAAAGACAGAATATGAAGGTCATAAATGTGCGACTGGAACTAAACAATAACATTGCCAGTTCGTTAAATTCAAACTGTTGGCACTTGGAGAGGACATCTTCTTCTTCTTTTTCGACATAATGGCGTATTGCAAACAAATGTTTAAAATGCATGCTGCCACCTACTGTGCTGGAGTGTTTGGTCAATCATGGTTTACAATATTAGTTCCACAATTCTAAATCCTCCTACCTAACTCAGTACTTCTGAGAAAAAAAAAGAGCCCTACAAATTTCTAAAATACTCTCCCCATCCCAAAAATCCCTTCAGAACAACCCCAATTCCACTTATCAAAACGTTCACAGATGTAAGCACTCTCAGTTTGTCCTCTCCACAACTTGACACAACGTATGGGTCGGCCAAAAAGCAGGATCCCACTCTTTCCAAAAATCTCACCCCTACCGGTCCAAAATCATCTCTGGTAAGACTCTCAGGTCAAACGGTGGAAGACTCTACCACACCTGTCGTGATAGGCAGGCCCACTACACACTGGACTGGCTCAACTTCAGAGCGTTCACTTCTGTCGACTGACTCCATTTAGAGATCATCAAGGTTCTCAAGAGAGCTTGAAGAGCTTGGAGATTACTTGGTTTGTAATCAGGAGACGTAGGTATGTACACCTCGAATGAATGTGTATACTCAGGAGACGAATCTCTGATATTAACAGTGCCATTCTTACGCTTCCTCGCCATCACACTTCGTCCTCCCCACCTGCTAACCGTTTTTCTGGAAAGCAGACCATTGGTTACTAAGCAGGTCATTTCAACCCGAATCCCTATATATCAGTGCTGTAAACACCATATAAATGTTAGTCTCTTTACAGAGTATTAGGTTTTTGCCTTCAACAAGAAAAACCTGCAAGCTAGTATTCGTTGATTGACCCTCTCTTCCCTTGGAGGCTTTATCCCCAGATGAGCTGAGGAAGAGGCTTTACCAAACCTTTAAGAATCGAGGCGTGCTTGACACACTTAAAGTAAGAATTTACATGAGCATTTTGCCTGTTAGATTGCATTAGTTAAAGTTGTACTACTGACTTGGGCAGGCCAGTCCTTATGAAGTCTGACTCTGTCCTGATAACCACCAGTCTGGTGGCAGATCACCTGCAAAACTCTGCATCTAAGAATACCCTGTCTGTGTTCTAACCTGAATATTTTCTACCCTGTCTGTGTTCTGCCCTGTCTGTGTTCTACCCTGTCTGTGTTCTAACCTGAATATGTTCTACCCTGTCTGTGTTCTACCCTGTCTGTGTTCTACCCTGTCTGTGTTCTACCCTGTCTGTGTTCTACCCTGTCTGTGTTCTACCCTGTCTGTGTTCTAACCTGCATGTGTTCTACCCTGTCTGTGTTCTACCCTGTCTGTGTTCTACCCTGAATGTGTTCTACCTTGAATGTGTTCTGCCCTGTCTGTGTTCTACCCTGTCTGTATTCTACCCTGAATGTGTTCTACCCTGAATGTGTTCTACCCTGTCTGTGTTCTGCCCTGTCTGTGTTCTGCCCTATCTGTGTTCTACCCTGTCTGTGTTCTACCCTAAATGTGTTCTGCCCTGTCTGTGTTCTACCCTGTCTGTGTTCTGCCCTGTCTGTGTTCTACCCTGTCTGTGTTCTACCCTGTCTGTGTTCTGCCCTGTCTGTGTTCTACCCTGTCTGTATTCTGCCCTGTCTATGTTCTACCCTGAATGTGTTCTACCCTGAATGTGTTCTGCCCTGTCTGTGTTCTTCCCTGTCTGTGTTCTTCCCTGTCTGTGTTCTACCCTGAATGTGCGAAAAGATCAGGAGCCCTACTGCTTTGGAGCAGTAACACCGTTACTCAGATTGAGGAAAAGGATGTGTCTATGCGGAGACGAGCTGTGTTGAAAGAAATATAAACTGTGTGATATAGAGAAGCAGAACAGAGGTTAACGATAGAGGCTTTTGGAAAGGAAAAATAAGTCATGTTACCACCCTCACGCTAAGTCCTTTTCATCCTTAGTCATCCTTTATCAGGGTTGGTTTAGCGGCTTACTCGCAGACTGTGTGTTGACCACAGGACCTGAACAATACAGATGAAGTGATATCAAACTGAAAGAGCAAGCAACTATTATCGTATTATCTAAAGTACAGAACAGTCCAATTAGGCTAAATCGGGCATAGTAATAGCATACGAAGAATGTGTTTCAAGGTATTATGATATTATTACGCCAGATTTAGTCTAATTGGACTCTTCTGTACTTTTTAAAAAATATTTTAGTTGCTCGCTCTTTCAGTTTGATATCACTTCACTTCCCACTTCCAGCACAGAGGAGGCCTCATCGTTTCATTATATCTATTCCGCTCTGCCTCCAGAAGGTGGCACTCTTGTGTAGGGCAAATAAATATGAATATTCATATCCTCTTTGTCTTGTTTGTTGTGATGTATTGTGTACTTTGGATCCAGTTTATCACGAAAATTTCTTCCCCCTTATTCCATTTATAAAGAGCTATTGTGATTCTGTTGTTGGTTTGGACCAATTGTTGCTGTCTCAATAATGTTTAGGATAAAATAAAGGCATGTTAGTAACCTTGAATGTTAATAAGTTTGACTCTCACCACTTCTATCACCTCTTCAACCCTACAAACACACAGTAGGCTATTTATTTTTTAGATTGTAAAGTTGGCGAGTATAGCCAGCTGTCAGTTAGCATTAGTATAACATGTGTGAGGACTGATCGCAGAGGCTGTACAACAAGCAGTCCAGATGCATGGCTTCTTGAATAGAGCAGTTGCCTCGTCACATAATCCACAGTCTATATGCCGTACAATATTATGTCAAACGTTTGTGTTTTAGTGGCTCATTTGCATGTTACAGTCTAAGTATGAGAAGTTTGATGTAACACTTCAGGAAACCATCATTGGAACGTACCTCATCCTGAGGAGAGACAGAGTGGAGCTGCAGGCCCAGCTCAGGCTGCTGAAGAAGCTGGATGTGGCTCCGAATGAGAACCAGGGCCTAAGAGCAGGTGAGGAACGGTGGCTCAGGAGGAGAACCAGGGCCTACGGGCAGGTGAGGAACGGTGGCTCAGGAGGAGAACCAGGGCCTACGGGCAGGTGAGGAACGGTGGCTCAGGAGGAGAACCAGGGCCTACGGGCAGGTGAGGAACGGTGGCTCAGGAGGAGAACCAGGGCCTACGGGCAGGTGAGGAACGGTGGCTCAGGAGGAGAACCAGGGCCTACGGGCAGGTGAGGAACGGTGGCCGAAGCCTGGCATGGTCAAGCATTAGCCTCCTCCTGGATGTGTGTGTGAAACCAGTTAAGTCTTTGATTCCCTTTTTTTCTCACATTTTAGCCTCTCTGACCAGTCCTTTTCTGTAACGGGGAAAGTTCGTTTTTTCACTGTCGCTAGTTCAAGGTTTTTCTGCACACGAAAGTCTTGGACGGGTTGCCTAAGTGTGTCATCTATATCCAAACAATATCATTATGTATTTTGTATAATGTACAGTATATATTTTCGGGGAAAAACTTTTCAGTGTAAACTTAAATGACTATATAGCCACTGTGAATAATTCATTCTATTCATTCTGGTCTTGGCACTGTGGTTGGGTCTTTTTGGATGTGCCCCAGCTGACTGGGGACTCGTTGCAGTGTTTGTGGCCTTACAGATGGCTCTGGGAAGTGAAAGCAGGGGGATGTTAGGGTGGAGGGGCCAAGGGACTGAGGGGGTGGAGGGAGGAGGCGGAGTGCCAATGCTTCACCCCTCTCTGAGGTACACAATGATCTTCCTGTCAGAGGAGAGGAGGACGGGATATCCTTGAGTCACTTGCTAATTTACTCTCTACTCTCTCTCTCTCTCTCTCTCTCTCTCTATCCCTGTCTCTCTTGCTCTCTCTCTCTCTCTCTCTCTCTCTCTCTCTCTCTCTCTCTCTCTCTCTCTCTCTCTCTCTCTCTCTCTCCTCCTATCAATTCAATTCAAGGGCTTTATTGGCATGGGAAACATGTGTTAACATTGCCAAAGCAAGTGAGGTAGATAATATAGAAAGTGAATATATAAAGTGAAATAAACAATAAGAATTAACAGTAAACATTACACATACAGAAGTTTCAAAACAATAAAGACATTACAAATGTCATATTATATATATATACAGTGTTCTAACAATGTACAAATGGTAAAGGACACAAGATAAAATAAATAAGCATAAATATGGGTTGTATTTACAATGGTGTGTGTTCTTCACTGGTTGCCCTTTTCTCGTGGCAACAGGTCACAAATTTTGCTGCTGTGATGGCACACTGTGGAATTTCACCCAGTAGATATGGGAGTTTTTCAAAATTGGATTTGTTTTCGAATTCTTTGTGGATCTGTGTAATCTGAGGGAAATATGTCTCTCTAATAAGGTCATACATTGGGCAGGAGGTTAGGAAGTGCCTATCTCTCTCTCTCTCTCTCTCTCTCTCTCTTTCTCTCTCTCTCTCTTGTCCTTACTAACTGTCGCTCTTGCTGCTGGTGAGTCTCTGATCCACCTCTAAGCAGATGACACCATTCTGTATACTTCTGGCCCTTCTTTGGACACTGTGTTAACAACCCTCCAGGCAAGCTTCAAAGCCATACAACTCTCCTTCTGTGGCCTCCAATTGCTCTGAAATACAAGTAAAACTATATGCATGATCTTCAACCGATCGCTGCCTGCACCTGCCCGCCTGTCCAACATCACTACTCTGGATGGCTCTGACTTAGAATACGTGGACAACTACAAATACCTAGGTGTCTGGTTAGACTGTAAACTCTCCTTCCAGACCCACATCAAACATCTCCAATCCAAAGTTAAATCTAGAATTGGCTTCCTATTTCGCAACAAAGCATCCTTTACTCATGCTGCCAAACATACCCTTGTAAAACTGACCATCCTACCAATCCTCGACTTCGGCGATGTCATTTACAAAATAGCCACCAATACCCTACTCAACAAATTGGATGCAGTCTATCACAGTGCAATCCGTTTTGTCACCAAAGCCCCATATACTACCCACCATTGCGACCTGTACGCTCTCATTGGCTGGCCCTCGCTTCATACTCGTCGCCAAACCCACTGGCTCCATGTCATCTACAAGACCCTGCTAGGTAAAGTCCCCCCTTACCTGCAGCACGCGCTCCAGCAGGTATATCTCTCTGGTCACCCCCAAAACCAATTCTTTCTTTGGCCGCCTCTCCTTCCAGTTCTCTGCTGCCAATGACTGGAAAGAACTACAAAAATCTCTGAAACTGGAAACACTTATCTCCCTCACTAGCTTTAAGCACCACCTGTCAGAGCAGCTCACAGATTACTGCACCTGTACATAGCCCACCTATAATTTAGCCCAAACAACTACCTCTTTCCCTACTGTATTTATTTTATTTATTTATTTATTTTGCTCCTTTGCACCCCATTATTTTTATTTATACTTTGCACATTCTTCCACTGCAAATCTACCATTCCAGTGTTTTACTTGCTATATTTTATTTACTTTGCCACCAATGCCTTTTTTTGCCTTTATCTCCCTTATCTCACCTAATTTGTTCACATCGTATATAGACTTGTTTATACTGTATTATTGACTGTATGTTTGTTTTACTCCATGTGTAACTCTGTGTCGTTGTATCTGTCGAACTGCTTTGCTTTATCTTGTAAATGAGAACTTGTTCTTAACTTGCCTACCTGGTTAAATAAAGGTGAAATAAATAAAAAATAAAATAAATAAACACTAGACTTCATTAACCACCCTCAGAGTTAGGCTAGTACCATGTGCTAGGCTAGGCTAGTACCGTGTGCTAGGCTAGTACCATGTGCTAGGCTAGTACCATGTGCTATACCATCTCCCAGCACCGTCTCAGTCAAACCAATGTCCTCTAGCTAGTTGAGGAGATTAACTGGATTGTATCACAAAAAATGAATCGTTTAACTTCAACTGACATTAACATTTTTGGCACAAAGATTGTCACAATACCTTTAACTAAAATACCCAACCTAAATCCATTATTCCTTGTGCGTAGTTGAAAAAAATAAAGATTGGTAACTGGATATGCTGTACAATGAGTGCCGTAGTGCTCTAGTATGTAAGCTGTTAGCTTAGATGTTGTGACTCATATCCGATTGTCTCCCTGTAGATCTGGGCAGGCTGTCGGCAGAGCAGCTGGCGCTGCAGACAGAGCTGAGGAGGCTGGAGAGTGCCAGGATGCTGTCGAAAGAGGAGTCTGACAGACACAGACAGGTGCTGAAGGCCCAGCTTCAGAGTTAGGTCAGTGACACTGCTTCTCTGATAATGTGGGAAACAATGTGGAGTGTAGCGAGATGACTTTTCTTTAACACACATCTGCTCTAACGTTTATTTATTCATAGTTACGGTAACTCCATAGGGCCTTATATCTGGGTTGCAGTCCATTTGGGAGCCTGCAGGTCATCTTGCACTTGTTCAAGGATCTTTTTCTCTGTAACCCCTTGTTGGCCGTGTCCACCTATTGGAGGTGTGTGTGTGTGTGTGTGTGTGTGTGTGTGTGTGTGTGTGTGTGTGTGTGTGTGTGCATGTGCGTGTGCAAGTGGCCAAGATCTTCTCTATGTCCTTCTGCTGGTTGATCGTGTCTTGGTCCTCATCTTCTCTAAGTCCTTCTGGCGGTTTATCATGTCTTGGTCCTCATCTTCTCTAAATCCTTCTGCTGGTTGATCGTGTCTTGGTCCTCATCTTCTCTAAATCCTTCTGGCGGTTGATCATGTCTTGGTCCTCATCTTCTCTAAGTCCTTTGCTGGTTGATCATGTCTTGGTCCTCATCTTCTCTAAATCCTTCTGGCGGTTGATCATGTCTTGGTCCTCATCTTCTCTAAGTCCTTCTGGCGGTTGATCATGTCTTGGTCCTCATCTTCTCTAAGTCCTTCTGCTGGTTGATCATGTCTTGGTCCTCATCTTCTCTAAGTCCTTCTGGCGGTTGATCGTGTCTTGGTCCTCATCTTCTCTTCTTTCTATGCTTTCTTTTTCCTTGTTATTCAACCTCTTGGTTCTGTATGATGTGTTGTTTTGTGTGATGTGTGTGATGTGTGATCTGTGTGTGATGTGTGTGATCTGTATCTGTGTGTGATGTGATGTGTGTGATTGCAGTACGCAACTCTGGAGAATGATGCACTGCGTAACCCTTCCTTGGTGGTCCTCTCAGTGCTGGAGATCAGCCCTGATAAACTACTGCCTCCTGATATCTATGTGGACAGAGGTGTGCTGAGGGCTAGAAGGTGTAAAGAAGGTGTGATGGCCTCTCGAGGGCGCAGGCCCGACTGGGGGAGCAGCAGCTCTCCAGAATCTGACGCTGACCTGGTAGACGGGGCCAAGGCCAGAATCAGAGAGCTGGAGAAGGAGGCAGAGATGCTGGAGGAAGCCTTAAGGAACACCAGCAGAGGGCAGTGCACGCCATCATGTCACACATGCTGCCCCCTCGACCCCTCTCACCACAACGAACACTGGTATCACTCCACCCTCATTCACCTCAGAGGCAACACCCACCAACGCCCTCCCTCGCCCCGAAAACAACACGTAACCCAACACCCTTGCTCCCACTCACTCCAGCATCAATAGACATCTCTCACCCCAACGACAACCCCCTCCCAAGAGCAGCAGAACCCCCACCTCCCCCAGAACCAGAGCCCCTCCTCCCCCAGAGTAGCAGAACCCCCACCTCTCGCCAGCACAGAACCACCAAGTCTCCCCAGTTCAGATCCAGAAACCCCACCTCTCCCCAGTCCAGAACCAAAACCCCCACCTCTCCCGAGAACCAAAAGCCCCACCTTTCCCCAGAACCAAAAGCTCCAACTCTCCCCAGCCCAGAACCAAAACTCTACCTCTCTCCAGAACCAGAATCCCCACCTCTCCCTAGCCCAGAAACAGAAGCCCCACCTCCCCTCAGCCCAATATGACCTTTGCTGAAAACCAGCATCAGTACCTTGGTCCAAGGACTTCCACACTACTTAGTGAGGCTCTGTTCTTGGGAGACAGAATCCCTCAGGAAGGCAGCTACTCTCCCCCAGAATCCTGTCACCCCCCTCTCCCTCTCCAGGAGGCAGCTTTGCACAGATCCTGCGGAAGTTAGGAGTCTCCATACTGTTTTAATGGGTTGATTCACTTCAAACGGATTTAATGTCCCAAGTGCTTTACTGCCAGGCCTGTAAATATGTTTCACTGATTACAGTTACATGCACACAATAGTGGGATTATTGTGGATAGTCAGATTAATATAATGCCTTGCAAGAAGAACGATTACCCTAATAATCCTGTTTACATGAACACATCTGAAAGCAGGCTACCTGAAACCTGATAAATGCAGAAAATCACCAATCAAAATATACATTCTACCACAACGACCATGTAATTTTTGGGAAGTATATTTAATTCTGAGTTCGGACATAGAGTATAAAGTTTGTATGTGAAAACTACTTCAAAGATGCATACATTCAGTTGGTTTGAACTCACTTCACTCAAGCTAAACAGGGAGGCTCACGTTACCGGTGCTGGCACATGTGCAGATCAAATACACCGCTGGAACGCCGATTAAGGTGTTTACGTCAGTATTTCATTTCCCATTCATAATGTCTGATTCATTGAGTCAGTCCGTATCCCATTCATAATGTCTGATTCATTGAGTCAGTCCGTATCCCATTCATAATGTCTGATTCATTGAGTCAGTCCGTATCCCATTCATAATGTCTGATTCATTGAGTCAGTCCGTATCCCATTCATAATGTCTGATTCATTGAGTCAGTCCGTATCCCATTCATAATGTCTGATTCATTGAGTCAGTCCGTATCCCATTCATAATGTCTGATTCATTGAGTCAGTCCGTATCCCATTCATAATGTCTGATTCATTGAGTCAGTCCGTATCCCATTCATAATGTCTGATTCATTGAGTCAGTCCATATCATTCATAATGTCTGATTCATTGAGTCAGCCCCTACAATTCATAATGTCTGATTCATTGAGTCAGCCCCTACCATTCATAATGTCTGATTAATTGAGTCAGCCCGTACAATTCATAATGTCTGATTAATTGAGTCAGTCCATATCATTCATAATGTCTGATTCATTGAGTCAGCCCCTACAATTCATAATGTCTGATTCATTGAGTCAGCCCCTACCATTCATAATGTCTGATTAATTGAGTCAGCCCCTACAATTCATAATGTCTGATTCATTGAGTCATCCCATATCATTCATAATGTCTGATTCATTGAGTCAGTCCATATCATTCATAATGTCTGACTCATTGAGTCATCCCATATCATTCATAATGTCTGATTCATTGAGTCATCCCATATCATTCATAATGTCAGATTCATTGAGTCAGCCCGTACAATTCATAATGTCTGATTAATTGAGTCAGCCCCTACAATTCATAATGTCTGATTCATTGAGTCATCCCATATCATTCATAATGTCTGATTCATTGAGTCAGTCCATATCATTCATAATGTCTGATTCATTGAGTCAGCCCCTACAATTCATAATGTCTGATTCATTGAGTCAGCCCCTACAATTCATAATGTCTGATTCATTGAGTCATCCCATATCATTCATAATGTCTGATTCATTGAGTCAGTCCATATCATTCATAATGTCTGATTCATTGAGTCAGCCCCTACAATTCATAATGTCTGATTCATTGAGTCAGCCCCTACCATTCATAATGTCTGATTCATTGAGTCAGCCCCTACCATTCACAATGTCTGATTCATTGAGTCAGCCCCTACAATTCATAATGTCTGATTCATTGAGTCAGCCCCTACAATACATAATGTCTGATTAATTGAGTCAGCCCCTACAATTCATAATGTCTGATTCATTGAGTCAGCCCCTACAATTCATAATGTCTGATTCATTGAGTCAGCCCATACCATTCATAATGTCTGATTCATCTGTAATCCTCCAAGAAGCTAGCCAGAAACTCCAAGAAGCTAGCCTGAAACTAGCCAGAAGCTAGCCAGAAGCTAATCCAGAAGCTAGTTCAGAAGCTAGTTAGCTCCTTTACTGGTAAATCGTTAGTATTCAGCTAACCACGGTTTGTGGTCATCAGCTATCCTTTAGTTCGAAAATCTATCGCCAGTTCTGTACGGCGCAGCGCGGCTCGGAACGGAACATACCGGACCAATTTTTCTCTCCATGTCCCTGGATTTCGACTGCTCTCTGGACATTCATACCCGGATCTCACAGCTAGCTAGCTGCTATCCGTGTGACTATCGGCCTTCGTCGATTCCGGAGCAAACATCAATTATTCCGGAGCTAGCCAGCTCCGTCAATCACTCCTGAGTTCCATCAATCACTCCTGGGCTGCAGTCACCTATCCGGACCCGTTTTACTGCCTACGCGGAGCCCCACCGGGCCTTCACAACTGGACTGCCGACGTTATCTACCCGAAGGAGATCCGGCTGGCTCCTCCGTCGCGACGTTACCTGAACGCCCATCTGCGGCCTGCTAACCGTTAGCTGTCTTACCGGCTGCTATCTGAATAGACAATCGGACAATTTATTTATTTTTATTATTATTATGTTTTCTTCTTGGGCCTCTATAACTATATCTATTGTTTTTATTTTTGTTGTTGTTGTGTGATTTGGATTAATCCCCTCTACCACACGGAACCCCACTAATCTACTGACGGAACGCAAGAGGTGGCTAACAACAGACCTCGATCCTATGCTAGCTTGCTACCGATGGCCTGGCTAGCTGTCTAAATCACCAACCAACCTCTCCACTCACTGGACCCTTTTGATCACTCGACTAAGCATGCCTCTCCTTAATGTCAATATGTCTTGTCCATTGCTGTTCTGGTTAGTGTTTATTGGCTTATTTCACTGTAGAGCCTCTAGTCCTGCTCACTATACCTTATCCAACCTATTAGTTCCACCACCCACACATGCAATGACATCTCCTGGTTTCAATGATGTTTCTAGAGACAATATCTCTCTCTTCATCACTCAATACCTAGGTTTACCTCCACTGTATTCACATCCTACCATACATTTGTCTGTACATTATACCTTGATGCTATTTTATCGCCCCAAGAAACCTCCTTTTACTCTATGTTCCAGACGTTCTAGACGACCAATTCTCATAGCTTTTAGCCGTACCCTTATTCTACTCCTCCTATGTTCCTCTGGCGATGTAGAGGTGAATCCAGGCCCTGCAGTGCCTAGCTCCACTCCTATTCCCCAGGCGCTCTCTTTTGATGACTTCTGTGACCGTAATAGCCTTGGTTTCATGCATGTTAACATTAGAAGCCTCCTCCCTAAGTTTGTTCTATTCACTGCTTTAGCATACTCAGCCAACCCGGATGTTCTAGCTGTGTCTGAATCCTGGCTTAGGAAGACCACCAAAAATTCTGAAATTTTAATTCCAAACTACAACATTTTCAGACAAGATAGAACTGCCAAAGGGGGCGGTGTTGCAATCTACTGCAAAGATAGCCTGCAGAGTTCTGTCCTACTATCCAGGTCTGTACCCAAACAATTTGAACTTCTACTTTTAAAAATCCACCTCTCTAAAAACAAGTCTCTCACCGTTGCCACCTGCTATAGACCACCCTCTGCCCCCAGCTGTGCTCTGGACACCATATGTGAACTGATTGCCCCCCATCTATCTTCAGAGTTCGTGCTGCTAGGTGACCTAAACTGGAACATGCTTAACACCCCAGCCATCCTACAATCTAAACTTGATGCCCTCAATCTCACACAAATTATCAATGAACCTACCAGGTACCTCCCCAAAGCCTTAAACACGGGCACCCTCATAGATATCATCCTAACCAACTTCCCCTCTAAATACACCTCTGCTGTCTTCAACCAAGATCTCAGCGATCACTGCCTCATTGCCTGCATCCGTAATGGGTCAGCGGTCAAACGACCTCCACTCATCACTGTAAAACGCTCCCTGAAACACTTCTGCGAGCAGGCCTTTCTAATCGACCTGGCCGGGGTATCCTGGAAGGATATTGATCTCATCCCGTCAGTAGAGGATGCCTGGATATTTTTTTAAATGCCTTCCTAACCATCTTAAATAAACATGCCCCATTCAAGAAATTTAGAACCAGGAACAGATATAGCCCTTGGTTCTCCCCAGACCTGACTGCCCTTAACCAACACAAAAACATCCTATGGCGTTCTGCATTAGCATCGAACAGCCCCGTGATATGCAGCTGTTCAGGGAAGCTAGAAACCATTATACACAGGCAGTTAGAAAAGCCAAGGCTAGGTTTTTCAAGCAGAAATTTGCTTCCTGCAACACTAACTCAAAAAGTTCTGGGACACTGTAAAGTCCATGGAGAATAAGAACACCTCCTCCCAGCTGCCCACTGCACTGAAGATAGGAAACACTGTCACCAATGATAAATCCACCATAATTGAGAATTTCAATAAGCATTTTTCTACGGCTGGCCATGCTTTCCACCTGGCTACTCCTACCCCGGACAACAGCACTGCACCCCCAACAGCAACTCGCCCAAGCCTTCCCCATTTCTCCTTCTCCCAAATCCATTCAGCTGATGTTCTGAAAGAGCTGCAAAATCTGGACCCCTACAAATCAGCCGGGCTAGACAATCTGGACCCTTTCTTTCTAAAATTATCTGCCGAAATTGTTGCCACCCCTATTACTAGCCTGTTCAACCTCTCTTTCGTGTCGTCTGAGATTCCCAAAGATTGGAAAGCAGCTGCGGTCATCCCCCTCTTCAAAGGGGGACACTCTTGACCCAAACTGCTACAGACCTATATCTATCCTACCGTGCCTTTCTAAGGTCTTCGAAAGCCAAGTCAACAAACAGATTACTGACCATTTCGAATCTCACCATACCTTCTCTGCTATGCAATCTGGTTTCAGAGCTGGTCATGGGTGCACCTCAGCCACGCTCAAGGTCCTAAACGATATCTTAACCGCCATCGATAAGAAACATTACTGTGCAGCCGTATTCATTGATCTGGCCAAGGCTTTCGACTCTGTCAATCACCACATCCTCATCGGCAGACTCGACAGCCTTGGTTTCTCAAATAATTGCCTCGCCTGGTTCACCAACTACTTCTCTGATAGAGTTCAGTGTGTCAAATCGGAGGGTCTGCTGTCCGGACCTCTGGCAGTCTCTATGGGGGTGCCACAGGGTTCAATTCTTGGACCGACTCTCTTCTCTGGTCGCTCTTGCTGCTGGTGAGTCCCTGATCCACCTCTACGCAGACGACACCATTCTGTATACTTCTGGCCCTTCTTTGGACACTGTGTTAACAACCCTCCAGGCAAGCTTCAATGCCATACAACTCTCCTTCCGTGGCCTCCAATTGCTCTTAAATACAATTAAAACTAAATGCATGCTCTTCAACCGATCGCTACCTGCACCTACCAGCCTGTCCAACATCACTACTCTGGACGGCTCTGAATACGTGGACAACTACAAATACTTAGGTGTCTGGTTAGACTGTAAACTCTCCTTCCAGACCCATATCAAACATCTCCAATCCAAAGTTAAATCTAGAATTGGCTTCCTATTTCGCAACAAAGCATCCTTCACTCATGCTGCCAAACATACCCTTGTAAAACTGACCATCCTACCAGTCCTCGACTTTGGCGATGTCATTTACAAAATAGCCTCCAATACCCTACTCAACAAATTGGATGCAGTCTATCACAGTGCAATCCGTTTTATCACCAAAGCCCCATATACTACCCACCATTGCGACCTGTACGCTCTCGTTGGCTGGCCCTCGCTTCATACTCGTCGCCAAACCCACTGGCTCCATGTCATCTACAAGACCCTGCTAGGTAAAGTCCCCCTTATCTCAGCTCGCTGGTCACCATAGCATCTCCCACCTGTAGCACACGCTCCAGCAGGTATATCTCTAGTCACCCCCAAAACCAATTCTTTCTTTGGCCGCCTCTCCTTCCAGTTCTCTGCTGCCAATGACTGGAACGAACTACAAAAATCTCTGAAACTGGAAACACTTATCTCCCTCACTAGCTTTAAGCACCAACTGTCAGAGCAGCTCACAGATTACTGCACCTGTACATAGCCCACCTATAATTTAGCCCAAACAACTACCTCTTTCCCAACTGTATTTAATTTTAATTAATTTATTTATTTTGCTCCTTTGCACCCCATTATTTTTATTTCTACTTTGCACATTCTTCCATTGCAAAACTACCATTCCAGTGTTTTACTTGCTATATTGTATTTACTTTGCCACCATGGCCTTTTTTGCCTTTACCTCCCTTCTCACCTCATTTGCTCACATTGTATATAGACTTGTTTATACTGTATTATTGACTGTATGTTTGTTTTACTCCATGTGTAACTCTGTGTCGTTGTATCTGTCGAACTGCTTTGCTTTATCTTGGCCAGGTCGCAATTGTAAATGAGAACTTGTTCTCAACTTGCCTACCTGGTTAAATAAAGGTAAAGTAAAATAAAATAAATAAATAAATAAATAAAAAATTGAGTCAGCCCCTACCATTCATAATGTCTGATTCATTGAGTCAGCCCCTACCATTCATAATGTCTGATTCATTGAGTCAGCCCCTACCATTCATAATGTCTGATTCATTGAGTCAGCCCCTACCATTCATAATGTCTGATTCATTGAGTCAGCCCCTACCATTCATAATGTCTGATTCATTGAGTCAGCCCCTACCATTCATAATGTCTGATTCATTGAGTCAGCCCCTATCATTCATAATGTCTGATTCATTGAGTCAGCCCCTATCCCATTCATAATGTCTGATTCATTGAGTCAGTCCGTATCCCATTCATAATGTCTGATTCATTGAGTCAGCCCCTACCATTCATAATGTCTGATTCATTGAGTCAGCCCCTACCATTCATAATGTCTGATTCATTGAGTCAGCCCCTATCATTCATAATGTCTGATTCATTGAGTCAGCCCCTACCATTCATAATGTCTGATTCATTGAGTCAGCCCCTACCATTCATAATGTCTGATTCATTGAGTCAGCCCCTACAATTCATAATGTCTGATTCATTGAGTCAGCCCCTACCATTCATAATGTCTGATTCATTGAGTCAGTCCATACCATTCATAATGTCTGATTCATTGAGTCATCCCATATCATTCATAATGTCTGATTCATTGAGTCAGCCCCTACCATTCATAATGTCTGATTCATTGAGTCAGCCCCTATCATTCATAATGTCTGATTCATTGAGTCAGCCCCTACCATTCATAATGTCTGATTCATTGAGTCAGCCCCTACCATTCATAATGTCTGATTCATTGAGTCATCCCATATCATTCATAATGTCTGATTCATTGAGTCAGCCCCTACCATTCATAATGTCTGATTCATTGAGTCAGCCCCTATCATTCATAATGTCTGATTCATTGAGTCAGCCCCTACCATTCATAATGTCTGATTCATTGAGTCATCCCATATCATTCATAATGTCTGATTCATTGAGTCAGCCCCTACCATTCATAGTGTCTGATTCATTGAGTCAGCCCCTATCATTCATAATGTCTGATTCATTGAGTCAGCCCATACCATTCATAATGTCTGATTCATTGAGTCAGCCCCTACCATTCATAATGTCTGATTCATTGAGTCAGCCCCTACCATTCATAATGTCTGATTCATTGAGTCAGCCCATACCATTCATAATGTCTGATTCATTGAGTCAGCCCCGTACCATTCATAATGTCTGATTCATTGAGTCAGCCCGTACCATTCATAATGTCTGATTCATTGAGTCAGCCCCTACCATTCATAATGTCTGATTCATTGAGTCAGCCCCTACCATTCATAATGTCTGATTCATTGAGTCAGCCCCTACCATTCATAATGTCTGATTCATTGAGTCAGCCCATACCATTCATAATGTCTGATTCATTGAGTCAGCCCCTACCATTCATAATGTCTGATTCATTGAGTCAGTCCGTATCCCATTCATAATGTCTGATTCATTGAGTCAGCCCCTACCATTCATAATGTCTGATTCATTGAGTCAGTCCCTACCATTCATAATGTCTGATTCATTGAGTCAGCCCATACCATTCATAATGTCTGATTCATTGAGTCAGCCCATACCATTCATAATGTCTGATTCATTGAGTCAGTCCCTACCATTCATAATGTCTGATTCATTGAGTCAGCCCCTACCATTCATAATGTCTGATTCATTGAGTCAGTCCATATCATTCATAATGTCTGATTCATTGAGTCAGCCCCTACAATTCATAATGTCTGATTCATTGAGTCAGCCCCTACCATTCATAATGTCTGATTAATTGAGTCAGCCCCTACAATTCATAATGTCTGATTCATTGAGTCATCCCATATCATTCATAATGTCTGATTCATTGAGTCAGCCCATACCATTATATAATTATACAATTTCATGTCTTCAGAAACATCATATGACAGTGACAGTGACAGTGCTGAATCTGTATCTTCTGTCATTTGTTGCATTCTCTAGTTAACAGTTGGTACTCCTGTCATCTTCAAGGGCTGAGGAGGTATCGTCTGTGGCGTTTCCTGTGCTGTCTCCCTGTGCTGTCTCCTGTTCTCCCCCCTCGCCCTGACCCGTGGAGAGGTGGCGTCCTCACGGGACTTAACTTCCAATTTCTTCCCACCTCGCTGTCCTCAGCTCAGGAGCTCCGCACGAGAAACAAAGCAGGTAGCACCAGGGTTCACCACTGGAACATATTATAGCAATATCTTACTGTTTACTTAATGGTTTGTTGAGATCGGTGTGGAAGAACTTGACTGGCCTGCACAGAGCCCTGACCTCATCCCCATCAAACACCTTTGGGATGAATCGGAACACTGACTGCGAGCCAGGCCTAATCACCCAACATCAGTGCCCAACCTTACTAATGCTCGTGGCTGAATGGAAGCAAGTCCCTGCAGCAATGTTCCAACATCAAGTGGAAATCCTTCCCAGAAAAGTGGAGGCTGAAAGCGGGGGACAAACTCATATTAGTTTTGATTTTGGAATGAGATGTTCGATGAGCAGGTGTCCACATACCTTTGGCCATGTAGTGTATCTGCTGTGGATGGGAGATATCAGAGATGACACAGCCCTATGTGCGCCCAGCATGCTTTGCTTCCTGAACACATTGTAACCATGCCTTGGAAGAGGAGAGTGGGGCAGTGGGAGCAAACAACTCCAGCACTGCAGGAATGCTGTTAAGAGTATTTGTTATTGTTGCTGACCAGTGGCATTGCATTTCATTATACAAGATGCATCAAAGGTTGTCTGTGTCTGGTGCAGTAGATTCACTGATCCATAGTTGATGTGGGAGTGTTTGCAAATTCAGGCATGTTTCCACCCATGAATGTGAAGCATCTTAAGACCTCAGTGCTGAATCAGTGCCAACCAACAGAGGGTACAGTACATACAGTATGCCATCTGTCTGCCCATACCAAATGTTCCTCCTGACCCCAATTTTTTGCATTTATTCCCATACCTTTACTGTGGCTCCTGTTTAGAATGACTGCTAGGCATTTCATCACATTAATTACCTATTTATTTCTTGTTTTTGACATTTTAGTTGCAGCCCTCCCATATATGCAACATGTGTAGTACCTTATTTTGTTGGAATTAACTTGTGATATGCAAAGAAAAGGAAAGTAAAATGTCTATAGTATGTACAAGCTGGACGCTTAAACGTTGTTGTTCATTAGTGGTAGGGTTAGAAAGTAATAAAGAAAAATATATATCTAAAAAAAATATATTTAAAAAATGATGAGTTTCCATGTGGTGTATTTTGTGCTGTTATTTGGTTAGTGTGATATGTTGTATGTGTTTACAATAGTGTTTTGTGTTATTTGGTTAGTGTGATATGTTGTATGTGTTTACAATAGTGTTTGGTGTTATTTGGTTAGTGTGATATGTTGTATGTGTTTACAATAGTGTTTTGTGTTATTTGGTTAGTGTGATATGCTGTATGTGTTTACAATAGTGTTTTTGTGTTGTTTGGTTAGTGTGATATGTTGTATGTGTTTACAATAGTGTTTTGTGTTATTTGGTTAGTGTGATATGTTGTATGTGTTTACAATAGTGTTTTGTGTTATTTGGTTATTGTGATATGTTGTATGTGTTTACAATAGTGTTATTTTTGTGTGTTGTTTGGTTAGTGTGCTATGTTGTATGTGTTTACAATATTGTTTTTTGTGTGTTGTTTGGTTATCGTGTGTGATATGATTGTATGTGTTTACAATAGTGGTTTGTGTTATTTGGATTGTGTGATATGTTGCATGTGTTTACAATAGTGTTTTGTGTTATTTGGTTATTGTGATATGTTGTATGTGTTTACAATAGTGTTTTGTGTTATTTGGTTAGTGTGATATGTTGTATGTGTTTACAATAGTGTTTTGTGTTATTTGGTTAGTGTGATATGTTGTATGTGTTTACAATAGTGTTTTGTGTTATTTGGTTAGTGTGATATGTTGTATGTGTTTACAATAGTGTTTGGTGTTATTTGGTTAGTGTGATATGTTGTATGTGTTTACAATAGTGTTTTGTGTTATTTGGTTAGTGTGATATGTTGTATGTGTTTACAATAGTGTTTTGTGTTATTTGGTTAGTGTGATATGTTGTATGTGTTTACAATAGTGTTTTGTGTTATTTGGTTAGTGTGATATGTTGTATGTGTTTACAATAGTGTTTGGTGTTATTTGGTTAGTGTGATATGTTGTATGTGTTTACAATAGTGTTTTGTGTTATTTGGTTAGTGTGATATGTTGTATGTGTTGTAAAGAAATTATTAATAAAGAAAACAAGACAAAAAACAATGACCGCTAGACATATAGCAATAAATGCTATATAGTAATACATCTAGTAATGTGTGTGTGTGTGTGTGTGTGTGTGTGTGTGTGTGTGTGTGTGTGTGTGTGTGTGTG
The DNA here is from genome assembly GCF_018296145.1 of Oncorhynchus tshawytscha. Classification (NCBI taxonomy): domain Eukaryota; kingdom Metazoa; phylum Chordata; class Actinopteri; order Salmoniformes; family Salmonidae; genus Oncorhynchus; species Oncorhynchus tshawytscha. The sequence goes on along the minus strand of NC_056431.1, from coordinate 72,490,461 downwards.
TGTGTGTGTGTGTGTGTGTGTGTGTGTGTGTGTGTGTGTGTGTGTGTGTGTGTGTGTGTGTGTGTGTGTGTGTGTGTGTGTGTGTCTGTGTCTGTGTCTGTGTCTGTGTTTGTGTGCCTGTGTCTGTCTGTGTACCATGACATTAGGTTTTATGCCCTTTGACATGGAAAATGAATGGCGTACATAATTTAGGAGTACATATTTGTATTTTTTATTTTCATAAAAACAATTAGAGAGAGAGAAATGTCAAAGGGGATCCCAGCCAGGACGTTGGATTGGTGTCCTCCTGGTGTTTGATCGGTAGCCATTTTGATTACTATTCTTTTTTGGTACATTATACACAGGAAGCACTGCATGATGGGACGGTAATGTCATTCAATTCACATCAACGTCATATTCCTGCAGGCCACTACAAACCTTTTGAATCTGGTGTACTATATTTCAGAGGCCACTTTGTTTACAAAACAATCAAGACATACAGTGGCCTATAAACTTTGGCCGAACCGTATTCCATTCATGGTCAGATTGGCATTTTCAATCGTAGGGTGAGGTGTGCTGATCAATATTCAGAATACTGTGACAAGTTAAGTATTACCTGAAATAAATTCCCAAGGAAGACCTTGACACTAATAGAAAATACTATAGAGGAGTTATATACTTCAGAACTAAGAAACACTGTGGACTACAGTGGACATACCCTGGACTAAATTGTTCTCTTGAAACCGGCAAACACTGCCTACCATAGTTGTCAGTACAAATGACTACACATCACCTGTATCACTGCAGAAACAGTTAATCCTTAATAATGCACTAATGAATAAATGTCATAAATGTCCTGTAAGTCTCTTCTAAATAACAGATAAAGATTGCATCAGTAATGATGTCAGTATTTTAACAATTACACGTAAAAAAAAAACAATACTGAAATACAATTCAAGAGAGATAGAAACATGTTTGTTTGTTTGTTCTTTTAAGTGGTTACATCTTCAATAAAAAAACAATACTGAAATACAATTCAAGAGATTTAGAAACATGTTTGTTTGTTTGTTCTTTTAAGTGGTTACATCTTCAATAAAAAAACAATACTGAAACACAATTCAAGAGATTTAGAAACATGTTTGTTTGTTTGTTCTTTTAAGTGGTTACATCTTCAATAAAAAAAACAAGATTGAAACATCACAACAACAAAAAACCTCCTGACTTGTACCATGTCAGATCCACACCCTAACACAGAGTTATCTCAGCCTGAATGGAGAACAGTTAACGCTCACTTACTTGCACTGGGGCGGCAGGGTAACCTAGTGGTTAGAGCAGTGGACTAGTAACCGGAAGGTTGCAAGTTCAAACCCCTGAGCTGACAAGGTACAAAGCTGTCCTTCTGCCCCTGAACAGGCAGTTATCCCACTGTTCCTAGGCCGTCATTGAAAATAAGAATTTGTTCTTAACTGACTTGCCTAGTTAAATAAAGGTAAAAATAAAAAAACTGTCTAAATCACAAGGTTTGCCATGGTAACAAAGCACATGAATATTTAGTTTCAGAACACTAGTTTTCTCTCAATCAAGTAAAATGTAAGCCTGTTGTATCTTGTAGTTACAGGGATAAAGATTCGACCAATCGCAAATGGGAATTTCAAGTCACACATGGGAATTTGGGATGAACTGTGGAAGATCATACACTATACAATAAGAAGCCTTTATTCATCCCAACAATACTTTGGACATACAAGCCCCTCTGTGCAACAAACCATCCTCATGTTTAATAGTCAAATTTAACCTTTATTTTTCATCTCACAAAGACATTAATCAAGACATTTTAAATTAAATGTAGACTGTCTATAAAAATGCTACATTTGAAAAACTAAAACGATACTAATTATTAACCATGGAATCACACAATGGCCATGTATTAAGATGACATATTTTGGTCAGTCTAACTGTATAATTTTATTGGCACCATTCACTTGCCAGGGTAAAATAAATAAAAAATAAATAAACTAAAATTGTAAGGACTAATGGTGTAAGGACTAATGGTGTAAGGACTCAAAGTTTAAGGACTAAAAATGTAAAGGATTCCTCCTAAAAGGACTCAAATAAAATTTTAAAAACCACCACGGGTTTGTTTACAGTTACATGGGCACGTGGTTATCTCAGCTAAAATACCTGTGCATGTTCAGTAAGTATACCTGCGTAGGCATGAGGTAGTTCCTCTTTTAGGGAATTAGGATTTTACATCATCATTACAGTTTCAATTAAAATATTAACATTTTAGTTGGAATGTAACTTATGAAATTCTAGAATCAGAATGATCATACCTACTTCAACTCAAACTACTAGCAAGAGAACAGTTTTTTAAACCCTAACAGTTTGAAATGGGCAAAGGGGTAACGTAAACACCTTGTCAAAGAAGCCAACAAATACATGTTCTGTTGCACAATAGAATGTTGTTTTGCCTTCACATTCCTCCTCTTCATATGCTCTCCATTCAGAGCCAGGAGGAACAAACTTGTTTGCAATTAGCAACAGCACATTGCACCACTTGTATATATATCTGTGATGTTGTAAGGTGTTTCATGTTGTGCTATGAGGTGTAATCAAAACTGCATCTTTGATTTTTTTTTTTAAATTTTAAAAACGGATTCTCTTTTCTCGCTGACAAGAACTTCCCGCTCTTCTTTATTCATAATGGCCGACAGTCAGACCAGAATCATAACAGAACACTCTAAAACATTATTTATTTCCTTCATGTTTTAGAATAGTGCATTGTTTCACGTTCACCAGCAATCACTGGTTAGAAAAAAATAAAAAATAATAAAAATAATAAATCGCAACAAAAACATTCCTATGAAAATTAGAAAAAGAAAAGTATACAAAAGTATATTCACACACGAAACACAAAACAGAGGTTCTGACACAGACGTCTTGATCAGTTAGTTGTAGAAAGAGACATTGATGCATTAGTTTGTTAGGAGCCGCATTACCACTGCGCTGAATGAGTGCGGCTGGCAGGTTATGGGTTCTCTTGGTCAGACCGCCTGAGATGGTGTGTGTGTGTGTGTGTGTGTGTGTGTGTGTGTGTGTGTGTGTGTGTGTGTGTGTGTGTGTGTGTGTGTGTGTGTGTGTGTGTGTGTGTGTGTGAGGGCGGACCAGGGCGTAATCCTTATGTGTAGGAATTGAGGCATTCCTTTGAACGAGATGTGATGTCATGCAGCTCCTGTTCTTCCTTCAGTTTGATGTCTTGGTAGGCATGCATGCGACTGGCATCCTTTAGGTAGGCCCAGTTTGCTGAGAGAATCATGAGGAAGTGGATCTGGAAGAGAGGGCCGAGGTGGATGGCCAGTGAGCATGGTAAGATGCAAAGCAGGCTATGTGAGGCAGAGCTAGGTCACACGCACACGCGCACACACACACACACACACACACACACACACACACACACACACACACACACACACACACACACACACACACACACACACACACACACACACACACACACACACACAGAGAAAACACAATGTTAAGCAGACAACAGACACACCTGCAAAGTAATGTCATTATCCTCAACACTACTAACATGATTATTATTAAAGAATATTACAGAGACATTTAAAAAGGGGAGAGGGAGAGGAAGGGTAGTGGGGTTTTAGGTTGATGATGAAGGTGGTTAGTAGAGGTTAGAGGGGCATTAGATTGTGGTATGAGATGGAACAGCTGCTACTGTTCTCAGTGGCTCTTTTTCATTTGAGAAGAAATATAAAAACATTGGGGATATTTTGTACACAAAGATTGTTTATTTTGTATAGAAAGAGAAAAATAATAACTACAGTCTTCAAAAATCTTCGGGAAATAATTAAATATTTATGGAAATATGGAATATAAGTAATCATAAACAGATTAAGGAATCCACATGAAATAAAGTAAGCATGCAGGCTCAGTGTTAAAACAACAACAACAACAACAACAACAGTGGCTCTTTAAACAATGTAATGTTTCTGAATGAGTCAAAGAGGAGGAAGAAACAAATCAAAACTATCAGCTGAAGCTGTGAAGGCATCAGGTCCCATAGCAATTACATTACTCCTCTAAAACAAGAACTTCCTTTATAAAATATATGAAGTCATAAACTGAGGCTATATACCTTGATGGAAAATATACCCCTGGTACTGGGATTACCCTTCACAATACTAGTTATATGTGCAGTTATTTGTTTTGAAATGCTGTTCATCTTGTCTGCGTCATCTTACATGTGAAGACTATCTGTATCTATATACGACTGAGGAACTAGTTTGTAATAAAAGCTTCAAATTTACTGTGTAACACTTTGTGTCTTGCACCAAGAAAATACAAAAGTCCACACGATCAATCCTAAAACATGAATGGAGGAAAAGGCACTTTTCCAAGCCTGGCTGGTCTTCTGACAAATTGAACATTAGCAAAAAACAAATACATTTTCACCCCAAATTCAAGCACAATGGTCATGGCAACTGACTGAGAACTCCTTCATAATACAGTACTGTTCTCAGATTGGGTTTTTTATCTTCCTCTTCCACGCCTACTGTTTATTAGCCAGAGTGCTATTCATTTAAGGGAGTTATTACTGATTTATTGTCCTAATCAGATCTTTACAAGATATGGAGAAAAGCATAACCCTCTCAACTTTACACCACCCCATTCTTAAGACAATTCCCTTCAGGTACAGTTGGTCCTTCAGGCAAACCTATCTCTGGATAGCACATGCTAAAAGATGCATACAATCAGCTATTTACACTTTAGGTGAAGGCTAATGGAGATATGTTGCTGTCTATTTTTAGTCCATGTAGTAAGTGGCTGCTGTCTACTCAGAGCCGTGTCATAGACTGTGTCTCTGAACACCAGTTAAAACTTAGTGCAGCAGTCTTCTCGACTCTTAAACTTCAAAACGGCAAAGTTATAAGTGGTAGCCATCATGTAGATCAGCTGGTGGAAGAGAACAGAATACAGGTGGTAAGAGAACTCCCCAAGGACATGCATGTGCATGGCTGCCATATTTTGGCAACAACTGATGTTTCAACTTTTTACTTGTAAAAAAAAACAAAGAAACACAAGTATTAGTAAAATATTCATGTTTGTCACCTATATATATGAGTTCAATGGAAACCTATGAAACACTCTTTGGAAGCAATCAGAGAGGAAAAGGGGACTGCATGGCCTTGAAAGAGAATTTCCCTCTTCTATCATTACTCATTGTTTTCAAAACACCCAAGACGGGACTCTATACTCTTCGGAAATGGGGCGCCCTTAGTTCAAAGAACTCTGATGTAGTCTACACATGTTTATATCCTTACAGATATTCTCCTTTATACTGTATAAACATAGCCATATGTCCCGATACAGGACAAACGTCCACCCTGTTTCTACTTTCCTAAAATAAGCCTGGGGCCCGGGGCATCTAAGCAGATGGTTTACAGAGAATGGGATTGGAGTTGTGGAAAAGTCTACGGGTATTCTGCCTTACAGTCAGAGGTTATATAAACCATATGGGAAATGAGGAGAGGAGCACTGGATTCATGATCTACAGTCAGATACAAACTGCAAGGATGGACTGAAGGAGAGGATGAGAGGGGAGAGAGGGAGGGAGAGAGAGAGAGAGAGAGAGAAAGAGAGGGGGAGAGAGAGAGAGAGAGAGAGAGAGAGAGAGAGAGAAGAGAGGAGAGAGAAGAGAGAGAGAGAGAGAGAGAGAGAGCAGAGAGAAGAGAGAGAGAAGAGAGGAGAGAGAAAAGAGAGAGAAGAGAGGAGAAAGAAAGAGAGAGACAGAGAGGAGAGAGAAGAGAGAGAGAGAGAAGAGAGAGAGAGAAGAGAGGAAGGAGAAGAGAGAAGAGAGACAGAGAGAGAGAGAGAGAGAGAGAGAGAGAGAGGGGAGAGAGAAGAGAGAAGAGAGAGAGAGAGGAGAAAGAGGGAAGAGAGAGAGAGAGAGAAGAGAGAGATGAACTTACCAGAGCAATGACGGTGGCCCCGGCTCCAGCACATGCTATGATGTACAGGTGGTAGGACAGGTAGAACTGAAAAAGACATTAATGTGATTGAACACAGTACCAGTACAGTAACTCATTGTGAATACAGATGTATGTTTTTCTGTGGCCCTTGCACTGTTATTGTGAGCATGCATCTCAAAAGTAATGGCACCCACACAATAGACAGTACAGTATATCACTGGTCAAAATAATGACTGAGGATGGGAGGAGAGACGCCTTACCTCACTGGTATTACAGATGTCTCCAAGTGTGGATCCACAAGCCTTGCCTGGCGATGCGTTCCACGGGATGATACCTGCAGACAGTCGTTCAATTCAAAGGTTAATATTGACACAGCAAATTCCTCACATCATGTCATCAGTATTCATAGAATTCATATAGATACACAGTAAAAGAACCATCCTTATTTGGCCATAGTCACATATCACATTCAAATTTACGGTATGGTTATAACTTGGATGAAATCTCCATTAAAATGTCATGCTTGTAGAGTGGAGTGTATCAAACCTGTACAAGGTGACACACTGGTCATTTTAGGCTGTTATAATGTCTTATTTCTGCTATAAAACCTGAGAGGAGACGGAGGATATCGAGCCAGAGAAAAGATGCCACAAGTGGTATTTTGTATTTTATTAGGAACCCCATTAGCTGTTGCGAAAGCCGCACCTACTCTTCCTGGGTTCCACACAAAACATGAAACATGACAATAACACAGAACATTAATGAACAAGAACAGCTCAAAGGCAGAACAACATACAGTTGAAGTCGGACGTTTACATACACTTAGGTTGGAGTCATTAAAACTAGTTCTTCAACAACTCCACACATTTCTTGGCAAGTCGGTTAGGACATCTCCTTTGTGCATGACACAAGTCATTTTTCCAACAATTGTTTACAGACAGATTATTTCACTTATAATTCACTGTATCACAATTCCAGTGGGTCAGAAACTTACATACCCTAAGTTGACTGTGACTTTAAACAGCTTGGAAAATTCCAGAAAATGATGTCATGGCTTGACAAGTTCTGACATCATTTGTGTCAATTGGAGGTGTACCTGTGAATGTATTTCAAGGCCTACCTTCAAACTCAGTGCCTCTTTGCTTGACATAATGGGAAAATCAAAAGAAATCAGCTAAGACCTTAGACTTTAAAAGTCTGGTTCATCCTTGGGAGCAATTTCCAAATGCCTGAAGGCTCCACATTCATTTGTACAAATAATAGTACACAAGTATAAACATCATGGGACCACATAGCCATCATACCGCTCAGGAAGGAGACGCGTTCGTTCTGTCTCCTAGAGATGAACGTACTTTGGTGTGAAACATGCAACAACAACAGCAAATGACCTTGTAAAGATGCTGGAGGAAACAGGTACAAAAGTATCTATATCCACAGTAAAACAAGTCCTATATCGACATAATCTGAAAGGCCGCTCAGCAAGGAAGAAACCACTGCTCCAAAATCACCATAAAAAAGCCAAACTATAGTTTGCAACTGCACATGGGGACAAAGATCGTACTTTTTCGAGAAATGTCCTCTGGTCTCATGAAACAAAAAATAGAACTGTTTGGCCATAATGACCATCGTTATGTTTGGAGGAAAAAGGGGGAGGCTTGCAAACCGAAGAACACCATCCCAACCGTGAAGCTCAGGGGTGGCAGCATCATGTTGTGAGGGTGCTCTGCTGCAGGAGGGACTGGTGCACTTCACAAAATAGATGGCATCATGATGAGGGATAATTATGTGGATATAATGAAGCAACATCTCAAGACATCAGTTAAAGCTTGATTGCAAATGGGTCTTCCAAATGGACAATGACCCCAAGCATACTTCCAAAGTTGTGGCAAAATGGCTTAAGGACAATAAAGTCAAGTTATTGGAGTGGCCATCACAAACTATGACCTCAATCCTATATAAAATGTGTAGGCAGAACTGAAAAAGAGTGTGCAAGCAAGGAGGCCTACAAACCTTACTCAGTTACACCAGCTCTGTCAGGAAAAATGGGTCAAAATTCACCCAACATATTGTGGGAAGCTTGTGGAAGGCTACCCCAAATGTTTGACCCAAGTTAAACCATTTAAAGGCAATGCTACCAAATACTAATTGAGTGTATGTAAACTTCTGACCCACTGGGAATGTAATGAAATAAATAAAAGCTGAAATAAATCATTCTCACTACTATTATTCTGACATTTCACATTCTTAAAAGAAAGTGGTGATCCTAACTGACCTAAGACAGGGAATTTTTACTAGGATTAAATGTCAGGAATCGTGAAAAACTGAGTTTAAATGTATTTGGCTAAGGTGTATGTAAACTTCCGAGTTCAACTTTACATTTAAAAATGGCACATGTAGCCTACATATCAATGCATACACACAAACTATCTAGGTCAAATAGGGGAGAGGCGTGGCACTGTGAGGTGTTGCTTTATCTCTAATGGCTCTATATTATACTGTACGCTTTCTTGAATTTGTTCTGGATTTGGGGACTGTGAGCTGTGTGTAGGTTAAATACAAACAATTTGGAGTTTTCAACACATTCATGTTTGTTATGAAGTGATGCAGTCAGTCTCTCCTCAGCTCTTAGCCAGGAGAAACGGGCATGGGTATTTTGTTATACTAATATTTACCACACTAACGTGTTGGCTCTCAGCCACTAAAAACCTCCCCTTATCTTTATACACACCAGTGGAGGCTTCTGAGGGAAGAACGACTCATGATGATGGCTGGAACAGAGCAAATAAATTGGCATCAAACCTTGTGTTTGATGTATTTGATACCATTCCACATATTCCCCTCCAGCCATTAACACTAGCCAATCCTCCCCAATTAAGGTGCCACCAACCTCCTGTGATACACACCAATAGAAATCAGTGATCCACAGCCTCAACAGGCAACAGGCAACTGTACACATAAAGTATTGGAAACACCTGCTCTGTGTTATGGGTAGAAGGGACCCTGGATGGATTTGGTCATATTCATTAGGGCACAGCGTAGAGATAATGTTGCAACGGGAAGACAAAACAAGCCTTTCTTATTGGAAAAGTTCAGGTAATCCCTCTCAGTTTCAGTCTGTTTTCTTTCACATGGTGCCTAAATGAAGATGACCCTGGCTGTAACTCCAGTTTTCCCTTACCGTACTGACGAACGTCGACACAGATGGTGTCCACGTTGGTGAGGTTAGCCACAGGTGACCTCATGGCATTGCAGGTGGACCAGATGTTGTAGAAGAGGAAGACGGGCACGGCGGAGAAACCAAACACACCCAGCCAGGCGATACCCAGAATGTAGGTCAGGAACACAAACTGAGAAAACACACGTACAAAAACAGCATTACATTGGCATTAGGAAGATCTGGATCATAACTAGTATTTTCATAGCTGTTGTTTGTGTCTATTTGACTGGTAGGCGTAAAAGAGAGGGCATGCTTTCGTGTCCGTTTACGAAGAGTATTTGCTCAGACGTCGTCATTATGTCATCAGCTTGTTTGATTGATCACATTAAAACAGAACTCAGGTGTCCATGTGGTTCGGGTTGAGTACATAAAAACAAAGACTAGCTTGTTGCACTAAATTTGGTCTGATGAAGAGTGCAGTGAGCTTCGTTGTTTGGTGTAAGTTCAGTGCACAGTTAACACAGTCCAGTGGTTCACTTTAGTTACGTACCATGCCACTAATACATCGTCCGCAGATGGTGGTCTTGAACTCGCTGTGCAGCTCCTTCACAGCGCTGGTGGTGTAGAAGCCCTCGGCCAGCAGGATGATTCCGTAGAGGAAGAAGAAGGAGGCGATGCCATAGATGACGTACTGCATCAGCTGTATTCTGTATAGGAGCAAATCCCACATAAACCCGCTCTGTGTTCTGTCCATTAGGGATAATCCAATATGACTATGTTATGTTTCAGCCTCCAACATGAGGCTAGAGGAGATACCGTAAACGTGACAGGTTGTATTAGACTAGCTTATACGTTTAGATTTAGCTCGGGTTATAAAACTGCATACCATTCATTCTGTCATTGAGTTTAAAAAAAGAAGATGTAAACCATTAACAACTTTGGTGGATGAAATGTAAACAGAGGATGCATGTCTCTGAGAAACCAATCGACCCTTCAATTGACAAAAGGTCAAAGGAAACGCAGCTAATATCCAGTCTTTCCAGCTACAGTTTGAAGTGATTGTGTTAATGTAGCTGTGTTGTTGGCTAGCTCCTCTGAACAACAGTGTCCTGACGAGTGAGCACATTTTCTATACCAAGTGAAATCGCGACTCATTAGCTCATTGTTATGCTTGTTATATCCAAATAAATGTCACTAGAAAACATCTTAAACAAATGCAAATGCAGCTACTTTGCTGTTATTCTAGCTGCACTTTTTGAAGTGACTGTAAGTTAGCCGTAGTTGGCTAGCAAGCAAGCAAGAGATAAGAACGTTGACAGCTAGTATGGCAATGGAACATTTAGAACAAACGACTGGGTTGCCTCCATAGATACAGAATAAAAAGACTGAAAGACTGTGTCACATCCATAGATATAGAACAAAAAGACTGAACGAATGGGTCGCGACCATGGTTACAGAACAAAAAGACTGAACGTCTGGGTCGCGACCATAGTTACAGAACGAGGGTTAACACGTTTAAATGTCTTACTCACTTCGGCTGCAGTGAAGGAGAGACCGCATGATTCCGTTGCAGGCCGTGTCAGTGGCACTGTAAAAAGACTGGGCTGGGTTTCTTCCTGTAGTCCGTGATTGACTGCTTGGGGGAATAGACTGTTTGTATTCCATGATTGAGCACTGAACGCCTGGGTCGCGTCCATAGATACAGTCTGATTAAAACGTTCTGACCATCGTTCGTATGTGTTTTCCTTGTTTTAGAACAAAAGGACGTGAGCTGGGTGGGAATTCTATGTTGTGTGTCTGGTTTGTCTATTTCTATGTTTGAACTGAATGGTTCTCAATCAGAGGCAGGTGTTAGTCATTGTCTCTGATTGGGAACCAAAAGACTGATTAGCCTGTTTTGTGTTGGGTTTTGTGGGTGATTGTCCTTAGTGTCCTTGTTCCTGTCTCTGTGTTAGTTTACACTAGTAGAGGCTGTTTCGGTTTTCGTTACGTTCTTTGTTTTGTAGTGTTGAATATTGATTCGTGTTTTACGTTTGTTCATTAAACATGGATTGCAATCTACATGCCGCATTTTGGTCCGACTCTCCTTCATACCTAGAAAACCGTTACAGATACAGAACAAAAAGACTGAACGACTTTAGCAAGCCTACATTTGTGTCGGGACTATATCTTGTAGAAGGATGAAGTAGTATGGATGAATTAATTAAAATAATGTTTTTAAGGAAAATATGTCAATCATTATTTTAATATGTTGGTAACCCGTTGTATAAAAGTGATAATGCCCTTGAAGGCAGTGTTTGGAGAATATATTGGCACGGTTTGCCTGCCCTCGAAGACAGTGTTTAGAGGACATATTGACACGGTTTGCCTGCCCTCGAAGACGGTGTTTGGAGGACATATTGGCACGGTTTGCCTGCCCTCGAAAACAGTGTTTGGAGGACATATTGGCACGGTTTGCCTGCCCTCGAAGACGGTGTTTGGAGGATATATTGGCACGGTTTGAGATGGAATGGAGTTCCATGCAATAATGGCGCAATATAATACTGTACGCTTTCTTGAATTTGTTCTGGATTTTGGGACTGTGAAAATACCCCTGGTGGCATGTCTGATGGGGTAAGTGTGTGTGTCAGAGCTGTGTGTAGGTTAACTATACAAACAATTTGGAGTTTTCAACACATTCATGTTTGTTATAAAAAGAGGAAGTGATGCAGTCAGTCTCTCCTCAGCTCTTAGCCAGGAGAAACGGGCATGGGTATTTTGTTATACTAATATTTACCACACTAACGTGTTGGCTCTCAGCCACTAAAAACCTCTCCTTATCTTTATACACACCAGTGGAGGCTTCTGAGGGAAGAACGACTTATGATGGTGGCTGGAACGGAGCAAATAGATTGGCATGAAACCTTGGTTTCGGGCCTAACAACACCCGTGCCAAGATATCTTCCAAACACCGGCTTCTCTGGCATTAACACTTAAGTACACGTGACATTAAAACTTGAAAATTGAAATTAAAATGGGCACTCACAGAGACTCCCCTTAAAACCTCATAACAAAACACTTGTCCTGTTCTTCCTCTCCTCTATGTTTCTCCTCTCTTGCTATAGACTAATGGATCTAAAAGAGGTCTCATCTGGGGTAAGGTGCAAGCAGAGGTTTTTATTTGATAAAAAATAGCTGTTGTGATGAGCTCATTGAAGAAAGGATATCTATATAAAAGTACCTGTAATTCATTGATAGGGCTTATCTATGCTAGGAGGCTCAGCTCACTAAGACTAAAAGGGTTGTGCTGATTAAAGATGCAATAAAACTGGCCTTCTTTAGACAAGTTGAGTTTCTGGAGCATCAGCATTTGTGGTTTCGATTACAGGCTCAAAATGGCCAGAAACAACGGACTTTCTTCTGAAACTCATCAGTCTATTCTTGTTCTGAGAAATTATTGCTATTGCTGAAGATCTTGCACAACGCTGTGTACTACTCCCTTCACAGAACAGTGCAAACTGGCACTAACCAGAATAGAAAGAGGAGTGGGAGGCCTCGGTGCACAACTGAGCAAGAGGACAAGTACACTAGAGTGTCTAGTTTGAGAATCAGATGCCTCACAAGTCCTCAACTGGCAGCTTCATTAAATAGTAATCTTCACTGTTGATGTTTAGACTGGTGTTTTGCGGGTACTATTTAATGAAGCTGCCAGATGAGGACTTGTGAGGCATCTCAGTTGTGCACCGGGGCCTCCCACTCCTCTTTCTATTCTGGTTAGAGGCAGTTTGCGCTGTATCTGTGAAGGGAGTAGTACAAAGCCTTGTACGAGATTTCTCGCATGTAATAGCCTTCATTTCTCAAAACAAGAATATGAGTTTCAGAAGAAAATGATTTGTTTCTGGCCATTTTGAGCCTGTAATCGAACCCACAAATGCTGATGCTCCAGATACTCAACTAGTCTAAAGAAGGCCAGTATTATTGCATCTTTAATCAGAAAAACAGTTTTCAGCTGTGCTAACATAATTACAAAAGGGTTTTCTAATGATCAATTAGCCTTTTAAAATGATAAAGTTGGATAACACAATGTGCCATTGGAACATAGGAGTGATGGTTGCTGATAATGGACCTCTGTATGCCTATGTAGATATTCCATGAAAAAAGCATCCGTTTCCAGCTACAATAGTCATTTACAACATTAACAACGTCTACACTGTGTTTCTGATCAATTTGATGTTATTATAATGGACGGAAAAAAGGTTATTTACTTTCAAAAACAAGGACATTTCTAAGAGACCCCAGTCTTTTTAATGGTAGTGTATAACTGATAGAAATAGTATATTTTTTCAGGATATCGTTGGAGACATATAGCCACTACTACTGCCTGGATTGACATGTACGGGTTTGGGGGACCAGTTGTATCTTAATAATGCTCTACTCTGGCCATTCAGTTGGATACTTACGGTTAGCCAGGCCTTAATTATAGCTTATAGGATATCACTAGGGAGCATTGCTTTTCATGGACAGGTTAGGGTCAAGGACTCCTAGCCCTACTCATGGGGTCAGGGTTCGGTCACTCACACATCGGTCAGCATGGCGTGGTCAGAGGTGACTTTGGAGAAGTGGTTCTCCAGGATGGTAAGGGTGCCGGTGAGGGCCACATGGCCGCAGCCACAGAACAGGGCCACGCCGGAGAAACATAGGATGGTGGCCACCAGCGATGCATACGGCACCCCGCCCAGACACTTGATGCAGCACTCGAAGCAACCTCCATGGAAACACAGAGAGAGAGAGAAATAGGGAGAACAGTCAACTTGTTGATTTAATCTTTCATCACAGAATAGTCAAAGCAGTAATTGTTGTCTTTTGAGAGAGACAATACATTTGTATTTATTCTTCTGTGCGCTTTTCACTGTAGGCTGCAGAGTAACAGTATCACTTGGTGTCCAAAAAGGCCATATTGGTCAACCTGATATTTCTTAAACCATTGCAAAGTCCATATAAGGGGGTTGTGTTTCACTCCATCATACTCAGAAGAGCTGACGTATTAGTCCAGCACTTAAATCATATACATGGCCATCTTTACACTAGTCCATGGGCTGAGCTTAGGGACAACTTTTAAGTTCAACTCACTGAAACATTCAAATGAGCTGTTGCATAACCAATGAGGTAATTTAATTATTCACTGTTCATCAGAACTCAGTAAGAACATGTACTGACTTTCTGATCCTCCTCTAAATGACTCTTCATCCCAGACTCCTCACCTACCAATACACTACAAACACTATGTACACACACTACCAACACACATGTAGCGTGGACAGTGGAGTGGTATTTTAATGAGGTATGAGTGAATGATGATCAAATCTTGAACTTGTGGACTACTCATCATGATAGAATGAGACAACTTGCCATCCGGTATGGGCATTTATCTATCTGCCTGCCTGCCTGCCTGCCTGCCTGTCTGTCTGTCAAACTGTCTGTCTGTCTGTCTGTCTGTCTGTCTGTCTGTCTGTCTGTCTGTCTGTCTGTCTGTCTGTCTGTCTGCCTGTCTGTCTGCCTGCCTGTCTGCCTGTCTGTCGTTGAGGACTGGTACCTGTATCGTGGTAGATTGTATCATGATAGATTGTATCATGGTAGACCGTGTCACGGTAGACTGTATTTTGCTAGATTGTATTGTGGTAGATTGTATCGTGGTAGATTGTACCATGGTAGACTGTATCATGGTAGACTGTATCGTGGTAGATTGTATCGGGGTAGACTCTATCCTTGTAGAATGTATCGTGACTGTATCGTGGGAGACTGTGTTGTGGTAGACTGTATCATTGTAGACTATATCGTGGTAGATTGTATCATTGTAGACTATATCGTGGTAGATTGTATCATTGTAGACTATATCGTGGTAGATTGTATCATTGTAGACTGTATCGTGGTAGATTGTATCATTGTAGACTGTATCGTGGTAGACTATCATTAAAGACTGTATTGTGGTAGACTGTATCGTGCTAGAATGTATTGTGATTGTATCATGACTGTATCGTGGTAGACTGTATCATTGTAGACTGTATTGTGGTAGATTCATTATCATTGTAGACTGTATCGTGGTAGATTGTATCATTGTAGACTGTATCATTGTAGACTGTATCGTGGTAGACTGTATCGTGGTAGATTGTATCGTGGTAGACTGTATCATTGTAGACTGTATCGTGGTAGATTGTATCATTGTAGACTATATCGTGGTAGATTGTATCATTGTAGACTGTATTGTGGTAGACGGTATCGTGCTAGACTGTATCATGGTAGGCTGTATCATTGTCGACTGTATCGTGGTAGATTGTATCGTGGTAGACTGTATCATTGTAGACTGTATCGTGGTCGATTGTATCGTGGTAGACTGTGTGGTGGTAGACTGTGTGGTGGTATACTGTATCGTGGTAGAATCTCATTAAGACTGTATTGTGGTAGACTGTATCGTGGTAGATTGTATCATGGTAGACTGTGTCGTGGTAGACTGTATCGTGGTAGACTGTGCCGTGGTGGAATGTATCGTGGTAGACTGTATCGTGGTAGACTGTATTGTGGTAGACTGTATTGTGGTAGATTGTGTTGTGGAGGACTGTATCGTGGTAGACTGTATTGTGACTGTATTGTTGTAGACTGTATCAGGGTAGATTGTATATCATGGTAGACTATATCATGGTAGACTGTCTGGTGGTAGACTGTGTGGTGGTAGACTGTGTCGTGGTAGACTCTATCGTGGTAGACTTTATTGTGGTAGACTTTATCGTGGTAGACTCTATTGTGCTAGACTATCGTGCTAGATTGTATCGTGGTAGACTGTATCGTGGGAGACTGTGTCGTGGTAGACTGTGTCGTGGTAGACTGTATCATGGTAAACTGTATCATTGTAGACTGTGCCATGGTAGACTATCGTGGTAGACTGTATCATGGTAGACTGTGTAGTGGTAGACTGTGTCGTGGTAGATTGTATCATGGTAGACTGTGTAGACTTTATTGTGGTAGAATGTATTGACTATCATGCAGGTTGTATCGTGGTAGACTGTGGTAGACTGTATCGTGGTAGACTGTATCGTGGTAGACTGTGTGGACTGGTAGACTAGGTTGTATCATGGTAGATTGTATCATGGTAGACTGTGTCGTGGTAGACTCGTGGTATATTGTATCATTGTAGACTGTGTCGTGGAAGACTGTATCGTGGTAGACTGTGTTGTGGTTTATCGTGGTAGACTTTATTGTGGTAGACTTTATTGTGGGAGACTGTGTCGTGGTAGAGTGTCATGGTAGACTTTATTGTGGTAGACTGTATCGTGCTAGACTATCGTGCTAGATTGACGTGGTAGATTGTATCATGGTAGACTGTGTCGTGGTAGACTGTATTGTGGTATATTGTATCATTGTAGACTGTGTCGTGGAAGACTGTATTGTGGTAGACTGTATCGTGGTAGACTGTATCGTGGTAGACTTTATTGTGGTAGACTTTATTGTGGGAGACTGTGTCGTGGTAGACTGTGTCGTGGTAGACTATCGTGCTAGATTGTATCCTGGTAGACTGTATCGTGGTAGATTGTATCATTTTAGACTGTGTCATGGTAGACTGCATCGTGGTAGACTGTATCATGGTAGACTGTATTGTGGTAGATTGTATCATGGTAGACTGTGTCACGGTTGACTGTATTTTGCTAGACTGTATCGTGGTAGACTGTATCATGGTAGACTGTATCGTGGTAGATTGTATCATGGTAGACTGTGTCACGGTTGACTGTATTTTGCTAGACTGTATCGTGGTAGATTGTATCATGGTAGACTGTATCGTGGTAGATTGTATCATTTTAGACTGTGTCATGGTAGACTGCATCGTGGTAGACTGTATCATGGTAGACTGTATCATGGTAGACTGTATCATGGTAGACTGTACGTGTAGTACTGATGAACTAGCAGAGCAGTGTCTCTGGACAGACAGTATGTCAGCAATAAGATCCATATATTTAGAAAGATGTTGTATTTCAAACAGCAGACTGTAGATGTGTAGCATGACCTGGTCCTGGTTGAGGAGGTGCGTATGTGACGGTCTTATTAATGTGTGTTCCGTAGAACTGTACGCATAGATTCATAGATTCACCTTGGTTGTGTCCCAGACAACTGTTTCCTCCATTGGAGATGATCTGAATGGAGGCTTAGTAACTGTGTAGAGGACATTGCGCTAAATAAATTTACAGGCATGATTTCAGCATCACATTAAATGTCCATTGGTGCATGTTCTAGAATCTAGAGTCTATTCTAATGTAGAACTCTGACATTGAGAGACAGGGCATAATATGCCTATTGATATCCAAACCTCTTGCATGAGGCAGGAATCCTGAAAGTTCGTTAGTGTTTATCCTCTTTCTCTGGCCTGACAAAGGATATTAAAACAGATATATTATCATCAGAGCAGGGCCATTCAACAGTTGTGTGTTGTCAGAAAGTTCATCCCGTAGCCTTTTGTGTCACAGAGGGATAAAAACATTTTTGTCCGAGGGCTGGTGAATAGCAGTTGCCATGGCAGCATGTTAACCACAACCCAGTGAGTGTGCCCGAGGCGATGCCCAGCAGAGTGGTTAACTCTGCCCACATTTCCCACACAGACACACATGGCAGGCAGGGCCAGGGAGAGTGAGACGGGACCAACATGAAATACACCTCAGGCCCAGTCAAATACTACCTGGTATAGTTCTACCTGATATAGATCTACCTGGTATAGTTCTACCTTGTATAGTTCTACTAGTTCTACCTGGTATAGGTCTAACTGGTGTAGTTCTACTAGATCTGCCTGGTATAGTTCTACTAGTTCTACCTGATATTGATCTACCTGGTATAGTTCTACCTTGTATGGTTCTACTAGTTCTACCTGGTATACATCTAAATGGTGTAGTTCTACTAGATCTGCCTGATATAGTTCTACCTGGTATAGGTCTACCTGATATAGTTCTACCTGGTATAGTTCTACCTGGTATAGTTCTACTAGTTCTACCTGATATAGTTATACTAGTTCTAACTGGTGTAGTTCTACCAGTTCTACCTGGTATAGTTATATCTGGTAGAAAGAGAGAGAGAGAAGGACATCAGCTATTTAAGGCCACCAATCGATAACGTTACTGTACTGTATTCTACGCTACTGTACTGTACTCTACTGTCATCTGAACTCTCTGTCCCCTTCACACTGTGATGCTATCACACCTCTGAGTGTTGTTAAACACCTCTACTGACACATTCCGGCAGAGGGAACAAAGCTATTTTTCTCTCCATGCAGAAGCCTCGTGCCTCCTTCCCAAGGTGTTGAGTTTAATAACCATAAATTGGAGTTGGTGTTTTCACAGCTGGAGTAATGTTAGCCATGCTGGCTGTGTCGTGTGTTACGTCTAACCCTTAACCCTGAAACAACACTGGCACCAAGACAGATCGACTTATTGACATGTGTTAGCGTTTAACACCACAATAATACCACTCTATTCACATAGAACCACTATAAAAGGAGTTATTCTTGGTACATGAGCCCGGAGGAAATTGAAAAAACACAATCTATCGCCTACACAGAACCTCAATGGGTCCTGCACAAAGCACCATATTGAAGGCTGTCTGCACTGACCATCATGCATCATGTTTGCATTATGTGGTACTAATCTCATCTCTGCAGAGATGAATTCAGTACAAAGGAGGAATAATATCCGGTACTGATTGTGGATGTCAGATGGAAGCTCCCGTTTGGGTAAGTCCCAGTGGAGGCCAGTGAGCACATCTCTCTCACACACATAGTGCAGCAGTCTTTACATGTCCTTATTAATAGGAGGAAAGCTCTGTGAACCCTATTCCTCTTCCTACAGTCACAGTATTAATAGGAGGAAAGCAGTGTTAACCCTCTTCCTACAGTCACAGTATTAATAGGAGGAAAGCTCTGTTCCTCTTCCTACAGTCACAGTATTAATAGGAGGAAAGCTCTGTGAACCCTATTCCTCTTCCTACAGTCACAGTATTAATAGGAGGAAAGCAGTGTTAACCCTCTTCCTCTTCCTACAGTCACAGTATTAATAGGAGGATAGCAGTGTTCCTCTTCCTACAGTCACAGTATTAATAGGAGGAAAGCAGTGTTCCTCTTCCTACAGTCACAGTATTAATAGGAGGAAAGCAGTGTTCCTCTTCCTACAGTCACAGTATTAATAGGAGGAAAGCAGTGTTCCTCTTCCTACAGTCACAGTATTAATAGGAGGAAAGCAGTGTTCCTCTTCCTACAGTCACAGTATTAATAGGAGGAAAGCAGTGTTCCTCTTCCTACAGTCACAGTATTAATAGGAGGAAAGCAGTGTTAACCCTCTTCCTACAGTCACAGTATTAATAGGAGGAAAGCAGTGTTAACCCTCTTCCTACAGTCACAGTATTAATAGGAGGAAAGCAGTGTTCCTCTTCCTACAGTCACAGTATTAATAGGAGGAAAGCAGTGTTAACCCTCTTCCTACAGTCACAGTATTAATAGGAGGAAAGCAGTGTTAACCCTCTTCCTACAGTCACAGTATTAATAGGAGGAAAGCAGTGTTAACCCTCTTCCTACAGTCACAGTATTAATAGGAGGAAAGAACCCTATTCCTCTTCCTACAGTCACAGTATTAATAGGAGGAAAGCTCTGTGAACCCTATTCCTCTTCCTACAGTCACAGTATTAATAGGAGGAAAGCAGTGTTAACCCTCTTCCTACAGTCACAGTATTAATAGGAGGAAAGCTCAGTGAACCCTATTCCTCTTCCTACAGTCACAGTATTAATAGGAGGAAAGCTCTGTGAACCCTATTCCTCTTCCTACAGTCACAGTATTAATAGGAGGAAAGCTCTGTGAACCCTATTCCTTCCTACAGTCACAGTATTAATAGGAGGAAAGAACCCTATTCCTCTTCCTACAGTCACAGTATTAATAGGAGGAAAGCTCTGTGGACCCTATTCCTCTTCCTACAGTCACAGTATTAATAGGAGGAAAGCAGTATTCCTCTTCCTACAGTCACAGTATTAATAGGAGGAAAGCAGTATTCCTCTTCCTACAGTCACAGTATTAATAGGAGGAAAGCAGTGTTAACCCTCTTCCTACAGTCACAGTATTAATAGGAGGAAAGCAGTGTTAACCCTCTTCCTACAGTCACAGTATTAATAGGAGGAAAGCAGTGTTAACCCTCTTCCTACAGTCACAGTATTAATAGGAGGAAAGCAGTGTTAACCCTCTTCCTACAGTCACAGTATTAATAGGAGGAAAGCAGTGTTCCTCTTCCTACAGTCACAGTATTAATAGGAGGAAAGCAGTGTTAACCCTCTTCCTACAGTCACAGTATTTAATAGGAGGAAAGCAGTGTTCCTCTTCCTATAGTCACAATAGCAGACTGTAGTTTAAGAGCAGTAACTGGAGTTTCATGACTCTCTACCATGCTATTCTCAGTCCCTGTTTCTTGCTATTGCAGTCTAGACGTTTTTGCTCTCCCATTGACCACTTGCGAAATGACAACAAAGATGATATTTCAGCATTATGACTTTTTACCAGAGGAGTTTCAGTACAGGATTGAGAGTTAATGTGTAGAAGGTTGTGAGCAGGGAGATGTACAGTTATTACATCCCTCCTCTCACGTTGGTCGTCAACAGGCCTGGCTCCAGGGACTAGATAGGGAACCCTTCACGCTGGGTAAGACTGCCACTCAAATCAGAAGATCTTCTATAAAGCTCTTCTCTAATCGTAATTTATAGTACACCGGATATTACAGGATATTACATGCCTTGGTTTCTATAGTAACGTCCATCCTGTTTACTCTCTCTCTCTCTGGATGACACCCACAGGTGATCACACATAAGATGGAGCCTCCCGGCATGGCCCAAATAGAATGCTGCTTCAAATGAAAATCATATTGGTCCTTTGCTGTTTGTTGACTTTCACATGGCTTTCCTGGTTAAACCTCAACCCACTCCAGTAACTCTCCACTCATCCCGTCCCTGATAAATAAAAATACATAGAGAGAGAGAGAGAGCGCAAGAGAGAGAGAGAGAGAACAAGAGAGAGAGAGAACAAAGAGAGAGAGAGAGAGAGAGAGCGAGAGAGAGAGAGAGAGAGAGAGAGAGAACAAGAGAGAGAGAGAGAGAGAGAGCGCAAGAGAGAGAGAGAGAGAGAGAGAGAGAGAGAGAGAGAGAGAACAAGAGAGAGAGAGAGAGAGAGAGAGCGCAAGAGAGAGAGAGAGAGAGCGAGAGAGAGAGAGAGAGAGAGAACAAGAGAGAACAAGAGAGAGAGAGAGAGAGCAAGAGAGAGAGAGAGAGAGAGAGAGAGAGAGGGGAGAGAGAGAGAGAGAACAAGAGAGAGCGAGAGAGAGAGAGAGCGCACAAGAGAGAGAGAGAGAGCAAGAGAGAGAGAGCAAGAGAGAGAGAGCAAGAGAGAGAGACAGAGGGAGGGAGAGACAGAGGGGGAGAGAGAGAGAGAGAGACAAAACAAGCAGGTGAGAGAGAGAAAAAGAGGGTGCCATAAACTGATACTGGGACACAGAGAGAAACAGAGATAGAAAGAGGTATTCTGAGAGAGAGAGAGAGAGAGAGAGAGACAGAGTCAGAGAGACAAGGAGGGATGTGAAAAGCTGCAGTGACACTATGACAAACTGTTGAGCCTCTCATTACTCTGGTCATGCTTAGAGCCTGAGTCAGAAACACACGGAGAGGGAGAGACAAAGACAGAGAGAGAGACAGAGAGAGAGAGAGAGAGAGAGAGAGAGAGAGAGAGAGAGAGAGAGAGAGAGAGAGAGAGAGAGAGAGACAGAGAGAGAGAGAGAGAGAGAAAGACAGAGAGAGAGAGAGAGAGAAAGACAGAGAGAGAGAGAGAGAGAGAGAAATGGCACTCTATATAGCCATAATATGACATTTGAAATGTCTTTAATCTTTTGGAACTTTTGTGGGTGTAATGCTCTTTTTCACTTTTGTTTGCCAAAGCAAGTGAAGTAGATAACAATGTTAACATATGTTTCCCATGACAATAAAGCCCTTAAATTGAAAATTGAATTGAAATTGAATTGCGAGAGAGTGCTGGAGACTGAGAGAGAGAGCGAGAGCGAGAGAGAGGGAGAGAGACAGAGAGAGAAAGAGCGAGAGAGGGAGAGAGTAAATACAACCCATATCTATGCTTATTTATTTTGTGTCCTTTACCATTTGTACATTGTTAAAACACTGTATATATATATATATATATATATAATATGACATTTGTAATGTCTTTATTGTTTTGAAACTTCGGTATGTGTGATTTTTTATTGTTCATTTCACTTTATATATTATCTACCTCACTTTCTTTGGCAATGTTAACACATGTTTCCCATGCCAATAAAGCCCTTGAATTGAATTGAATTGAATTGAGAGAGGGAGAGAGAGGGAGACAGAGAGAGAGAAAGAAAGCAAGCGAGAGACAGAGAGCGACAGAGAGAGAGAGAGAGAGAGAGAGAGAGAGAGGGAGAGAGAGAGAGAGAGACAGAGAGAGCAAAAGCAAGCGAGAGAGAGAGACAGAGAGACAGAGAGCGACAGAGAGTATGGATGGACGGCAGTCAGAAGAACCCTGACACAAAGAGCCAGTGTGTGTTGCCCCAGACTGTTCGTCAAGCTAAAGTCTCAAAGGGGAAGGCCCATTCAGAGCATCTCTGGTCCAAGGCCACGCTCTTCCGGCCTCTTAGTTTGGACTGGAGCACAGGGCAGGCCAACCACAGAGCTCCATCCTGTCCACCCAGCATG
Source organism: Oncorhynchus tshawytscha (assembly GCF_018296145.1). Lineage (NCBI taxonomy): Eukaryota > Metazoa > Chordata > Actinopteri > Salmoniformes > Salmonidae > Oncorhynchus > Oncorhynchus tshawytscha. The sequence continues at coordinate 72,467,573 of NC_056431.1, read as the reverse complement.
CATTGCACTGGCACAAAGCGCAACGGAGGAGATGGGTGGCAGCCCACTTCCCACTCCAGGAGCATTCTGTCGATATGGGTATCTGATGAGACAAACAGGAATCATCCACTGTGGCAATCAGTTTTGCTCATTAGGAGAGACACCGCAGAACAGACTGTCTACACACTGAGTGGAGGAGAAAGAGAGAGAGAGAGAATGTGTGTGGGTGTGTGTGTCTGTATGTGTGTGCGGTGTGCGTGCATGTGCATGCATACTTGTGTAAGAAAGCTTTTTGAAAGGGGATCATATAAACATTGCCCAAGTGCTTTTACAGGCAACATAATGTAAGTCCTTTGTGAAAGAAGTAAGAGAGAGAAGTGGGGTGGGTTGAGAGAAGGGGGACGGCGTGTTGAGAGAAGGGGGGGAGTTGACCTCTAACCCTGCTGCTGTAGATCATTCCCTTGGTTTCTGGCTCCAGAACACTCCATCACCCCCTTCCGCCCCCACCTCTACCTCCACAGCTGGTGATGCTCCCCCCCCAACCCCTCAACACCACCACAGGCCCCAACATAGCCCCTCACAAACCCCCACAATCCCCAACAGAACAGACCCTCACCCCAGTTACTAAACCCAGTCAGCCTCGCATCACTAAGCAACTCTGAGCATCACTGAGCAACACTGAGGAACACTGAGCAGACCTGAGCAACATTGAGAAGACCAGAGCACCACTCAGCAACACTGAGCAACACTGCGCAACACTGAGCAGACCAGAGCAGACCTGAGCAACACTGAGCAACACTGAGCAGACTAGAGCAGACTAGAGCAGACCTGAGCAACACTGAGCAGACTTGAGAAACACTGAGCAGACCAGAGCAGACCTGAGCAACACTGAGCAGACTAGAGCAACACTGAGCAGACTAGAGCAACACTGAGCAGACTAGAGCAGACCTGAGCAGACCTGAGCAACACTGAGCAGACCTGAGAAACACTGAGCAGACCAGAGCAGACCTGAGCAGACCTGAGCAACACTGAGCAGACTAGAGCAGACCTGAGCAACACTGAGCAGACCTGAGAAACACTGAGCAGACCAGAGAAGACCTGAGCAACACTGAGGAACACTGAGCAGACCAGAGAAGACCTGAACAGACCTGAGCAACATTAAGCATTTTATGCTGGCTAATGTAACCCGACAAACAGTTCTTGTGCTGAAGTTGTTTTCAGAGGCAGTTTGGAACTTGGTTGTGAGTGTTGCAACCGAGGATACACTATTTTTATGCGCTACGCGCTTCAGCACTCCATCCTGTCCCGTTCTGTGAGCTTGTGTGGCCTACCACTTCGCGGCTGAGCCATTGTTGCTCCTACTTCACAATAACAGCACTTACAGTTGACCAGTGTAGCTCTAGCGGGGCAGAAATTTGACAAACTGACTTGTTGGAAAAGTGGCATCCTATGACGATGCCTCGTTGAAAGTCACTGAGCTCTTCAGTGAGGCCATTCTACTGCCAATGTTTGTCTATGGAGATTGCATGGCTGTGTGATTGATTTTATACACCTGTCAGCAACGGGTGTGGCTGAAGTAGCCAAATCCACTCATTTGAAGGATGTGGTACTGATTGTATTAAACACTTCTGCAATGGTTGTTGAGATGTGATATTCTGCGCAGTGCAAGACGAGGCGTAAACTACATGTATGCTACACTAGCCCGCAAAATCATCCTGTTGTCCCGCATTCGGGTATTTTAAATGTGGTCATCCTAGACCTGGCCTATGTTAAAAGTAAAACAAATAATATAAAAGTGTTTGTTAGGTGTTATTAAGCCTCTGTTAAAATATGCTTTAAAAAATGACAAAAAGACAAATATTGTGATCGTGTTGATTTGTGTTTGGTAATATTTTATTTAGTACAGAAATATGTAGGCGGCTTAATTTACCCCCTCCCTCGGCTCAACTTACCCAAATACCAGGGTATTTGGGACCACTTTTTATGTTTTCAAAACTGTAATGTTTACATGAATTCTGATTATTTCCATTGATACACAACATCCTGAAATATATGTAGATATCTTTGTGTGTGTGTGTGTGTGTGTGTGTGTGTGTGTGTGTGTGTGTGTGTGTGTGTGTGTGTGTGTGTGTGTGTGTGTGTGTGTGAATGTCTATCGTTGTTTGTATATGTGTGTGTGCCTATGCGGTCTGTGTCTGCGCGCCTGCGTGTGTGTGTGTGTGTGTGTGTGTGTGTGTGTGTGTGTGTGTGTGTGTGTGCTGTTGACAGATCAGCCACTGCTCCAGAGGAGTGATTGATTTGTAGCGCTGTGTATGGGGTTGATGATGTCTCTTTGTCTTGATCCCCCTCACCCTCTTTCACACACACACACACACACACACACACACACACACACACACACACACACACACACACACACACACACACACACACACACACACACACACACACACACACACACACACACACACCCTCTCTTATCAACCTCATTACAAGCGACCCACCGATAACAAACCAACACAACCATTACAAAAGCCGCACACAACCATTACAAGTCAACAAACAACCATTACAAAGCCATACACAACCATTACAAAGCAACACTCAATCATTACAAAGCAACACACAACCATTACAAAGCAACACACAACCATTACAAAGCAACACACAAACATTACAAAGCAACACACAACCATTACAAAGCAACACACAACCATTACAAAGCAACACACAACCATTACAAAACCACACACAACCATTACAAAAACACACACGACCATTACAAAGCCACACACAACCATTACAAAGCCACACACAACCATTACAAAGCCACACACAACCATTACAAAAGCCACACACAACCATTACAAAAGCCACACACAACCATTACAAAGCAACACACAACCATTACAAAAGCCACACACAACCATTACAAAGCCACACACAACCATTACAAAGCAACACACAACCATTACAAAAGCAACACACAACCATTACAAAGCCACACAGAACCATTACAAAGCCACACACAACCATTACAAAGCCACACACAGCCATTACAAAGCCACACACAACCATTACAAAACCACACACAACCATTACAAAGCAACACACAACCATTACAAAGCAACACACAACCATTACAAAACCACACACAACCATTACAAAGCAACACACAACCATTACAAAGTGTGAGTGTGTGCGTGCGAGCGTGTGTGAGCGTGTGTGAGCGTGTGTGAGCGCATGTGTATGTGTGTGTGAGCGTGTGTGAGCGTGTGTGAGCGTGTGAGCGTGTGTGAGCGTGTGTGTGTGAGCGTGTGTGTGTGTGTGTGTGTGTGTGAGCGTGTGTGAGCGTGTGAGCGTGTGTGTGTGTGTGAGCGTGTGTGAGCGTGTGTGTTACACCGTCCTCTGCACTGAATGAAGAAAACAAGTGATATCAGAGAGAAATGGTAATTTCTTAAAGCGAGAAAGAGAGAGATGAGACAGTGAATGTGTGAATGGAACTCCCACTGAGCAGAGTCTACCCCGCTGTTGTGTGGTGTGAACCCAAGCAGCCTGAAGTAGACTAAAGCCCCAGTAAACCAGGCAGTGAAAGAACTATAGGAGTCCATTCTTACTGTTGATTCTGATACCTTTTTTCTCCTGGCTCTGCTCTCGGTTCTCTTCTGATGTAGTTTCCATGGTTGTGTTTTATCCCATCCACTAAAAATGCTTCCTTTCAGCAGAATTCTCTCCTATCTCTCCCTCCCTCCATCGCACGCTCTTCTCCCCTCTCTCTCTCTCTCTCTCTCTCGTGCTGCCCCGACTGACTAAAGCACAGCTCCAGAAACAACGCTGCCAGCTAACCTTATGCTCCACCATACATCACTTGAAATCCTTCTTTTCCCAGGAAATATTCTAGGTCTGCTTTATTTGCACTGACTGATTGTTTGGGCACTCAGACTGGGTAGCTATGGATCCACTTGTCCCATCAACCACACGCCCCCCTCACACATACACACACATCGCCTTGACCCCCCCATGCGTGCCCCCCATAGACACTCCCTCCTTGGAGGCGTCTGGGGCTAAGGGAGGAGCACCATGAATGACAATCCGGGGGCCTGCCTACCTGTCTGCCTGCCCTGCCTGGTAGAATGGTCAGGTTCCATCACAGGAGGGGATGTGTGTGGGAGAGAGTAGGGACCCCCCTTTGGCTGCTGGGGGCTTCACTGAATGAAAACTCACTCAGTGTTGTGTGGTGCTGGGGGAGAATGGAGGAGAAAAAGGGGGACTGGGGAAGAATAGGGGAGAATAAGGGATAATGGGGATAATAAGGGGGATAATGGGGGACAATAAGGGTTTAAAAGAGGGGTTATTGGGAAGAATAAGTGGGAATTTTGCGAGAATGGTGGAATGGGGGAGAATGGGGAGAATAAGGAAAAATGGGGAGACTAGGGGAGAATAAGGTGGAATGAATGGGGGAGAATAAAGGATAATGGGTGAGAACAAGGGGGATGGGCAAGAATATGGGGGGGAATAAGGAGAAATGGGGAGAATGGGGAGATTAATGGAGAATGGGGAGAATAAGGAGGAATGGGGGAGAATGGGAGAGAATAGGGGAGAATGGATGAGAATGGGAGAGAACGGGGGACAATGGGAGAGAATAGGGGAGAATGGATTAGAATGGGAGAGAACGGGGAAGAATGCATGTCAGCACACAATCACCAGCCACTCATCCAACCACAGTTGCAGGGCGGGAGTGGGAGGGGGAAGGGTGAGTTTGGTGTGTGGCGGGAGGGGGGCTTCATATTCTGACTAGCACCATATGCCCCCTGCTCTGCTCCCATGGCAACAACCTCTGACAACTGTCTCCCCTCCCTCTGGTGACTTCCAACTCCCACATAAAAGGACACAAGAAAAGGGGTATGATACCTCTCCTCTCCGAACAAAGAAAAAGGAGGCTCTCCAATATTTGTACGGGTGAAAGCACAGGGAGAGAATGGGCGAAAGAGAAATAAAGAACATGAGAATGGAAGAGAAATTGGGAAATAGAAGGAGAGAGAGGTGAGGGAGAGTATGAAAAAAAGATGCCTGAAATGGTGAGGGAGAAAGTGAGTCTGCAGAGAGACAGATAGAGATATAAACAGAAGGGACAGATAGAGATATAAACAGAGGGACAGATAGAAACAGAGGGACAGATAGAAACAGAGGGACAGATAGAGATAGAAACAGAGAGACAGATAGAAACAGAGAGACAGATAGAAACAAAGAGACAGATAGAGATAGAAACAGAGAGACAGATAGAAACAGGGGGACAGATAGAAACAGGGGGACAGATAGAAACAGGGGGACCGATAGAAACACAGGGACAGATAGAAACAGAGAGACAGATAGAAACAGGGGGACAGATAGAAAAACAGAGGGACAGATAGAAACAGAGGGACAGATAGAGATAGAAACAGGGGGACAGATAGAAACAGATAGGGGACAGATAGAAACAGAGGGACAGATAGAGAAACAGAGGGACAGATAGAAACAGGGGGACAGATAGAAACAGGGGACAGATAGAAACAGAGGGACAGATAGAGATAGAAACAGGGGGACAGATAGAAACAGATAGAAACAGGGGACAGATAGAAACAGAGGGACAGATAGAAACAGAGGGACAGATAGAAACAGGGGGACAGATAGAAACAGAGGGACAGATAGAGATAGAAACAAAGAGACAGATAGAAACAAAGAGACAGATAGAAACAGAGAGACAGATAGAAACAGGGGGACAGATAGAAACAGGGGGACAGATAGAAACAGAAGGACAGATAGAAACAGAGAGACAGATAGAGATATAAAAAGAGGGGCAGATAGAGATATAAACAGAGGGACAGATAGAAACAGAGGGACAGATAGAAACAGAGGGACAGATAGAGATAGAAACAGAGACAGATAGAAACAGAGAGACCGATAGAGATAGAAACAGAGAGACAGATAGAGATAGAAACAGAGGGACAGATAGAAACAGAGAGACCGATAGAGATAGAAACAGAGAGACAGATAGAGATAGAAACAGAGGGACAGATAGAAACAGAGAGACCGATAGAAACAGAGGGACAGCTAGAGATAAAAACAGAGAGACAGATAGAGATGGAAACAGAGAGACAGATAGAAACAGAGGGACAGCTAGAGATAAAAACAGAGAGACAGATAGAGATGGAAACAGAGAGACAGATAGAAACAGAGGGACAGCTAGAGATAAAAACAGAGAGACAGATAGAGATGGAAACAGAGAGTAAGATAGAGATAGAAACAGAGAGACAGACAGAGATGGAAACAGAGAGACCGATAGAGATAGAAACAGAGAGACAGATAGAAACAGAGGGACAGATAGAAACAGAGGGACAGATAGAAACAGAGGGACAGAGAGACAGATAGAGATAGAAACAGAGACAGATAGAGACAGAAGGACAGAAACAGAGGGGCAGATAGAAACAGAGGGACAGATAGAAACAGAGGGACAGATAGAAACAGAGGGACAGAGAGACAGATAGAGATAGAAGGACAGAAACAGAGGGGCAGATAGAAACAGAGGGACAGATAGAGATAGAAACAGAGAGACAGATAGAGATAGAGGGACAGAAACAGAGGGGCAGATAGAAACAGAGAGACAGATAGAAACAGAGGGACAGATAGAGATAGAAACAGAGAGACAAATATAAACAGAGGGACATATAGAGATATAAACAGAGACACAGATAGAGATAGAAACAGAGTGACAGATAGAAACAGAGAGACAGATAGAAACAGAGGGACAGAAACAGAGGGCAGATTGAGATAGAAACAGAGGGACAGATAGAAACAGAGAGACAGATAGAGATATAAATAGCGGGACAAATAGCGAAAGAAACAGAGAGACAGATACAGAGGGACAGATAGAAACAGAAGGAGATATAAACAGAGAGACAGATTTTTTTATTTTTTTTAATTTATCCGTTATTTTACCAGGTAAGTTGACTGAGAACATGTTCTCATTTGCAGCAACGACCTGGGGAATAGTTACAGGGGAGAGGAGGGGGATGAATGAGCCAATTGTAAACTGGGGAATATTAGGTGACCATGATGGTTTGAGGGCCAGATTGGGAATTTAGCCACGACACCGGGGTTAACACCTCTACGATAAGTGCCATGGGATCTTTAATGACCTCAGAGAGTCAGGACACCCGTTTAACGTCCCATCTGAAAGACGGCACCCTACACAGAGCAGTGTCCCCAATCACTGCCCTGGGGCATTGGGGTATTTTTTTAGACCAGAGGAAAGAGTGCCTCCTACTGGCCCTCCTACACCACTTTCAGCAGCATCTGTTCTCCCATCCAGGAACTGACCAGGACCAACCCTGCTTAGCTTCAGAAGCAAGCCAGCAGTGGTATGCAGGGTGGTATGCTGCTGGCTAGATAGAGACAGAGAGACACAGAGATAGAGGGACAGAAAGAGAGGGGCAGATAGAAACAGAGAGACAGATATAGATAGAAACAGAGAGACAGATAGAGATAGAGGGACAGAAACAGCGGGGCAGATAGAAACAGAGAGACAGATAGAAACAGAGGGACAGATTGAGATAGAAACTCAGGGACAGATTGAGATAGAAACTCAGGGACAGATAGAGATAGAAACAGATAGAAACAGAGGGACAGATAGAGATAGAAACAGAGGGACAGATAGATAGAAACAGAGAGACAGAGATAGAAACAGAGAGACAGATAGAGATAGAAACAGAGAGACAGAAACAGAGGGGCAGATAGAAACATAGGGACAGATAGAAACAGAGAGACAGAGAGAGATAGAAACAGAGGGACAGATAGAAACAGAGAGACAGATAGAGATAGACAGAGAGACAGAGAGACGGAGGCAGAGACAGAGACAGAGAGACAGAGAGAAAGAGAAAGGCCGCCGTAGACAGACCTGGCTCTCAAGAGAAGACAGGCTATGTGCACACTGACCACAAAATGAGGTGGAAACTGACTGAGCTGCACTTCCTAACCTCCTGTCCAACGTATGACCATATTAGCGATACATATTTCCCTCAGATTACACAGATCCACAAAGGATTTGAAAACAAATCCAATTTTGATAAACTCCCATATCTACTGGGGGAAATTCCACATTGTGCCATCACAAGAAAAGGGCAACCAGTGAAGAACAAACACCATTGTAAATACAACCCATATTTATGCTTATTTATTTTCCCTTGTGTTCTTTAACCATTTGTACATTGTTACAACACTGTATGTGTATATATGTATAATATGACATTTGTAATGTCTTTATTGTTTTGAAATGTCTGTATGTGTAATGTTTACTGTTAATTTTGATTGTTTATTTCACTTTTGTATATTATCTACCCCACTTGCTTTGGCAATGTTAACACATGTTTCCCATGCCAATAAGTCCCTTGAAATTAATTGAATTGATAGAAACAGAGGGACAGAAACAGAGGGGCAGATAGAAACAGAGAGACAGATAGAAACAGAGGGACAGATAGAGAGACAGAGAGACAGATAGAAACAGAGGGACAGATAGAGAGACAGATAGAGATAGAAACAGAGAGACCGATAGAGGGACAAATAGATGGACAGCCAGACACGGAGAGAAGTAGACAAACAGACAACAAGAGATGGCGACAGACAGACAGACAGACAAGTCTAGGCTGTGTGCTTTGTTTGTCTGAAGTGGTTGTGTCTGCATGGGGAGACTAGTTCTAAAGCATCCTAATGAGAGAGTGGTCTTTGAGTAGGGAGTCCTGCTGCTGGAGTGCTGCTCATGTGGGGTCTTCTCAAGGATCCTACCCGCCCCGCAGATAGGAGGGGGAGCAGTGGAAGAGGAGAGGAGAGCCTCAGGGGTAAAGAAAGTGAACGTAGCAGGGATCTCACAACAACAAACAAGCAAAGTTTTTTCATGAATCATTTTAAGAGTTTACGTCATCTTATGAGGGGGAGCAACAAACTGAGTCAGGCCAACTACGTCTAAAGCTCATTTTACATTAGCTAAATCTCACAGTATAGAATTGCTGGTAGCATTGTAGATGTGGGATGATATAACGATTTGGATATGATTGATACTAATTGATATAAGTGGTTCATGTGAGGCTTGGCATTATGGATTGTAATTATCCAATGAAATAGTGTGCGAGAACTGCCAAGCAAACACATTAGTGAGGATGACACTGATGCCCTTCCTCATCCACTGTGTCACATAATGGCTGAGGTGGAGTTGTAGCAACTAATCCTGATGATGTGGTGATGAAATATGGACTAAGAAATGAAGTTGTGAACATCCTGTCCCTCTTTTATGACAGACATGACAGAGAGAAATAAAGTTGAATTATGATATACTCAAACAGCCAAGCATTTTGGTAGACATGCCAGTAAATCATGAAGCAAGCTTAGATTGGCAATAACCCCAGAGAGACTGTGTTGACCCACATAACCCCAGAGAGACTGTGTTGACCCACATAACCCCAGAGAGACTGTGTTGACCCACTTTGTGGGATGGACTTCACAGGTCAACATGCTATGTGTTTCTAACTGTATGGCTAGCGTGCCTCACCATCCATGGTGTCATTGATTTTATTTCACGAAAGCACTGGTCCTCAAATCCATTCTGTTGTCTGTTGACCCATTTACAATATGTGGCTAAACAAGAACCAAAGCAGTTGAAATGCAATGATTGAATGGAAACAAACATTTAGCTTGATGCAAATAGCATTTAGGCCCTGCAGTTACTGAATATTTATCTGGAGAAAGCATCTGTCTCAACCTAGCGCTCATAGTTGGCCCAGTGTGCAGTGCAGACGATTGGGCCAAACCCTTGAAAGAAATGCATTCCACATGTCCAAGTAAAGCAGACATTTCTAAGGTCTTTAAGGTAGCGTTATTCAACTCTTATGCTTGGAAATAACCCCAGGAGTCTAGCTAATGTTGCCCAGTCCTTATTCTAATGCTTTGATGGACCGTCTGAGGCTCTTGAACTTCTCTGCGGAAATTAATGTTTTTTTTTTTTTTTTGCTGCAAAATTGGATATAAAGAATAACTGTCCTCATTCATTACAGAGGGATTCATGTAGGGAGATGAAAACACAATGGGCTTTCTGTCAGTAATGAGCCTAATACTTCTGTTTTGCCATGTCAGACCAAAAGGCAACAGGCTAAGACACACATACAGATGTAGGATCTTCCTTCGAGACAGTTTCTACAGCAGGAAAATAACCCTGCAGTCACAGGAAACGTGCATTTTTATGTGGAATTATAATTCATTTGGACATTGTTTTAGTGGTTGATAGATGTTTCAATTCCAAAACTTCAGAAACCTGAAATAAACGTTTCAAATGTCCTGCATTGCAGGAATGTTCTCCTGCGACAGGGTGATCTGTAGAACTCGCTCCTAGCAAGGACATAATATAAATAAAGTCATAGTTTAAAAAAACATTCATTTTCTCTTCCCTTATGAAGAAATGTGAGTTTACAGCAAAACAGACATGCAAATTCCGACTGATTTGAGGAAGTACAACAACTTCATAAACTACAATTATTGCATCCATGGATTTGCAAAGAAAACCTAACAAACTGTGAATTTGTAATGAAATGATGCTGGATGGTTAGTAAAGGATTAAACGAGGGGGTCTAAAGTTCACTTGAAAAATAAATGACCTACACAACATTCACGTTGTTTACACCTCAAGCTAGCCGCCTTTGAATGCTGATCAAAAACACATGTAGTTTTGACCATACTCCTTCGACTGGTTGAAGAGGCACTTCAGGGGCCTCAGTTTGATATATTGTCACTCAGTCTGGACTACAACCTCTTTGGTAATAAAGCATAGGGTTAATGTGCGGTGCATCATGAGTCTATTCACACATATCAACACATTGGCCTTTGTGCTAACTCCATTAGCCTAACAGGCGTCCACTTGTTGGTTGTGTTGGAAAGTTATGTACCTTAGCTAACCTTAGCTCTCTTCATTTTAGCTAGTACCATACCTTCTCGTTGAAAAGTAAGAACCTAAATCAACTGAAGTGACTAGTTCTCTGGGTTTGATGTTGGTGCAACCCATCTCTTGTGTTATACTCTCTGATCTGGTAGACATTCTTTCCACAGTGTTTGACCAAATAATCCCCCAGACCTCTGACTCGGCGCATCCCTAATTACACGTTTGTGTTGCTGTCATTTGGGTCTGGAAGAAGAAGGAGGCGGAGAAGGAGAGAAACCACTCTGGGGGATGCCTGGCAGCCATGTTTCCCCTCTCATCTGACTTCACACTCCCATCGCTGGCACTTCCTGTAGGCCTGTGGGATTGGCTGCGGTGAGCAGCACCAGATGCTTCACATTACCCTGGCTTCCTGTCTGTTCCACCTTGGAAACTGCCATCGGGCTTGACAGGAAGGCAGGAAGCAGATATCCAAGAGGATGAAAGCCTCAAGACCTTTGGTGTCTTCACTTTAATGATGGCACCAGGACAAGGCTGGGTTACAACTGTGTGTATATAAACAAAAACTTTATGACAGGCAGTACAGGTAAAGTTGGTCAATTGCAGTTGTTTCCAGGTAGAATTGTACCATGTGCTTTGGCTCCTTTTCAAAGTCCATAGGCCTGTTGCCCTTCTTCAGTGGACTATAAGACCATTTTCTATTCTGTACTCAACGTGAAAAGAGGATCTTTATCGTGCTCCTCTGGTCTGGACAAGGCTACTGAGACAAACTGATCAAGTCAATAAGGAAGTATTGAGGAATGCATGTTGCTCTCTAAGATCCAGTTCAAAGCATATAGACTACACTATTTACACATAGACCACACTATTTACACATAGACCACACTATTTACACATAGACCATACTATTTACACATAGACCATACTATTTACACATAGACCACACTATTTACACATAGACCACACTATTTACACATAGACCATACTATTTACACATAGACCACACTATTTACACATAGACCACACTATTTACACATAGACCACACTATTTACACATAGACCACACTATTTACACATAGACCACACTATTTACACATAGACCACACTATTTACACATAGACCATACTATTTACACATAGACCATACTATTTACACATAGACCATACTATTTACACATAGACCACACTATTTACACATAGACCACACTATTTACACATAGACCATACTATTTACACATAGACCACACTATTTACACATAGACCATACTATTTACACATAGACCATACTATTTACACATAGACCATACTATTTACACATAGACCACACTATTTACACATAGACCATACTATTTACACATAGACCATACTATTTACACATAGACCACACTATTTACACATAGACCACACTATTTACACATAGACCACACTAGTTACACATAGACCACACTATTTTTACTATTTACACATAGACCATACTATTTACACATAGACCACACTATTTACACATAGACCACACTATTTACACATAGACCACACTATTTACACATAGACCATACTATTTACACATAGACCATACTATTTACACATAGACCACACTATTTACACATAGACCATACTATTTACACATAGACCACACTATTTACACATAGACCACACTATTTACACATAGACCATACTATTTACACATAGACCATACTATTTACACATAGACCATACTATTTACACATAGACCACACTATTTACACATAGACCATACTATTTACACATAGACCACACTAGTTACACATAGACTACACTATTTAAACATAGACCACACTACTTACACATAGACCACACTACGTACACATAGACCACACTATTTACACATAGACCACACTAGTTACACATAGACCACACTAGTTACACATAGACCACACTATTTACACATAGACCACACTATTTACACGTAGACCATACTATTTACACATAGACCACACTATTTACACATAGACCACACTATTTACGCGTAGACCATACTATTTACACATAGACCATACTATTTACACATAGACCATACTATTTCAACATAGACCATACTATTTCAACATAGACAATACTATTTACACATAGACCATACTATTTACACATAGACCACACTATTTACACATAGACCATACTATTTACACATAGACCATACTATGTACACATAGACCATACTATTTACACATAGACCATACTATTTACACATAGACCACACTACTTACACATAGACTACACTATTTACACATAGACCACACTATTTACACATAGACCACACTAGTTACACATAGACCACACTATTTACACATAGACCATACTATTTACACATAGACCACACTATTTACACATAGACCATACTATTTACACATAGACCATACTATTTACACATAGACCACACTATTTACACATAGACCATACTATTTACACATAGACCACACTATTTACACATAGACCACACTATTTACACATAGACCACACTATTTACACATAGACCACACTAGTTACATATAGACCACACTATTTACACATAGACCATACTATTTACACATAGACCACACTATTTACACATAGACCACACTATTTACACATAGACCATACTATTTACACATAGACCATACTATTTACACATAGACCATACTATTTACACATAGACCACACTATTTACACATAGACCATACTATTTACACATAGACCACACTATTTACACATAGACCATACTATTTACACATAGACCACACTATTTACACATAGACCATACTATTTACACATAGACCATACTATTTACACATAGACCATACTATTTACACATAGACCACACTATTTACACATAGACCACTATTTACACATAGACCACACTATTTACACATAGACCACACTATTTACACATTACATAGACCACACTATTTACACATAGACCATACTATTTACACATAGACCACACTATTTACACATAGACCATACTATTTATTTACACATAGACCATACTATTTACACATAGACCACACTATTTACACATAGACCATACTATTTACACATAGACCACACTATTTACACATAGACCATACTATTTACACATAGACCATACTATTTACACATAGACCATACTATTTACACATAGACCATACTATTTATAGACCACTATTTACACATAGACCATACTATTTACACATAGACCATACTATTTACACATAGACCACACTATTTACACATAGACCATACTATTTACACATAGACCATACTATTTACACATAGACCATACTATTTACACATAGACCATACTATTTACACATAGACCACACTATTTACACACAGACCATACTATTTACACATAGACCATACTATTTACACATAGACCACACTATTTACACATAGACCACACTAGTTACACATAGACCACACTATTTACACATAGACCACACTATTTACACGTAGACCATACTATTTACACGTAGACCATACTATTTACACATAGACCACACTATTTACACATAGACCACACTATTTACGCGTAGACCATACTATTTACACATAGACCATACTATTTACACATAGACCATACTATTTCAACATAGACCATACTATTTCAACATAGACAATACTATTTACACATAGACCATACTATTTACACATAGACCACACTATTTACACATAGACCATACTATTTACACATAGACCATACTATGTACACATAGACCATACTATTTACACATAGACCATACTATTTACACATAGACCACACTACTTACACATAGACTACACTATTTAAACATAGACCACACTACTTACACATAGACCACACTACGTACACATAGACCACACTATTTACACATAGACCACACTAGTTACACATAGACCACACTAGTTACACATAGACCACACTATTTACACATAGACCACACTATTTACACGTAGACCATACTATTTACACATAGACCATACTATTTACACATAGACCATACTATTTCAACATAGACAATACTATTTCAACATAGACAATACTATTTACACATAGACCATACTATTTACACATAGACCATACTATTTACACATAGACATACTATTTACACATAGACCATACTATTTACACATAGACCACACTATTTACACATAGACCATACTATTTACACATAGACCATACTATTTACACATAGACCACACTATTTACACATAGACCACACTATTTACACATAGACCATACTATTTACACATAGAAAACACTATTTGCACATGGACAATACTACTTACACATAGACCACACTATTTACACATAAAAAACACTATTTGCACATGGACAATACTACTTACACATAGACCACACTATTTACACACACTATAAACACATCTCTATGGGTAAATGCAGCTGATTCAACAATTCTTCTGGAATAAAAGAAGCCACTAATAGCAGTATTTGGAATTAAATGTTCCACTCCACAGGCGAGCCATGGCTTCTTTTCTCTGCTCAGGAAGTCCATATTCCATCTCCTCCAGAAAGGTCTGGGAGTTATTTAAACTGGGGAGGGAGGCTCTTGTGACAGCTCTTCTATCGTTGTCAGGTCTATCCTAGCCTGGTCCTATACTGTACAGTAGCAAGTCTTCTATCGTTGCCAGCTCTATCCTAGCCTGGTCCTATACTGTACAGTAGCAAGTCTTCTATCGTTGTCAGTGACTGAAGCACAAACAGAATGGACCACCAGGCTAGATCTACCCGTTCCCAGAAGCTGTTTCCAGGTATGTTCTGTGTGTGTCAAGACTGTTCTTTGGTAAAGACATTAGAGAGTCAGTGACTCCCCTGTGGAGAAGATATCCCTCTAATCTGATTCAATCTGTCCTCTCCAAGAAGATATCCCTCTAATCTGATTCAATCTGTCCTCTCCATTCCCCACTGTGTCTATCGCTATCTCTCAGAGGAAGAGAGGAGCACATTCACACATCACAGCGTTGCCAATGAAGCTCTCAGTCTTAGTGATGACAAACGATAATGGTCATAAACTGAAATTGCACCTGCTGATCTATCATTCCAGAGAGAGAATAGATAGAAGAGAGAGAAGAGAGAAAAGTCAGAGAAGAGAGAAGATAAAGAAGACAGAGTAGAGAGGGAAGAGGGAAGAGAGTGTAGAGAGAAGAGAGAATGGAGATGACAGACGAGAGAGAAGACAGAGAGTGAAGAGTAGAGAGAAGAGAGAGAAGAGAGAGAAGAAAGAGAGTGAAGAGTAGAGAGAAGAGAGAGAAGAAAGAGAGAGGAGAGAGAAGACAGGGAAGAGATAAGAGACAAGAGAGACAAGAGAGATGACAGAAGAGAGAGAAGAGAAAATAGAGAGGAGAGAGAGAGAAGAGAAAAGAGAGGAGAGAGAAGAGAGAGAAGAGTGAGAAGACAGAGTAGAGAGAGAAGAGAAAGGAGAGAGAAGAGAGAAGACAGAGTAGAGAGAGAAGAGAGAGAAGAGAGAAGAGAAGTGAAGAGAGTGAAGCGAGGAGAGAGGAGAGAGAAGACAGAAGAGAGAGAGGAGAGAAGAGAGAAGATAAAGAGAGAAGACAGAGAAGAGAGAGAAGAGAGAAGAGAGAAGACAGAGAAGAGAGAGAAGAGAGAAGACAGAGAAGAGAGCAGACAGAGAAGAGAGAAGACAGAAGAGAGAAAAGAGAAGAGACGACAAAGACGAGAGAAGACATAATACATCTACTACATCTACGTCTCC
This sequence comes from Oncorhynchus tshawytscha, assembly GCF_018296145.1. Lineage (NCBI taxonomy): Eukaryota > Metazoa > Chordata > Actinopteri > Salmoniformes > Salmonidae > Oncorhynchus > Oncorhynchus tshawytscha. The sequence continues at coordinate 72,450,933 of NC_056431.1, read as the reverse complement.
TTTGTGTGAATAACACTGTTACTTGACTCTTGAATACTGTTTGTTTTCATGCCCTCTTTACGTTGCTTTCTCCCTTCTCAGTACATTGAAACGTCCTTCTGGCTATGAGAGGCACACAGTCATGTGAATAACCTCAGACCTGAGAAATCAGCTGTGTCATTACATGAATATTCATTAGAAACTACAGCTGCTCCAAGGAATTCATTATGGAATTCGTTATTAATAAGTTAACATGGATCATACAGTATGGCCAATACACACAGTTGTCAAAGGAAATATAATGCATACTATGCTCATGTTTTACGTTTCATATATGCCTGTAGTGTAATAAGGTCAAAATATGTTTTCTTATTGCTCATTGTTAAGATAGTATCCTCAAAGAACATTGCTTTGCTTGTGTCCCAAGAAGATCCAGTTGCTATGATGGTGAATAACACTGTCTGAAAAACTATTTAATTTAGCTGCTTATCAAACATGTGCACAGAAACACACAATGGAGACATGATGAAACACAGAGACAAAACCCCTTTCCCCCTATCCTCCTCCTCCCCACTTCTCCCCGTCTCCCTCCCTCCCCTAGCTAAAGGAGTGTCAGCATTCATCTGTGGTGCTATGGCAAAAGAGGAGGTGATGGGCAGCTCACTTTAATAGTTTGTTCTGCCATGCAGCCCCCCTTATAACCCGGCTCTCTGTATCCTGGAAGGACAAGAACCTGACATTTCCCCCCTTTACAGATGTGATGTCCACATGGGGACTGTGGAAGCTGCTGGCCTGGGGCACCAACCAGATGTTATCGTTTATTAAATTCGGACAAAGTGATAGGGTCAGAAGTGTCATAACATTAAGTAATAGTATTGGGCCCTAATTAGGAAATGGGTGGAGAGGGGAGGGGGGATTTGTGTAATGTCTTTTGGTTTGTGGTTTCTGTACTGTATCTCTAAACTTCTCCTGTGTACATTATAACATCTAACAGTGTTCTAAACAGAGTTCTAACCAGTGTTCTAACCAGTGTTCTAAACAGAGTTCTAACCAGTGTTCTAACCAGTGTTCTAAACAGAGTTCTAACCAGTGTTCTAACCAGTGTTCTAAACAGAGTTCTAACCAGTGTTCTAACCAGAGTTCTAACCAGTATTTTAACCAGTGTTCTAACCAGAGTTCTAACCAGTGTTCCAACCAGTATTTTAACTAGAGTTCTAACCAGTGTTCTAACCAGAATTCTAACCAGAGTACTAACTAGTGTTCTAACCAGAGTTCAAACCAGTGTTCTAAGCAGAGTTCTAACCAATGTTCTAACCAGTATTTTAACCAGAGTTCCAACCAGTGTTCAATACAGAGGTCTAACCACTATTTCAACAAGAGATCTAACCAGTGTTCTAAACAGAGTTCCAACCAGTGTTTTAACCAGTGTTCTAATCAGTTTTCTAACCAACATTCAATCAGTGTTCTAACCAGTGTTCTAATCAGAGTTTTAACCAGTGTTCCAACCAGTATTTTAACCAGTGTTCTAACCAGAGTTTTAACCAGTGTTCTAACCAGTGTTTAACCAGTGTTCTAAAAAGTGTTCTAACTAGTGTTTTAACCAATATTTTAACCAGTGTACTCTCAGGCATTCTAAACCGTTTGGTATGAAACAATGACAGACACCATTTTAGAGACACTATATACCGTAAGCTGAATTCCAACTACCCGTCCTCTGCACAAAATGGCATTTCTTCCATCCTGAAGAGCAGCCTAAAATTAGCCCAGCTCATGCATCTGACAGTGCATACTTTGTGTCCTGAAGCCATGTTATTTCTCACTAGATTCACCCCAGTCCAATTGTGACACACAGACTGAAAACATACAGTCATCCCTCAACACCAGTGAGGTAATACCAGCCAAGATACAAACTTAAGAAATAAAAACATGGATAAAGATCATCACATTTGTTTTTATGTTTTGAGAAGTGAAACTGACCACAAATGAAAAGCTGTCCAGCTGGCTAAAACAGCATTCCTTTAGCCTGACTGAAACCAGCTTTGAACTTGGTCAAGCCAAGTAGATGACGCACACACTCCGCACACACACACACACCACACACACACATACACACACACACAGACACACACACACACACACACACACACACACAAACACACACACACACACACACACACACACACACTGAAGTCTCTGTTAATAAAGTAGTGCGTAAGGCACGAGGAGAGAAGAAACACTGAATCCTACTTTTCAGGTCCACTATTCCCAATACTCTTCTACAAAGCTCTTCTATTGGCCCCTCTTCTATTGGCCCCCTAACAGTAAACCAGGGAGCTTATAGCTCCCTATGTTCCAGAGAGCGGCTCTCCATCTCAGCGGTGGCCTCTCTGTTGTCACAGCATTAGTTTCTCATAGAGCAGAGGTCAGACGATAAAACTACTTCTGAGACTTTGCAACAGTGCAAATTTCAAAGTGTACTGCTAACTCGTCTCTCCTTGTCTCCCCCAGTCTCCTCTGGTCTCCTCTGGTCTCTAATGGTATCCCCGGATCTGTCCTGGTCTCCTCTAGTCTCCTCTGGTCTCTAATGGTATCCCCTGGTCTCCCTAGTCTCCACATCTGGTCTCCTTGTCTCCCCCAGTCTCCTCTGGTCTCCTCTGGTCTCTAATGGTATCCCCGGATCTGTCCTGGTCTCCTCTAGTCTCCTCTGGTCTCTAATGGTATCCCGGATCTCTCCTGGTCTCCCCTAGTCTCCTCTGGTCTCTAATGGTATCCCCTGATCTCTCCTGGTCTCCCCTAGTCTCCCCTAGTCTCCTCTAGTCTCCTCTAGTTTCCTCTAGTCTCCTCTGGTCTCTAATGGTATCCCCAGATCTCTCCTGGTCTCCTCTAGTCTCCTCTGGTCTCTAATGGTATCCCCGGATCTCTCATGGTCTCCCCTAGTCTCCTCTGGTCTCTAATGGTATCCCCTGATCTCTCCTGGTCTCCCCTAGTCTCCTCTAGTCTCCTCTGGTCTCTAATGGTATCCCCGGATCTCTCCTGGTCTCCTCTAGTCTCCTCTGGTCTCAAATGGTATCCCCGGATCTCTCCTGGTCTCCCCTAGTCTCCTCTGGTCTCTAATGGTATCCCCTGATCTCTCCTGGTCTCCCCTAGTCTCCACATGGTTCCCCTGGTCTCTCCTGGTCTCCCCTGGTCTCCCTTGATCACTCCTGGCCTCCATATGTCTCCCCTAGTCTCCCGTAGTCTCCCCTGGTCTCTCCTAGTCTCCCCTGGTCTCTCCTAGTCTCCCCTGGTCTCTCCTAGTCTCCCCTGGTCTCTCCTAGTTTACCCTGGCCTCTCTTACTCTCCCCTGGTCTCCCCTAGTCTCTCCTAGTCTCCCCTGGTCTCAGGGATTTCCTCTCCCCGGTCCTGAAGCCTCTTGCTTCATTGATACTCTCTTAGTCCATGGGGCTTTGCAGTGCTTCCTCCTACTGTCCTCAATATGTTCACTTCTCATTTCCTCATAAATGAACTCGAATGATACAAAATCCTCAGCCTGTTCTGTCTTATTAACCATAGAGCCACAGAGATGCTAGAGTTAAAACACAGCTGGTATAATTTGGCCAAAAAAGAAATGTTACTAATAATATTGATTGCTTTATACCAGCTTATCTTTTCACATATGTTGGTGTTGAGAGGTTCGACCCTCAGTCATGGATTTAGATTATGTAAACTACATTCTACATGACGAGTCCCTGTGCAGTGTAGAAGGAGAAACTATTTGGTTTTTTTCAACTTTTAATCCACTTTCTCATTCCCCAAACAGTCTGAGCGGCAAAGCAAACAGGATCTCTGGACGCACAAGTTATTGGGTTTCCTGCAGCTGTCGCTTTATCCGGACAGAATGCTCAGCTAGAATTCTGTCTCTGCAGGGTAGAGAGAGGCGCCGTCTACGCCCATCGAGCCAATCCCTGGAGGACGAGAGGTAGAATGTGAGCTTGACTCAGAACCCTCATTACACAGGAAAATCCTTCTAGAGCTGAACGGTGTGATCAACACAGTGGAGACACTGGCTGCATCAAAGTCACATGCATTAGAATCACAGTGATCTGACGGAGGCTGAATCATCGTGTGGACACATATTACATAACATCTTAAGATGTGCTAAGAATATTCTAGATTTAAAAGGAGTTAGGCAGTGTGGGTACACAATGACCTTTGGAACAGTTTAACTGATTTATCTCGTGAATGTACTGTATATTTGACATGTTATTATTTAATTATAAGAACATTGGTCTAATTATTCTCTGTTCAGCTGTTGCTTTTCATAACCAGTGCAAATTGTACATTATTTTATGGTTGAAATTTGGTTGATTGAATTTGATAAATATAAAACTGAGAAAACGATCACTTTTCTGTGGTGTATTCCAGTGTTCAATTAAAAAAAAAGTTTACGTTATCTTTATTAACAAGAAACTAGCCATATTAATCAGACATCACTCAAGAGGGCCATTAGCAAATTCCATCAGAATGCCAGAAGCAGTATCCATCCGCAGCTATACCACAGGGTAGCACCACCAGATATGTGGCCGTTGAAGAGCTGATCCCACAAAAGTATTAATTTTAATATAGACCTGAAAAGGCACATAGAAAGTCTGAGAGGTTACTTTAGTTTATATTTAAAAGTCTGCTCGATACATCTCAAGCGTACCCTTTTGGCTGTGTATGAATGGCCAGGGTCTGGCCAGTATTCCTGTTCATATGGTGAACACCTCTCAGCGCTGCACTGGGGGAACCTCAGATACTTTTGTCTTACGGTTGTTTAGCAGCAGCGCTAAAGGAGGCTAGCACAAAGAGCTATCTGTGGAGCTGTTGAATATGCTCTGTGGGCACCTAGCCAACAGGCTGGTCATCCAGACTCCTTCTTTAATGGTCCTCCTCCACCACACTACACCCCCACTCTCCCACTGTTCAAAATCAGCCTAATATATTCTCTCTCTCTCTCTCTCTCTCTCTCTCTCTCTCTCTCTCTCTCTCTGCCTCTCTGGCTCCCTGCAGATGACCTTGGAGGGGATTAGCTGGAAGCTCTAAAACATTTGGACTCACTATAACTCTGCTGCTACCCTAATTGCCATCTACAGTCAAACAGTTCTCCTCTTTTCAAAAATGCCTAAATTGGAAGGAAAACAGATGAAGGATCAACATGGGAGAAGTTCAAGCGATGGTTTTGAATAAGATCAGAAGACAATTAACAATATGGACTGAGCAATACAGACATCAACCATAGCATGTTGAAGTGTGATGAATGTTAACTTGACCTATCGTTGATGGTACTGTAGCTCCCTGCTGACACAACAAAGGTGCCTGGCAGTTATCTGTGTCAGGCACATGCTTTCAAATGGAAGGTGGTAGATTAGGGCTCCTTCACATCCACTGGCTTCCTTAAGCTTTGTCTGCACAGACACAGTCATGTCTATGCCCTACTCTTATCATTGAAAGACTATTGCTCCCACGAGACACAAATCCAAAGAAAGTAATCTTGTTAATTGCGTCAGCCCCATCTTTGCTGACACTATCACTAACCCCCATCTCACCCTCTGACCTACTGGCTAATTCCCTGGTTCTGGTCTAGTACTGTAGGGAGGGCTGGTTCTGGTCTACTACTGTAGGGAGGGCTGGTCCTGGTCTAGTACTGTAGGGAGGGCTGGTCCTGGTCCTGGTCTAGTACTGTAGGGAGGGATGGTCCTGGTCTAGTACTGTAGGGAGGGCTGGTCCTGGTCTAGTACTGTAGGGAGGGCTGGTCCTGATCTAGTATTGTAGGGAGGGCTGGTCCTGATCCTGGTCAAGTTCTGCAGGGAGGGCTGGTCCTGGTCTAGTACTGTAGGGAGGGCTGGTCCTGGTCTAGTACTGTAGGGAGGGCTGGTCCTGGTCCTGGTCTAGTACTGTAGGGAGGGATGGTCCTGGTCTAGTACTGTAGGGAGGGCTGGTCCTGGTCTAGTACTGTAGGGAGGGCTGGTCCTGATATAGTATTGTAGGGAGGGCTGGTCCTGATCCTGGTCAAGTTCTGCAGGGAGGGCTGGTCCTGGTCTAGTACTGTAGGGGGGGCTGGTCCTGGTCCTGGTCTAGTATTGTAGGGAGGGCTGGTCCTGGTCTAGTACTGTAGGGAGGATGATCCTGGTCTAGTAATGTAGGGAGGGCTGGTCCTGGTCTAGTACTGTAGGGAGGGCTGGTCCTGGTCTAGTATTGTAGGGAGGGCTGGTCCTGGTCTGGTCTAGTATTGTAGGGAGGGCTGGTCCATATAATCTGTTATACCCTAGTCTATATACTATATAATCTGTTAAACCATAGCCTACATACTTTATAATCTGTGACAATTATACCCTACTATATAATCTGATATACCCTAGTCTATATACTATAAAATCTGTTATGCCCTAGCCTACATACTTTATAATCTGTGACAGTTATTCCCTAGTATATATTCTTTACTTTTATTTAACCTTCATTTAACGGTACAGTCCCATACGTAGGCAGTACAGTCCCATACATAGGCAGTACAGTCCCATACGTAGGCAGTACAGTCTCATACGTAGGCAGTACAGTCTCATACGTAGGCAGTACAGTTCCATACGTAGGCAGTACAGTTCCATACCAAGGCAGTACAGTCCCATACATAGGCAGTACAGTTCCATACGTAGGCAGTACAGTCTCATACGTAGGCAGTACAGTTCCATACGTAGGCAATACAGTTCCATACGTAGGCAGTACAGTCTCATACATAGACAGTACAGTTCCATATGTAGGCAGTACAGTTCCATTCGTTATGGCAGTACAGTCCCATAATCGTTAGGCAGTACAGTCCCATACGTAGGCAGTACAGTTCCATATGTAGGCAGTACAGTCTCATATGTAGGCAGTACAGTTCCATATGTAGGCAGTACAGTTCCATACCAAGGCAGTACAGTCCCATACATAGGCAGTACAGTTCCATACGTAGGCAGTACAGTCTCATCAATTAGGCAGTACAGTCCCATAATCGTTAGGCATTACAGTCTCATACATAGGCAGTACAGTCCCATACGTAGGCAGTACAGTCTCATCGTAGGCAGTACAGTTCCATATAATCTGGAACAGCCCCATAAGTAGGCAGTACAATCTCATACTTTATAAGGCAGTACAATCTCATATAGGCAGTACAGTTCCATACATAGGCAGTACAGTCCCATTCTTTACATCATTTACAGTCCCATACAGACAGTACAGTTCCATACGTAGGCAGTACAGTCCCATACATAGACAGTACAGTCCCATACGTAGGCAGTACAGTCCCATACGTAGGCAGTACAGTTCCATACGTAGGCAGTACAGTCTCATATGTAGGCAGTACAGTTCCATACATAGGCAGTACAGTCTCATACGTAGGCAGTACAGTCCCATACGTAGGCAGTACAGTCTCATACATAGGCAGTACAGTCCCATACGTAGGCAGTACAGTCTCATACATAGGCAGTACAGTTCCATACGTAGGCAGTACAGTTCCATATGTAGGCGGAACAGCCCCATACATAGGCAGTACAGTCTCATACGTAGGCAGTACAGTCCCATACGTAGGCAGTACAGTTCCATATGTAGGCAGTACAGTCTCATATGTAGGCAGTACAGTCCCATACATAGGCAGTACAGTTCCATACGTAGGCAGTACAGTCTCATACGTAGGCAGTACAGTCCCATACGTAGGCAGTACAGTCTCATACATAGGCAGTACAGTCCCATACGTAGGCAGTACAGTCTCATACGTAGGCAGTACAGTTCCATACGTAGGCAGTACAGTTCCATATGTAGGCGGAACAGCCCCATACATAGGCAGTACAATCTCATACGTAGGCAGTACAGTCCCATACGTAGGCAGTACAGTCCCATACGTAGGCAGTACAGTTCCATATGTAGGCAGTACAGTCTCATATGTAGGCAGTACAGTTCCATATGTAGGCAGTACAGTTCCATACCAAGGCAGTACAGTCCCATACATAGGCAGTACAGTTCCATACGTAGGCAGTACAGTCTCATACGTAGGCAGTACAGTCCCATACGTAGGCATTACAGTCTCATACATAGGCAGTACAGTCCCATACGTAGGCAGTACAGTCTCATACGTAGGCAGTACAGTTCCATATGTAGGCGGAACAGCCCCATAAGTAGGCAGTACAATCTCATACGTAGGCAGTACAATCTCATACGTAGGCAGTACAGTTCCATACATAGGCAGTACAGTCCCATACATAGACAGTACAGTTCCATACGTAGGCAGTACAGTCCCATACATAGACAGTACAGTCCCATACGTAGGCAGTACAGTCCCATACGTAGGCAGTACAGTTCCATACGTAGGCAGTACAGTCTCATATGTAGGCAGTACAGTTCCATACGTAGGCAGTACAGTCTCATACGTAGGCAGTACAGTCCCATACGTAGGCAGTACAGTCTCATACATAGGCAGTACAGTCCCATACGTAGGCAGTACAGTCTCATACGTAGGCAGTACAGTTCCATACGTAGGCAGTACAGTTCCATATGTAGGCGGAACAGCCCCATACATAGGCAGTACAATCTCATACGTAGGCAGTACAGTCCCATGCGTAGGCAGTACAGTTCCATCCAATAGGCAGTACAGTCTCATATGTAGGCAGTACAGTCCCATACATAGGCAGTACAGTTCCATACGTAGGCAGTACAGTCTCATACGTAGGCAGTACAGTCCCATACGTAGGCAGTACAGTCTCATACATAGGCAGTACAGTCCCATACGTAGGCAGTACAGTCTCATACGTAGGCAGTACAGTTCCATACGTAGGCAGTACAGTTCCATATGTGGCGGAACAGCCCCATACATAGGCAGTACAATCTCATGAATGTAGGCAGTACAGTCCCATACGTAGGCAGTACAGTTCCATACGTAGGCAGTACAGTCTCATACGTAGGCAGTACAGTTCCATACGTAGGCAATACAGTTCCATACGTAGGCAGTACAGTCTCATACATAGACAGTACAGTTCCATATGTAGGCAGTACAGTTCCATACGTAGGCAGTACAGTCCCATACGTAGGCAGTACAGTCCCATACGTAGGCAGTACAGTTCCATATGTAGGCAGTACAGTCTCATATGTAGGCAGTACAGTTCCATATGTAGGCAGTACAGTTCCATACCAAGGCAGTACAGTCCCATACATAGGCAGTACAGTTCCATACGTAGGCAGCCCTCTTCACGACTGTCTTACAGTCTCATACGTAGGCAGTACAGTCCCATACGTAGGCATTACAGTCTCATACATAGGCAGTACAGTCCCATACGTAGGCAGTACAGTCTCATACGTAGGCAGTACAGTTCCATATGTAGGCGGAACAGCCCCATAAGTAGGCAGTACAATCTCATACGTAGGCAGTACAATCTCATACGTAGGCAGTACAGTTCCATACATAGGCAGTACAGTCCCATACATAGACAGTACAGTTCCATACGTAGGCAGTACAGTCCCATACATAGACAGTACAGTCCCATACGTAGGCAGTACAGTCCCATACGTAGGCAGTACAGTTCCATACGTAGGCAGTACAGTCTCATATGTAGGCAGTACAGTTCCATACGTAGGCAGTACAGTCTCATACGTAGGCAGTACAGTCCCATACGTAGGCAGTACAGTCTCATACATAGGCAGTACAGTCCCATACGTAGGCAGTACAGTCTCATACGTGGAAAAGGCAGTACAGTTCCATACGTAGGCAGTACAGTTCCATATGTAGGCGGAACAGCCCCATACATAGGCAGTACAATCTCATACGTAGGCAGTATAGTCCCATACGTAGGCAGTACAGTTCCATACGTAGGCAGTACAGTCTCATATGTAGGCAGTACAGTCCCATACATAGGCAGTACAGTCTCATATGTAGGCAGTACAGTCCCATACGTAGGCAGTACAGTTCCATACGTAGGCAGTACAGTCTCATACGTAGGCAGTACAGTTCCATACGTAGGCAGTACAGTCTCATACATAGGCAGTACAGTTCCATATAGGCAGTACAGTTCCATACCAAGGCAGTACAGTCCCATACATAGGCAGTACAGTCCCATACGTAGGCAGTACAGTCTCATATGTAGGCAGTACAGTCCCATACGTAGGCAGTACAGTTCCATACGTAGGCAGTACAGTCTCATACGTAGGCAGTACAGTCTCTTACGTAGGCAGTACAGTCCCATACGTAGGCAGTACAGTCCCCATGCGTAGGCAATACAAATCAAATCAAGTAAAAGTTTATTTGTCACATGCACCGAATACAACAGGTGTAGACCTTACAGTGAAATGCTTACTTACAGGCTCTATCCAATAGTGCAAAACAAGGTATTAGTTGAACAATAGGTAAGTAAAGAAATAAAACTGTAAAAAGACAGGCTATAACAGTAGAGAGGCTATATACAGTAGAGAGGCTATATACAGTTGTGAGGCTATATACAGTAGAGAGGCTATAACAGTAGTGAGGCTATATACAGACAGCAGTTAGTCAGGCTGATTGAGGTAGCATGTACGTAAAAAGAGGGGTTGGTGGGTGGCGGGACACAATGCAGATAGCCCGGTTAGCCAATGTGCGGGAGCACTGGTTGATCGGCCCAATTGAGGGCCGTACATATGTACATGAATGTATAGTTAAAGTGACTATGCATATATGATAAACAGAGAGTAGCAGCAGCGTAAAAAGAGGGGTTGGGGGGGCACACAATGCAAATTGTCCGGGTAGACATTTGATTACATGTTCAGGAGTCTTATGGCTTGGGGGTAAAAACTGTTGAGAAGACTTTTTGTCCTAGACTTGGCACTCCGGTACCGCTTGCCATGTGGTAGTAGAGAGAACAGTCTATGACTGGGGTGGCTGGGGTCTTTGACAATTTGTTGTGCCTTCCTCTGACACCGCCTGGTGTAGAGGTCCTGGATGGCAGGCAGATTAGCCCCAGTGATGTACTGGGCCGTACGCACTACCCTCTGTGGTGCCTTACGGTCAGAGGCCGAATAATTGCTATACCAGGCAGTGATGCAACCATTGATACTCTCAATGTTGCAGCTGTAGAACCTTTTGAGGATCTCAGGACCCATGCCAAATCTTTTTAGTTTCCTGAGGGGGAATAGGCTTTATCGTGCCCTCTTCACGACTGTCTTGGTGTGTTTGGACCATTCTAGTTTGTTCTTGATGTGTACAGTAAGAAACTTGAAGCTCTCAACCTGCTCCACTACAGCCCCGTCGATGAGAATGGGGGTGTGCTCGGTCCTCCTTTTCCTGTAGTCCACAATCATCTCCTTAGTCTTGGTTACGTTGAGGGATAGGTTGTTATTCTGGCACCACCCGACCAGATCTCTGACCTCCTCCCTATAGGTTGTCTCATCATTGTCGGTGATCAGGCCTACCACTGTTGTGTCGTCTGCAAACTTAATGATGGTGTTGGAGTTGTGCCTGGCCATGCAGTCGTGGGTGAACAGGGAGTACAGCAGGAGACTGGGCACGCACCCCTGGGGAGCTCCAGTGTTGAGGATCAGCGTGCAGGTGTGTTGCTACCTACCCTCACCACCTGGGTGCGGCCCGTCAGGAAGTCCAGGATCCAGTTGCAGAGGGAGGTGTTTAGTCCCAGGATCCTTAGCTTAGTGATGAGCTTTGAGGGTACTATGGTGTTGAATGCTGAGCTGTAGCCAATGAATAGCATTCTCACATAAGTGTTCCTTTTGTCCAGGTGGAAAAGGGCAGTGTGGAGTGCAATAGAGATTGCATCATCTGTGAATCTGTTTGGGCAGTATGCAAATTGGAGTGGGTCTAGGGTTTCTGGGATAATGGTGTTGATGTGAGCTATTACCAACCTTTCAAAGCACTTCATGTCTACGGACGTGAGTGCTACGGGTCTGTAGTCATTTAGGCAGGTTGCCTTTGTGTTCTTGGGCACAGGGACTATGGTGGTCTGCTTGAAACATGTTGGTATTACAGACTCAATCAGGGACATGTTGAAAATATCAGTGAAGACACCTGCCAGTTGGTCAGCACATGCCCGGAGCACACGTCCTGGTAATCCGTCTGGCCCTGCAGCCTTGTGTATGTTGACCTGTTTAAAGGTCTTACTCACGTCGGCTACGGAGAGTGTGATCATATGGTCATCCGGAACAGCAGATGCTCTCATGCATGCCTCAGTGTTGCTTGCCTCGAAGCGAGCATAGAAATGATTTAGCTCGTCTGATAGGCTCATGTCATTGGGCAGCTCGAGGCTGCGCTTCCCTTTGTAGTCTGTAATAGTTTGCAAGCCCTGCCACATAAGACAAGCATCGGAGCTGGTACAGTCCCATACGTAGGCAGTATAGTCGCATACGTAGGCAGTACAGTCCCCATACGTAGGCAGTACAGTCCCCATACGTAGGCAGTACAGTCCCCATACGTAGCTAGTACAGTCCCATAGGTAGGCAGTATAGTCCCATACGTAGGCAGTACAGTTCCCCAGTTCCATACGTAGACAGTATAGTACGTAGGCAGTACAGTCTCATACATAGGCAGTACAGTCCCATACGTAGGCAGTACAGTTCCATACGTAGGCAGTACAGTTCCATACGTAGGCAGTACAGTTCCATACGTAGGCAGTATAGTCCCATACGTAGACAGTACAGTCCCATACGTAGGCAGTACAGGTCCATACTTGGCAGTACAGTTCCATACTTGGCAGTACAGTTCCATACGTAGGCAGTACAGTCTAGGCAGTACAGCCTCATACGTAGGCAGTACAGTTCCATACATAGACAGTACAGTCCCATACGTAGGCAGTACAGTCCCATACGTAGGCAGTACAGTTCCAAACGTAGGCAGTACAGTCCCATATGTAGGCAGTACAGTTCCATACGTAGGCAGTACAGTCCCATATGTAGGCAGTACAGTCCCATGCGTAGGCAGTATAGTCCCATACGTAGGCAGTACAGTCCCATACGTAGGCAGTACAGTCTCATACATAGGCAGTATAGTCCCATACGTAGGCAGTAGTCCCACACGTAGGCAGTACAGTTCCATACGTAGGCAGTACAGTCCCATACGTAGGCAGTACAGTCCCATACGTAGGCAGTACAGTTCCAAACGTAGGCAGTACAGTCCCATATGTAGGCAGTACAGTTCCATACGTAGGCAGTACAGTCCCATGCGTAGGCAGTACAGTCCCATACGTAGGCAGTACAGTCTCATACATAGGCAGTATAGTCCCATACGTAGGCAGTAGTCCCATACGTAGGCAGTACAGTTCCATACGTAGGCAGTACAGTCCCATGCGTAGACAGTACAGTTCCATACGTAGGCAGTACAGTCCAATGCGTAGGCAGTATGTCCCATGCGTAGGCAGTATAGTCCCATACGTAGGCAGTACTGTCCCATGCGTAGGCAGTACAGTCCCATGTGTAGGCAGTACAGTCCCATGTGTAGGCAGTACAGTCCCCATGTGTAGGCAGTACAGTCCCCATGTGTAGGCAGTACAGTCCCCATGTGTAGGCAGTACAGTCCCCATGTGTAGGCAGTACAGTCCCCATGTGTAGGCAGTACAGTCCCCATGTGTAGGCAGTACAGTCCCATGTGTAGGCAGTACAGTCCCCATGTGTAGGCAGTACAGTCCCCATGTGTAGGCAGTACAGTCCCCATGTGTAGGCAGTACAGCCCCCATGTGTAGGCAGTACAGTCCCCATGTGTAGGCAGTACAGTCCCCATGTGTAGGCAGTACAGTCCCATGTGTAGGCAGTACAGTCCCAATATGTAGGCAGTACAGTCCCCATATGTAGGCAGTACAGTCCCCATGTGTAATATGGACAGAGGAAAGAGTGTATGAGAAGCTACATGGTGTCATGGACAATATGTTTCTCTCTAGTACTGTAGAGTCATAGGGCACTATAGTGACCCAGCAGATCCTAATGCACTACAGTGACCCAGCAGATCCTAATGCACTATAGTGACCCAGCAGCTCCTAATGCACTACAGTGGCCCAGCAGATCCTAATGCACCACAGTGACCCAGCAGATCCTAATGCACTACAGTGACCCAGCAGATCCTAATGCACTACAGTGACCCAGCAGATCCTAATGCACTACAGTGACTCAGCAGATCCTAATGCACTATAGTGACACAGCAGATCCTAATGCACTACAGTAACCCAGCAGATCCTAATGCACTACAGTGACCCAGCAGCACCTAATGCACTACAGTGACCCAGCAGATCCTAATGCACTACAGTGACCCAGCAGATCCTAATGCACTACAGTGACCCAGCAGATCCTAATGCACTACAGTGACCCAGCAGATCCTAATGCACTATAGTGACACAGCAGATCCTAATGCACTACAGTAACCCAGCAGATCCTAATGCACTACAGTGACCCAGCAGATCCTAATGCACTACAGTGACACAGCAGATTCTAATGCAATACAGTAACCCAGCAGATCCTAATGCACTACAGTGACCCAGCAGCACCTAATGCACTACAGTGGCCCAGCAGATCCTAATGCACTACAGTGACCCAGCAGATCCTAATGCACTACAGTGACCCAGCAGATCCTAATGCACTACAGTGGCCCAGTTATTCAAAGAGGCTGTGGATGTACATCATCAGTGTGTCTCTCTGAGGCTCTCTGTCCATTATTTTACCTAGGCCTTCTGGAAATGTTAGCGTGCAGAAACACACAACGCACTGACATAGAGTGTTTGTCCACAGACAGGGATGACAAATATCCCTTATCCTTTAACTGCAGCGGGCTAAATCAGGGTCACACCGAGTGATTCTTGGTAGTCTAAAACAAATCTACTTTGAAAAAATCTACACCTCACACATATGGTTATTGGCTTAAAAAAAGACACTTGTACCATGTCTGATATAGAGTTGAAATATATTCAATTTTGAGTTTTCTTCAATATTACACTTTATATACATCACAGAAAACTGAAATGTAACAAACTGTTTGAGATAGAAACAATGGATTTTATTCGTTTTTTATTCATTATGAAATTATGGAAAATATGAATAACATTCCACACGAGGCCAAAGAGCAGCGTTTTTGGTCATTGTGTCACGACTTCTGCCGAAGTTTGTGCCTCTCCTTGTTTCGGTCGGCGTTCGGCGGTCGACGTCACTGTTTTTCTAGCTGCCACCGATCGACGTTTCATTGTCCATTTGTTTTGTCTTGATTGTACACAGCTGGTTTCCATTACATTATTAGTTATTCCCTATTTAACCCTCTGATTCCCACATGGTTTTGTGCGTGTTTGTTCGCTGTTAAGTGTTCGCTATTTCTGTGAGCTGGAGTATTTTCCCTGCGTGGAATTATTTTTGTTGTTTATTCGAGTAAAGTAGTTTTTTTTAGTCAGTACTGCGTCCTGCGCCTGACTCCATCCTACCTGCTGCACATTGACACTTGCCACATTGATGGCAGGAAAGGGCTACCCCGTTAGCTAGGCTACTGTCAGTATACAGAGTATCAGAAGACACTTTGCCCACCATGGGTTTGATGATCTTATAAGGTACTTTGCATTATCATAATGCACATTATTTGAGTTAATAAAAAGGCTATGGTAAAAAAAAAGCTTTCGTAACTTTGTTACATAATGTTCAATAACAAAAGCTCAACAACAACAAAAAATCAGACCGACGAGGTCTTCAGTACGACTGACCATGTTAAACGGAACAAGTGTTCAGCTCCTAGCAAATCTGGAGGAGGAAGGCTGTAATCATTTACATATCCAGGACATTTTAAGGCTTTGAGATTCCATCCTGTTTCCAGCACCATGTGGCAATGTGACAACTCTCTAACAAGGGTGAATTCTGGAGGTCAGAGCATTGAACCACCCCCCCCTCCCACTGTGGGATGGTGAATAGGCCCTTAATAAAAGCGAGAGGGAGGGGCCAAGCATTCCCACTCAGGAACTTCTATTCCTGTCATTTAATTTCACAATACACAACGGTCCTCTTTGTGACCGTAGGAGGACTTATTAAACTCAACAAATTAACATGAGCGCTTAGACAGAGCCACAATGTTGGCGGTGGGCAATCAACCAGCCACACTGAAGACAGAGAGGACAAGAGAGGTGTGGATGTGTGGAGAGAATGAGCAGTGAAGAGGAGAGAAGCAAAAGAAGAGGAGTAGAGAACAGCAGGAGAGGTGGGAATGTGGAAAAGGAAAAGAGAGAGGTGGGGAGAGAATGAGAAAGGGATAAAATAGCAGTGGTCTTTTGGTTGGACTAAGTGGTTTCACCATAGAGCCGCTCAGATAGTCTGAGAGGATTTGTGGGACTCATCTGCCGTTTAATTGACAAAGAAGATTGGTCAGATCCTCTGCCAAATAGAGAGAGCACCAGAAATCGTTCAGATTGGATGACAAATAACGCATTAATATGGATATTAAGCGTATGTGACCCATGGCAGAAAGCTGGGAGTATGTCGCACGTAACTACTTCACAAAAGAGGCATTTGAACATAACATTTTTTTGTTTTTTCATCAAAATTATATATATTTTTCCTTCCGGAAATGCCTTATTGAACATGTAAACTTTCATGTGCCTTACTAACAAACATTTTTGTACACTGTAAATATAAATAAAATATGAAATCACGAAGGTGTTTAGACACTGAGAAAATACATAATTATGCCTAGCCATGATTAGTTCAGATAACGAGGGGGACATTCACGAGAAAGACAGTCCATTCTGTAACTCAAGGCTTCCCTGTCAAATACCATTTACATCTATTCAGCTGGTAATTATGAAGCTAAATGTTTGCTAAATCTAGCTAGTTATCTTGTGTCTGCATTGCCATTTTTGACCTGGAAGCAGGTTAAGTGTGTACAAGGCGTTTTAGTATAGGTGTAGTAGTCAAGGGGCAATAACAAGCTATAAGACATTAATTCATTCATGTTTTAACCTATTTTTCTGGAATTTGTCTTTCAGCATAAACCTGCTCTCTGCCTCCAGTACAAGGAGATGATGGAGGGCGAACAAGCAACACTTCACAAATGTTGTCTTTGTACTTTGAGCATTATTGCTTGGTATGCAAGGTTTTAATGTCTTGTCTAATTTTCTCTGCTTTCCTCCTTAACAGCTGTAGTTGTCTGGAGCCTGGTGTTGTTGTGGCCAAGGAGCTTTCACTCAGATGGAACCAGGTGTCAGCAGCTGTCCAATGTAGATGTCCTTCCTCCCAGAGATGTGAAAGCATCCCCTGGACTGGACACAACCCGGTAAGCATATATGTTTGAGAATATCAGACTTTTGCTGCTCCAAAGGGCAGGACATAAATATGCTCTCCAGCCAGATTCCGTTGTTCATATCATAACATGACCTGAACCAAAGTTACTCAAAGGATCTTATGATATAGGCCTAAGTCGAGATAGTGTTTTTACCCAAGTCTTTGTGTGTTTGTGTGTTTGAACTTTTTCCTAATTGTAGCCTACTACCTTCAGCACTTGAAGTTCATAAAGTATGTTATTGTTGAATTATTTTCTTTGTTTTTTAACCACTATCTCAGTGCTTTAGAACATGGCCACATGTGTTCCAATGTGAATTATTTAAGAGATGAGTGTGTCAAAGGCTATAGAGGGTGTGAACAATGCTAAATGGGGGTAAACAAAGAACAATGTTGTAGCTGTTCAATGTGAAATGTTAGCTTTATTATACAACAAAAGGCTATTTAATTCTGCAAATGGTTTGCCTAATGGGGTATCTTGGTGAGATAATGTTCAGAGAATCTATTTTGGCAATTTAGTGAAAGTATTAATTTTCTAAATATATGTTTCCCATGTGGAGCAAGTGTGAAAATCACAGCAAAAATGTTTAAATGCCTATTTCTCCTAAATGGGATTCTAAGTTTAGTAACTTTTAAAGCAGCATTACTTCCCCATGTTTCCTCCAACTGCAGGGAGCAAATGCCAAATGCCATTTTGAAGCTCCGAGTTTCTACTTTTATCCAATGAAAAAACTCAATTTCAAATGTTGGAACATAAGACCGAAAAGAGACGGTTTGTCACATATTTAATTAAACTCATGAATGCCACTGAAAATGTCTAAATAATCTTCTTTTTTTTAAACATGTTGGGCAGGCAAGAGGGGGCAATATTGTGATTAATGAAACTCCATAAACAAATGGTTGAGTGACTGAGTAAATGTGTAATTATCCTTTGTAACATTAGCCTTGCACCGGTGGTGGAACGACATAGGTCACATGTGAGAATTCCAGATATTTCAACAGCAAACAGGCACAACTGCATCTCTGCAGACTTCACACAAATATGCATTTTAAGTTATTTATGAGCTGTCCCCAGTTCCTGTTTTCATCATCTGGACTGGGCCTGGGACCAGCTGTGCTCTTCTAACAGGATTGGGTAAGTTACTATCTAAATGTAATCCGTTACAGTTACTAGTTACCTGTCCAAAATTGTAATCAGTAACGTAACTTTTGGACCCAAACTCAGTAATGTAATCTGATTACATTCAGCTACTTTTAGATGAATTTCCCCTTAAGAGGCATTAGAAGAAGACAAAAATGTATGTTTACCAATTGAACGACATCTATTGCAGGATACATCAATGTTAAAGTTTACATAGCTGGCCATATATGGATGTTATATTTTCATTTATGGGTTGGTTATATAGGCTTCTTCTAACCCATCGCTGTCTACTACATATAACAACACGATTAAATTATATCTTTACATTAATATATCTAATTTATAAGTCCAAAAATCCATGTAACAACTACAGATTGCCCCTTTAAGTGTATCAAAAGTGTGCAAGTTTGAGAATGTGTCCATTAGGTCTATGGATTACATTTTATATCAGCATGTATTAGATTGAGCAATAAAAGCCCCACTTATATTCAATAGGCTGGGATCCACACTATGCAGCTGTTATAAGAGCGCATTTTTCACTGGCTGTCCACTGGTTTCAAAAACAGTCATTGATAGGCAGCTTAAACTTATTGAATTCAACCATTATTGGGTTCAAATACACATCCTTTACATGTATCTCCCCAACCCTGCCTACACACACGACCTCTAACCGAGATCATCTTGAATCAACTAAGAGCATGGGAAACATTATCTCACCCTCTGTTATTGCTCAGGCATCGGTTGACAAGCCGTTGATTCAGAGAGTGAAAACACTCGCCCAGTGGCATGACGTTCACAGCTATGGAACATTTCCTCTCATTTCCTCCCCTTTCATCTCCTTTCTTCTCATTTCCTTTAATTTGATCTCCTTTCCTCTCATCTCCCTCTACTTTCCTCTCCTTTCCTCTCCTCTCCTCTCATTTCCTCTCCTTTCCCTCTCCTTTCCTCTCCTCTCCCTCTTACCTCTCCTTTCCTCTCATTTCCTCCCCTTTCCTCTCCTTTCCTCTCCTCTCATTTCCTCTCATTTCATATCCTTTCCTCTCATTTCCTTTAATTTTATCTCCTTTCATTTCCTCTCCTTTCCTCTCCTTTCCCTCTCCTTTCCTCTCCTCTCCCTCTCCTTTCCTCTCATTTCCTCTCCTTTCCTCTCCTTTCCCTCTCCTTTCCTCTCCTCTCCTTTCCTCTCCTTTCCCCTTGTCCAGCTTAGAATACAGGGTCACTGTGTATATACATTTCTAAATATAATCCATTACAGTTACTAGTTACCTGTCCAAAATTGTAATCAGTAACGTAACTTTTGGACCCAAACTCAGTAATGTAATCTGATTACATTCAGCTACTTTTAGATGAATTTCCCCTTAAGAGGCATTAGAAGAAGACAAAAATGTATGTTTACCAATTGAACGACATCTATTGCAGGATAAATCACTGTTAAAGTTTACATAGCTGGCCATATATGGATGTTATATTTTCATTTATGGGTTGGTTATGTAGGCTTCTTCTAACCCATCGCTGTCTACTACATATAACAACACGATTAAATTATATCTTTACATTAATATATCTAATTTATAAATCCAAAAATCCATGTAACAACTACAGATTGCCCCTTTAAGTGTATCAAAAGTGTGCAAGTTTGAGAATGTGTCCATTAGGTCTATGGATTACATTTTATATCAGCATGTATTAGATTGAGCAATAAAAGACCCACTTTTATTCCATAGGCTGGGATCCACACTATGCAGCTGTTATAAGAGCGCATTTTTCACTGGCTGTCCACTGGTTTAAAAAACAGTCATTGATAGGCAGCTTAATCCCCTCAATGTATGTTCCTCATATGTTTGGGAAAAACCGTTTCATTAGGCAGAGATGAACACAATGTATGTTCCTCAGATAAGTTTGGGAAAGACCGTTTGATTAGGCAGAGATGAACACAACGTATGTTTAGTGTATCAGTGCAGTGAAGAATGACGTTCTAAAATTACAGTCGATGGAGACATCAGCATTGGGATTTAGGGAGACGAGCAACGTTTCACACAAGTTGTCAAACATCACCAAGTTGTAGACCTTGAGTAATAGAGGCACACAAATCCGATGACAGACAACTGCACTCATTAGATGAGTCATGAAACGAGAGTTTCGAAAGTGGGTTAGCAATCAAGTGAATATTTATCTCTTTCTCAGATTACAGTCATAAACAATGGAGCTCCGTTTAGATCTCGAAGTTTAACGCCAGTTGTGAATCACTCTTTCCAGAGAACTATTGTGTTGAGTGCTGGCTGTAAACAACAGACAAAAACTGTTTTTTAAACTAAGGAGTTCAAGAGTTTCCATGCAGGATTTTTTTTCTTCTCTTTTTGGCTATCAATGTCTCACTCTAAAACTAACAGAGACGAGCTGTTCAGAGTCAAGTATGTCCATAATTAGTTTTATTTGATTAGCCTTTACTCCTGCAGTCACAAGACAGCCCTACATGTTAACCAGTATATACTTCAAAACTCACAAGCCTATTAATTTCTCTTTCATATTGACAATTGTCTCTATAAATTATAAATTGACAAGCTTGTGATTTTCCCCTTTTGGCATCTGCCACCTCTTTCCTTACAGAACCGCTATAAACCGGCGGTAGGTGCAGCAATGGCAGACAAATATTGATGCCACCTTTACTTTAAATAATGAAACAGCAAGTAGTCACTCCTAGATCCCTGTATTGAAGACAAAAATGACTTTCTCAACTGCTGTATATCATGAATGATCAGTTATCCTCTCTTTCTTAGATCATGATAATCTCCCAAGGGGCCATAGTTTAGATCATGCTAATTTCCCAAGGGGCCATAGTTTAGATCATGCTAATCTCCCAAGGGGCCATAGTTTAGATCATGCTAATTTCCCAATGGGACATAGTTTTAGATCATGCTAATCTCCCAAGGGGACATAGATTAGATCATGCTAATTTCCCAACGGGCCGTAGTTTAGATCATGCTAATTTCCCAAGGGGCCATAGTTTAGTGCTGCATGATTTCACAAGCTACTACTCAGGGCTGTTGACATGGAGGAGGTACATAGCAACGGAGGTCAGTGCTAAGTGGGCAGGTGAATGTCACCTGACTTTAGAGCTGAATAGAAGTTTGCAGAACATTGGGAACATCTAACTCCATGCTGAATCAAGTCTCACATCTAACTCCATGCTGAATCAAGTCTCACTTTGGGCTTCACAGGCCCCAGTCAGAGCCAAGATCCAGATCCTCCCACATCCTCAGTATATCCACTGGTATAGTACATATTTAACACCATAGACGCATGAGAGAAACAGTGGGGAATGTTTTAAATGTGACACCACCTCCAGGAGAAAGAGATGAGGGAATCAAATATACTGTAGACAGTTGTCAGTTATCTACAGTCGGATCTCTGAGAAGTATCATCTGTTCTCCATGGCTTCAAGTCATCCTGTTTATTTTGGGGTGTAGTCACCAGTACATGCCTGCATTCCTGATTTAATCTACAGCAGAGTCTTCAGTGTGTTTTCCTACAAAGCATGGAAAACAACAAGTATCCCTGAACAACCGTAAGACATTCTTTTCTTTCTATCTCAAGGCCATCAGACTGTTAAACAGCCACCACTAACATTGAGTGGCTACTGCCAACACACTGTCAATGACACTGACTCTACTCCAGCCACTTTAATCATGGGAATTGATGGGAAATGATGTAAATATATCACTAGCCACTTTAAACAATGCTACCTTATATAATGTTACTTACCCTACATTGTTCATCTCATATGCATACGTTGATACTGTACTCTATATCATCGACTGCATCCTTATGTAATACATGTATCACTAGCCACTTTAACTATGCCACTTGGTCTACATACTTATCTCATATGTATATACTGTACTCGATATCATCTACTGTATCTTGCCTATGCTGCTCTGTACCATCACTCATTCATATATCCTTATGTACATATTCTTTATCCCCTTACACTGTGTATGACAGTAGTTTTTTTTGGAATTGTTAGTTAGATTACTTGCTCGTTATTACTGCATTGTCGGAACTAGAAGCACAAGCATTTCGCTACACTCGCATTAACATCTGCTAACCATGTGTATGTGACAAATAAATTTGATTTTGATTTTGATTTGATTTACGCTGAAAGAAAACAGTTCAACCATCCAAACCACTTGAGAGATCCTTACGCTTGTTTGCTACTTTTCAGTGGTCATGATAGTCATCAACACATTACAGGCTGCTAGCTCACTTCTTATTAGTGGTTCTCGTGGTGACAGAGTTATATGGATGGCACACACCGCACCGAATGTCGGTCTGGCGTTTGTTCGGCGCAGTGTGTTTTAGGGTCCTCCCTGCCTGTGCACGTCTGACTGGCGACATTTTCGCACAAATCTACATGTAGAATCGGTTTGCACTCAGGTTGCAAATTACAGCTGGCACTCTGTTCAGAGGTGCTAAGTACCTTTGGCCGGCAAACGCTACCGGTGTGGACGCTACCGGTGTGCCCGTGCTCAACCAATACCTCATTACAAGAAGACCATCAGCAATCACTACTTCACTCAATGGAAGGTTGAAGTGGTTGAAGTGAATACAAATGGAATTACTCGTTCCCATGCCTCCTAGGGGACTTGTTGTCTTAAAGTCCTACTGAGAGGATTTGAATATGAACAGAGCCCGAGGCAGTGGACAATGCACATGGTCAGTTGTAATGCAGGCCAATATCCTCTTAGAGAGGGAGAGAGAGAGAGAGATACAGGATGAGGGGCTGCAATGTGTTATCTTACAGGGAGTCCGTCTACTCCGCAACTTTCAATTCAGTGAACTTCCCACTGCATCAACAGCCACTGAAGTCACACACAAAGGAGCGGGGCCAAATGTGGAGCACAATGAGTCCACTGTGGGAGCTTCAGAGGAAATGAATGAATGCTGTTGATACACATTCTCACACTGTCAGTGTTTTCACCTCCCAGTCCCTCCATAGCCTCAGCTGCACCATTGCAAATCAACAGGAGAGCTCCATTCCCTTGGTTTTCTTTTCTCAGAACCCATCTATCACTGTAAGAAGGAAGGCTCAGCTAACCCAGTCAAATACTATTGGTTACCACTGTGGTAGACTGAAAACAAAACAAAAAATGAGGCCTACCTTGGATAGGGTCAACAGTCTATTTCTGCATGAATGAGAATGATGCTACTCTTGTTAATGAAGGGCTGTGCATTATGATATTATGAACATAAAAGACTATGACTGCAGCTTTCCAGCTTAGACAACATGGGGGCGACTGAGAGTCCTCTATACTGTCTCTCCCATCTGGCACACAGTCTCTTACAGCCACAAAGCTCATAAGTCTGCTGGGAGCCTTTAAGAAGTATGTTGCTGAACCTGTGGCATTGGCGCCTAGCTAGCTCTCTCCTCCCAGGCATGCATCCCCAGGGTGGCTGGCAACACAGATGGACAACACTTGGGACTGAGTCAGAGAGCCCAGTGGGACACAGGATTTACACCCTAGTATAACTACTCCCAGTCCCAGTTCAGCCCTTCACATCGCATGGCACGACACAGCGTGACTTGCCCAGAGACTGAGACAAGGTGAAAATGATGGAGTCTATGGCCTCCAAGTTTGTTTTGATAACCAAATGACACAGAATAATGGATGTTTTTGTCTACAAACTAAAACTCATCCACTGTCTGCCCACATAACTCTGAAACGCATTAGTAACAGCTGTACTGAGTTGCATACACAGATGTCTTTAGCTGCAAAAAAACACCCTCAAATCATTCCATACGTCAGTCATCAATCTCACACTCTTCTATAGGCTTATTGGAGAATGCATTTGTCTGACCAATCAATAAACAATATCATGTTTCCATCAACACCAATCTACACAGGAACATTTAAGTTGTCATTATAAACATGGATTTGTGATCAATAAGCCAGTTAGTTAGAAGAAACAAAGAGCAGTATGTGGATTAATATACATATATTGGAGTTGACAACCCAAGTTACTATCATATATATATATATATATATAAACTTATACTGATAGTGACTTGGGTTGTCAACTCCTGTTGGAACTACTCTGCTGCGCTGACTCTATGGAAATCCTTTGAGATTGATCTCCCTCTTATCAAGTTGCACAAGTTGTTCAACTACTCTTTAATGCTGATAGCCTAGCAAACCCGGTCAGAATTAATTGGGTTGAAACGTATTGTAAACATGACAATTTAAGATGCGCTTTGCGCGGAGAAAGCTCAGTGGGGGGACCAAACAGAACAGGCATGGAACAAGTTGTAATTTTATAATGCAAGTTTTTAACTCAAACAGAAAAAGGAATTCATATTTAAATAGAAACGTACCCATTTTTGTTTCCCAGTTTCTGAAGATGAGGTGTCTGTTGAAAGTTCAGCTAACGGGCGATGTTGCGTCCGGAGATGCACAGCGAACGCCAGACTAGTCCACTGAGTTGCTGCTGCGCGTGGTCCCGTTTGGAGACAGGCTGACTGACGTCACCACCAGAGGATTGGTGTGTAGGATTGATTAGTTTAGTTTATTAGGATCTCCATTAGCTACTGCACATGCATAAGCTACTCTTCCTGGAGTTCACATAAAACAGTACTAGACAAGAACAATATAAGATATTACAAAACAAATAAATACAATATAAGTTATATATAGGAAAGACACCAAGAGACAACGAAAATAATATTTGCACACTATTCATATATACATATTAATATCCTTGTATACAGTATAGTTCAAATAGTTATTTAGAAAGAGTAGAGGATCTGTATTACAATATGTTTTTAGAGCCAGGACAGGACAGCACTATGTTCGGGCCCCTCACCTCGCCCCTCTTCAGAGGACAGAGAAGTTTGTTGGTCATTCAACCCTGGATACTTTATCTTGGTTTATGGCCTTTTATCTGCTGGTCCAGATAAAATGCCAATGCCTAAACTTAGACCAGTGCAGGTTTGCCTTTGCGAAGACAAGATCTGGGTTAATGTATCCACATAATAGAGCCCCACAGTGGAGCTGTCATAATACCCATAAAACCTAGTGGTCAAACAAGGAAATGATTCCAATCGTTTTTCCACCATTCATTTTTCCCATAGGGGATTTTAGAAACACTTAAAATAAGGGCTGTGTTTCATGTAGATTTACTCAGGTGTGATGTTTTGATTACCATGTAAATCTCTCTTGGACAAGGTGACTTTTATTAATATATATATTAGAAGGTAATACATTTGTAATCCCAATTAAAGTTATATAAAGTTATATAAAAAAATATATATATATATTTGTCTGGTGAGATTGGCTTAGCACTGCAGGGTAAGCCAAGGCTTATTCTCAATGCTGTAGTATCCTGTCTACCCCTGAAGCTCCCAGTAATCCAATGTTTTGGATAAGGTGTTATCATGTCAGCTGGGCTATCCTGTGCAAGAAAGTCAACAAGGACAAAGAACCAATGAGCATTCACCACAGATCATAGGTTAACCCCAGACCTGCAGCGTCAGTGAATCCAACCTGCTGTCCAATAACTCAATGTAGAAATCAAAGACAAAACATTAGAGGGCAATGGCTGTAGTCTCTAAGGATTGGAATCAATTTCTCCCACGGAAGTATCGCCGAAGATCCGAGTTGAAATAGCCTTGGTCATTTTCGATTGAGCTGACATATGCACAGTGAATGAAGTTTCCGCGAACGCGGGAACATGTGTGAATGAAGTTTCCGCGAACGCGGGAACATTGCCTTTAAATTTCAATCAAGCTACAACGTGTATCTTGCGCCATACTTCTGCAATACGGATTGAATTCCCAACTACATTCTATTACCTACCTTGTTTATTAATCTAATTCATCTTTTTAAAAGCGAATGGTCAGTGGTCCAGAATATAATTACAAATACTTTGTACACTGCAAATTGACCGCAATAAACCCAAACAGATATAGAATTTGACAAAAACATAATAATATCAAACCTAGATTACATTGAGAAACGATCACATCGTCTCTCTATTTAGTCAATGCAAGGAAATACTTAGGTACAGATTTCCTAAAATAAAATCCCTTGGAGCTAATTTCCTGGTGTTTTTACAGTTTCTGATTTTCGATAACAAAAAATAAATAATTGGTCAGAAAACTTATTGAAATCACCAGAGGGTCCAATTCGGCCTGTGGACCACCAGTTGGGGAACCATATCGTCCCCCTCAGACTCACCATCATTCCAGTCTCTCTGCTTCTCATTAAAGAGTGGAGAAACACACAATGCCAATCAGCATCGATCCAGTGCATTGGTATCCGGTATTCAAGGAGGCCACAGTGTTCTGCAGGCCCAGTCTTTTCACTGTCGGCCAAATGGCCAATTCTCAAAGGGCCACTTCATGGTCAAGCAGGGCTTCTACCCAACATGGCAAGGACAACACATAGAGAAGGGAAGCTTTCGGTACCACTACCAGTTATGTCTCACTGAGAGATAGAAGGAACATCTACTGTTCTTCACTATGGTCATGGAAATTCTTACATAGGGACACTCAAAGTCAATCTTAAATTAATCATAATTTATTTGTCAGCGTGCTGGAGAGGTTCCAACCATCTCAATGCACCGTAGTACACATTTCTGTCAGAAAACTCTCCCGGGGCTGTCCCAACAGTTGCCTTATATACCGCGATACAGAGGCATGTTATATTTGCATGATTTACCATAATTAATTAACAATTACCGGTTTGTTCTATTCATGTGACCAATACTGTTTCATAACATGTGATAGATCAACACCCCACGAGGCTTCTCCTCTCTAAACTGAGACTTTGAAACTGAGATATCTTTATTTTGTTCTCAAAACACGGTCATTCGTTCAAAAAAAAATGGTCTGGGCGTAATGCTAAATTGCAGCTACTGATAGGTGTGATTTGTACAGTCAGCCACTTGTGTGGACAAGGAAATTGGTTATTAGAACCGAACATGAATAGAACACAGAAATTAGTTATAAGAATAGCACAACATTTCCCTCACTCTATATATTGTGAAAAAGGGATTGATATGATATTTTGGAGTAGTTGCTGTTTTAAGAGTGAAGGCTTGACATCAGGCACATTTTTCCATTAACATCAAATCAAATCAAATGTATTTATATAGCCCTTCGTACATCAGCTGATATCTCAAAGTGCTGTACAGAAACCCAGCCTAAAACCCCAAACAGCAAGCAATGCAGGTGTAGAAGCACAGGATTGCAATGCGTAAAGAGTTCACTCATGAATCATGAGCAAAGCTTCTAGAACACAGTAGTATGTGAGTGACCCTCTCTTGTGGTTCAGTAGTATGTGAGTGACAGTCTGTTGTGTTCAGTAGTATGGGAGTCACCCTCGCATGGATAATGGCGCCGGAGGGTGTGGCAGCCATTTTACGGGCTAATAACCAACTGTGCTATTTTGTTTGTTATTTCACATTGTTTGTAACTCATTTTGTACATAATGTTGCTGCTACTGTCTCTTCTGATTAAAGAAGCAATAAAACTGGCCTTCTTTAGACTAGTTGAGTATCTGGTGCATCGGGATTTGTGGGTTCTCAACCCGCTTCATGAGATAGTCACCTGAAATGCATTTCAATTAACTGGTGTGCTTTCTTAAAAGCTAATTTGTGGAATTTCAAATCAAATCAAATCTTCAAATCAAATCAAATCAAATTTTATTTGTCACATACACATGGTTAGCAGATGTTAATGCGAGTGTAGCGAAATGCTTGTGCTTCTAGTTCCGACAATGCAGTAATAACGAACAAGTAATCTAACTAACAATTCCAAAAAAACTACTGTCTTATACACAGTGTAAGGGGATAAAGAATATGTACATAAGGATATATGAATGAGTGATGGTACAGAGCAGCATAGGCAAGATACAGTAGATGATATCGAGTACAGTATATACATATGAGATGAGTATGTAAACCAAGTGGCATAGTTAAAGTGGCTAGTGATACATGTATTACATAAGGATGCAGTCGATGATATAGAGTACAGTATCTACGTATGCATATGAGATGAATAATGTAGGGTAAGTAACATTATATAAGGTAGCATTGTTTAAAGTGGCTAGTGATATATTTACATAATTTCCCATCAATTCCCATTATTAAAGTGGCTGGAGTAGAGTCAGTGTCATTGACAGTGTGTTGGCAGTAGCCACTCAATGTTAGTGGTGGCTGTTTAACAGTCTGATGGCCTTGAGATAGAAGCTGTTTTTCAGTCTCTCGGTCCCAGCTTTGATGCACCTGTACTGACCTTGCCTTCTGGATGACAGCGGGGTGAACAGGCAGTGGCTCGGGTGGTTGATGTCCTTGATGATCTTTATGGCCTTCCTGTAGCATCGGGTGGTGTAGGTGTCCTGGAGGGCAGGTAGTTTGCCCCCGGTGATGCGTTGTGCAGACCTCACTACCCTCTGGAGAGCCTTACGGTTGAGGGCGGTGCAGTTGCCATACCAGGCGGTGATACAGCCCGCCAGGATGCTCTCGATTGTGCATCTGTAGAAGTTTGTGAGTGCTTTTGGTGACAAGCCAAATTTCTTCAGCCTCCTGAGGTTGAAGAGGCGCTGCTGCGCCTTCCTCACGATGCTGTCTGTGTGAGTGGACCAATTCAGTTTGTCTGTGATGTGTATGCCGAGGAACTTAAAACTTGCTACCCTCTCCACTAATCTTCTTTCCTTCTTAATGCATTTGAGCCAATCAGTTGTGTTGTGACAAGGTAGGGGTGGTATACAGAAGATAGCGGTATTTGGTAAAAGACCAAGTCCATATTATGGCAAGAATAGCTCAAATAAGCAAAGAAAAACGACAATTCATCATTACTTTAAGACATAAAGGTCAGTCAATATGGAACAATACAAGAACTTTTAAAGTTTCCTCAAGTGCAGTCGCAGAAACCCTCAAGCGCTATGATGAAACTGGCTCTCATGAGGACTGCTACAGGAATGGAAGACCCAGAGTTACCTCTTCTGCAGAGGATAAGATCATTAGAGTTACCAGCCTCAAAAATTGCAGCCAAGGCCTCCCGGGTGGCGCAGTGGTTAAGGGCGCTGTACTGCAGCGCCAGCTGTGCCACCAGAGACCCTGGGTTCCCGCCCAGGCTCTGTCGTAACCGGCCGCGACCGGGAGGTCCGTTGGGCGACGCACAATTGGCCTAGCGTCGTCTGGGTTAGGGAGGGCTTGGCCGGTAGGGATATCCTTGTCTCATCGCGCACCAGCGACACCTGTGGTGGGCCGGACGCAGTGCACGCTAACCAAGGTTGCCAGGAGCACGGTGATTCCTCCGACACATTGGTGTGGCTGGCTTCCAGGTTGGATGCGCGCTGTGTTAAGAAGCAGTGCGGCTTGGTTGGGTTGTGTATCGGAGGACGCATGACTTTCAACCTTTGTCTCTCCCGAGCCCGTACGGGAGTTGTAGCGATGAGACAAGATAGTAGCTACTAAACAATTGGATACCATGAAATTGGGGAGAAAAAGGGGTAAAGAAATAAATAATAATAAATTGCAGCCAAAATAAATGCTCTACAGAGTTCAAGTAACGACACATCAACTGTTCAGAGGAGACGCGTGAATCAGGCCTTCATCGTTGAGTTTCTGCAAAGAAACCATTACTAAAGGACACCAATAAGAAGAAGAGACTTGCTTTGGCAAGGAAACACGAGCAATGGACATTAGACCGGTGGAAATGTGTCCTGTGGTCTGGAGTCCAAATTGGAGATTTTTGGTTACAACCTCCATGTCTTTGTGAGACGCGGTGTGGGTGAATGTTATCCGCATTTGTATTTCCCATCGTAAAGCATGGAGGAGGAGGTGTTATGGTGTGGTTGTGCTTTGCTGGTGACACTGTCTGTGATTTTTTCAGAATTCAAGGCACACTTAACAAGCATAGCTACCACAGTATTCTGCAGAGATACGCCATCCCATCTGGTTTTGTCTTCGTGGGACTATCATTTGTTTTTCAACAGGACAATGACCCAACACTCCTCCAGGCTGTGTAAGGGCTATTTTACAAAGAAGGAGAGTGATGGAGTGCTGCATTAGATGACCTGGCCTCCACAATCCCCTGACTTTAACCAAATTGCGATGGTTTGGGATGAGTCGGGGGGTGAAGGAAAAGCAGCCAACAAGTGCTCAACATATGTGGGAACTCCTTCAAGACTGTTGGAAAAGCATTCCAGGTGAAGCTGGATGAGAGAATGCCAAGAGTGTGCAAAGCTGTCATCAAGACAAAGAGTGGCTATTTGAAGAATCTCAAATATAAAATATATTTTGACTTGTTTAACACTCTTTTGGTTACTACATGATTCCATATGTGTTATTTCATAGTTTTGAGGTCTTCACTAGTATTCTACAATGTAGAAAATAGTAAAAATAATGAAAAACCATTGAATGTGTAGGTGTTCTAAAACTTTTGACCGGTAATGTATATTACCACCACACAACAATATTACAATGTACATGTGTGTAGAGTGTGTGCTAGTGTGTGTCTGTACCTGTGTGTGTGTCTCTTCACAGTCCATAAGGTGTATTTTATCTGTTATTTACATCTGATTCTACTGCTTGCATCAGTTACCTGATGTGGAATAGAGTTCCATGTAGTCATGGCTCTGTGTAGTATTGTGCGCCTCCCATAGTCTCTTCTGGACGTGAAGTTATCCCTTGCCATACTATCTAAATATACTCATACTCATAATATACCCATACTCATCTAAAACTAACTGCAGCTCTTTGTTAAGTGTTGCAGTCATTAGTCATTAGTAAAGATTTTAAAAAGTAAGGGGCCTTGACAGCTGCTCTGGGGAATTCCTGATTCTACCTGGATTATGTTGGCGATGCTTCCATTAAGGAACACCCTCTGTGTTCTGTTAGACAGGTAACTCTTTATCCACAATATAGCAGGGGGTGTAAAGCCATAACATATACGTTTTTACAGCAGCAGACTATGATCGATAATTTCAAAAGTCGCAAAACAGCCCCACAATATTTTTATCATTCATTTCTCTCAGCCAATCATCAGTCATTTGTGTAAGTGCTGTGCTTGTAGAATGTCCATCCCTATAAGCATCCTGAAAGTCTGTTGGCAATTTGTTTACTGTAAAATAGCATTGTTTCTGGTCAAACACAAGTTTGGTAACAGGCTGATTGGTTGGCTGATTGAGCCACTAAAGGGGGCTGTACTATTCTTGGGTAGCGGAATGAATTTAGCTTCCCTTCAGGCTTGAGGGCACACACTTTCTAGTAGGCTTAGATTGAAGATGTGGCAAATAGGAGTGGCAATATCATCCACTATTATCCTCAGTAATTTCAATCCACCTTCGAGGTAATATGTCCTTTTCTACAGATGTCCATTTAGGCTTATATAAGAGGTTTACCACTGAGAAGAAGTAGCAGAGTGCCCTATTTCACAGGGGCAGACACATTTAATTGTGCTGAATTCCTCAGTTTGCTCAACAGCAGTAGCTTAGATCTTCACTTCCTGTGGAATTGTTGGTAATAACCCATTTGTTGACTGGGGTTTTATTGGGGAAACTATGTGACTTGTAAGACTACAATCAGCAGCTTGTTGAGAGTGAGGAGAGAGAGAGAGAGGGGCGCTAAGGGAGCCAGTTTTACATGGCAGGATAGTTGAGTAGCTCTCCAATGTCACTATGGAGATAGACTCTTCTATTTCAATCAGCCTCTCAGAGACATTTCCTCTGGAGTTACACAGCAATAGATATCATGTAAGTTATGTTACACTGTTATTACATGTTAAAAATGTGCATAGGCTCATATTTTCATATAGGTCAAATCTACTGATATCAACAATCTGTATTTAGATCATAAGACAGTTAATTAAAAATAATAGTGTAAAATCATGTGCTCCAAATTTCTCAGAATATAATAATTAATTTCCTCCAATGGAACTATTATTGTTGGCCAGGGTTTCCCCTTAACCTGGAGGAGCAAATAATGTAGTAGGCAAAACATTTAAAGAAGATTATACTGCCAAACATTATTTTCACAACTGTACAGATCTCAAGAATCTAGTGCTTTTTTTTACACCTTGCACTAACATGTGAGATCTGTGATCTGCTCAATACCCAGCTAGCACATTTGGTTCCTTAGAAGTTGTGGGAACGTTTTGGTTTTCCATTGGTTCTGGGAACAAAGCCACATGTTTTCTGACTGGTTAAAGGGAATGTTAAGAAAACCACGAGGAAACATGAAGAATATGTTATGCTGAAGTCCTGAAATTCTCACAGAAGAACGTTGTTTCTTCACGTACTCGGGAACAATTTGAGAACATTACTTTAAATAGAACCATGGGGAAAATGTAGGAAATGTTAAGCTGAAGTACTGAAATTCTATAAGACACATATGGTTCTCAGAACATTGTGGGATGGTTGTATGCAAAATAACCACAGGACAACCACGCTCTCACCAAACTGTAAGAAATATATGGTTCTCAGAATGTTGTGGGATGGTTGTATGCAAAATAACCACAGGACAACCATGCTCTCACCAAACTGTAAGAAACATATGGTTCTCAGAATATTATGTGCTACGTGTGCACAGTGTATTAATCCATCTACTGTGTCCGCATTGTGACCAGATTAGCTGGCACCTCTCTGTATGCAAATTATTTGACAGATATTCTTTCCAAACAATATGGATTTATTTATTTTAAGAACATTTCTGATGCCATAAGTCAAATGTGCTATCTGGCAATGATTTTAGAGTTCGGTATAATGATGATTTAAAATGTTTGACGATCCAGATCTGTCTACACTTGATTGATATACAGACACAACGCAAGCCTGACTACCTACCAGGAAGATCTGATCACAATGTGTTTAAAAATAATAATAATCTCTACACCTGAAATATGAGTCCCACCGGGTATAAACGGGGCTTCTGCGTTTGCCTTGATATGAATATAAATGAAGGTCTAAATCTTTGGTTTTGGATGACATAAAGAAGAAATAGCAGTTATAAACATCCATGCTATTCAGAGGTTTACAGGAAGTGGACTGTGCCCCCTCTAATTGATTCCCCATTCTCAAGTAGAAAGACGGCTCATGGACAACATCAATAAAACATTTGTCTAAGGGTCACCATGAACAATAACTCAATCCAGGTTACTTAGTATCCCGGGCAGCACCCAGTCTGAAAAGAGGAGGCCAAGGACCAAGTTGCCATTAATTAAAACACGTTTGTCGTTCACCAAGTTTGTGGTCCATTCAAATCATCGATCCAAAAGTCGGTTTGTGCGTAGGTATTATAACAAACATGATATCCATTTATATTCAAAAGTAGACCAAAATAAAAATGTAATTTGTTGAGACGTCTAGTGACGTTGTTTCTGAAAAGCCATATAATATCTACCCATACTCCCCTCCAACAAGGAACTATAACACCGTATCACTGTTACCAATGTCAATGAACCATTTTCAACCCTTTTCATTTCCTCAGCACTGTATCCTCCCGTATTACAGTATTCCTCTAAAACAAACAGATCAAAGTATAAAGGAGGAGAGGGTGTGTGAGAGGGGTGAGGTAATCATGCACATTTGGAATTGGAAATAAAAGCCTCTTGGAACACAGCACCAAACACAATCACCGTCATGTTTACTGAGTCACAGGGAAAATGGCAGGAAAAGAGTACTGGCCTGGCACAAGCCTAAGAGGCACAGGAACTAGTGCATACCATGTTGTAGGACAAGAGTCAAACTTCTGTCCTTATTAAACAAGACTTGGTCTTGGATTCAGACTTGACATAACTCTGATAGTTTGGACAAATGTGAAGAAGTGATTGAAGAATAAGACAAATGTGAACTTGCTTATAGATATGAACACGTTCAAAACTCTTTGTCAAGAATGAGTATTTAGTTGAAAAACTTCCATGGGATCGGTGTCCCTATACCAGGCAAGTTGTTGCTCAATATGCGATAATGTGACTAGAAAACGTTGTATACAATAGCCAACCTTCCAGGACATAGACATGTCTTATATAGGTAGAACATTTTCATTATTGTTTGAGGATAGTGCACAACAACAAAACACTTATATCACTGCAACTGGTTTGACACATTCACCTCTGAAGGTAAATTGTGTACTTACATTCAGTAATCTTGTTCTGATTTTCCATCCTGAGTGTCCCAGAGATAAAATGTAGAGTAGTTTTGTTTGACAAAATACATTTTTCTATACAAATGTAGGAACTGGTGTTTACAGTTTGACCCCACCGCTGTCTCTGGCTCCACACCCACCCTGCCCGGCTATCTAGATGTGTTAAGGTTAGTGTTTAAGCTAATGATTCATCATGTATGATGTTACTGTGTGTGTGTAAACTTTCTTTTTTTTATTAACATAGCATTTTTGTATGTTCTCTATAGTTATGTACTTGAAAATGTATAAATTGACCAAATCGGCACATTTGGGCAAACTCCTGGCAGACTTGATGCAAAATATTTTGTATTGAGGTAATTCTTCCCTTTATCAGGCTGAAACTTTACACACCCACTGCTGCCATCTTGTGGACAAAATCTAAATTACACCTAGGATCCTAACTTAATGTATGGCCTTTCTCTTGCATTTCAAAGATGATGGAATAAAAAATAAATAAATACGCACGTTTTTTTGTTTGTATTATCTTTTACCAGATCTAATGTGTTATATATATATTTTATTTTATTCTCCAACATTAATTTCACATTTCAACAAACTTCAAATTGTTTCCTTTCAAATGGTATCAATAATATGCATTTCCTCGCTTCATGTCCTGAGCAACAGACAGTTAGATTTGGGTATGTCATTTTAGGTGAACATTTTAAAATAAAGAGTCCGATCTTTACTGTCCCAAAGAGATAACAGATGGCCTCCCTTTCCATTATCATTGACTGAGTATGTTCTATTCGATGACTCAAATACAATCTCAGAGAGATCTATTGTTATTTTATTGTTTTATTGTTGTGTTACTTAAAAAAAAAACGTTGGCTTGTTTAGTAAAACATTTCTTAAAACTGCATCGTTGGTTAAGGGCATGTAAGCAAGCATTTCAAGGTAAATTCTACACCTGTTGTATTTGCTTAATTCTGTCCAATCTTTCTGTGAATTATTTGGCTGTGCCAACGGATGCTGAGGTTATAACATGAACCACATGACAGATCATAGATTCCTACAGAAATGTCACTTTGAGAATGTGCTTTTGAGCTCGTTTTTAAAAAGTCATGGAACACTGCCATCTGTTTTATCATTATAGAACTTGTGGAAAAGGAGGTTTCACTGCCATCTGAAACCAGATAAAGAGGAACCTTATTGTTTACCGCGTACCACAAGATGCCTTCAAAATAACATGCCATGTGTTTATCCCTTTAAAGAATGCCTAAAACTAAACATTGCACTACGATGAAGCATAAAAACAAATGAAAACATCTGTTGCCTGAATTGAAGTGTCTACTTTAGGCTATATGGAATGTGACTAGCTGTTTAATCCTTCTAACATGAGAAAAAAGTTCCCAACAAATACAATTTAAATGCATTTATACTTTGTTGAAGATCAAGCTTCAGAGTAATAAGCCTGCTTCACAAGCAATGATAGAGTGAGATGCATATGATTATGGTCAGCATTGGATCTCATTGGATATTCATAAGGACCAATCAGTAGTCCTATACTGTGATGTTGGAAAGAAAGACCAAATACAGGAGAATCAGACCAACAGTAGATGTATAGCATATAGAACACCAGAATCAGACCAACAGTAGATGTATAGCATATAGAACACCATAATCAGACTAAGAGTAGATGTATAGCATATAGAACACCATAATCAGACTAAGAGTAGATGTATAGCATATAGAACACCATAATCAGACTAAGAGTAGATGTATAGCATATAGAACACCATAATCAGACTAAGAGTAGATGTATAGCATATAGAACACCATAATCAGACTGAGAGTAGATGTATAGCATATAGAACACCATAATCAGACTAAGAGTAGATGTATAGCATATAGAACACCATAATCAGACTAAGAGTAGATGTATAGCATATAGAACACCATAATCAGACTAAGAGTAGATGTATAGCATATAGAACACCATAATCAGACTAAGAGTAGATGTATAGCATATAGAACACCATAATCAGACCAACAGTAGATGTATAGCATATAGAACACCATAATCAGACTAAGAGTAGATGTATAGCATATAGAACACCATAATCAGACTAAGAGTAGATGTATAGCATATAGAACACCAGAATCAGACCAACAGTAGATGTATAGCATATAGAACACCAGAATCAGACCAACAGTAGATGTATAGCATATAGAACACCAGAATCAGACCAAAACCTGTATAGCATATAGAACACCACACCACATTCGTTCACTGAGGTAATGCAATCACACCTCCAGTTTGGAACTCAGGAGAGGCAGGCAAGGCCCAGAGCCCCTGAGTCCTACAGTTAAAAAAATCGGTCAGGGATGTGAGGATAAAAATAATTTGGCATGAATATCAGAATAATGTCTGTCAGGGCACAGAGGGACACCACATTCTGAGGAACGCTATGAAGCAGACAGCCATTATATGAACATCAAAGCAGACAGTTGTGATGGGGCGGCCATGTTGACCTACTCAGGAAGGTCAGGGGAAGTGGCCATGTGTGTGTGTGTGTTCATGCATGCATGTGTGTGTGTGTTGAACTGAGCTCATGTAATTTATCACCCATATGGCCCCAGGGAGAGGGCACTCAGAAAACAGATACACTTTGGGGGCTAGGGAAGGGAGGACGAAGTTATATCTACAACTATCTCTCTGAGGCCCCATGGAACAGAGAATAAAACTAAGAAAGCATTGTAATAAACTAAAGGGATGAAAATGAGCAATATACTGCAAGGAGTGTAAAACTACGAGCTGTGATATGCTGGAAATCAGTGTTGCTGTGACTGCTGGGGCAACTTTTAGATGTCTCTTTTCTTTACAGTTGTTGGATCGGTATCTGTACAATTAGACACATTTAAAGAGAAAGACTTTGAATAAGTCTAAAGGAGAAGATATGTGTGGTAAGCAATGTGACAGAGGCACAAGTCCTGTCACATCTGCTGCCTCTGGTTTGTGGCAGGGTTTTGGGGGTAAAGAGCCTCGGAGCGGTCAGATCTTAGGGAATCAAGATATCCCTCTAGTGGTTTGGGGGCTGTGCTTTGGCAAAGTGGGTGGGGTTATATCCTTCCTGTTTGGCCCGGTCCGCGGGTATCATCGGATGGGGCCACAGTGTCTCCTGACCCCTCCTGTCTCAGCCTCCAGTATTTATGCTGCAGTAGTTTATGTGTCGGGGGGCTAGGGTCAGTTTGTTATATCTGGAGTACTTCTCCAGTCTTATCCGGTGTCCTGTGTGAATTTAAGTATGCTCTCTCTAATTCTCTCTTTCTTTCCATCTCTCGGAGGACCTGAGCCCTAGGACCATGCCTCAGGACTACCTGGCATGATGACTCCTTGCTGTGTCCAGTCCACCTGGCCGTGCTGCTCCAGTTTCAACTGTTCTGCCTGCGGCTATGGAATCCTGACCTGTTCACCGGACGTGCTACCTGTCCCAGACCTATTATTTGACCATGCTGGTCATTTAAGAACATTTGAACATCTTGGACATGTTCTGTTATGATCTCGACCCGGCACAGCCAGAAGAGGACTGGCCACCTCTCATAGCCTGGTTCCTCTCTAGGTTTCTTCCTAGGTTTTGGCCTTTCTAGGGAGTTTTTCCTAGCCAACGTGCTTCAACACCTGCATTGCTTGCTGTTTGGGGTTTTAGACTGGATTTCTGTACAGCACTTTGTGATATCAGCTGATGTACGAAGGGCTATATAAATACATTTGATTTGATTTGAATCAGACAGCCTTTTTCGGGGGAAGAGTAAAACAAAAAGCATCTAAGCGGACCCTTGTGCCTTTAAAGATAATTGGGTCACTGAAACTCTCCCAATCTCACTAGCTGACACTGGAGGAGACGCAGAACCAAGGAGGTATTTATCTGGTATAGTAGAGTCCTTAGAGAGGGCGACTGTCCTCAGTCAAAAATCAAAAGTAGAAGGACCACTCTGAAGTAGGAAGTACTGATACACAACCTAAACATTTGTTCGAGCAAAATATGCCCGGCCAAATGAGTATGGATCAGAAGCAGAAAGACCATCAGGGTAGCTTGCTCAGGCAGCACCAAAGATCGACCTAGTCTTAAATCAAACACATGCTGAATACATTACTGTAATGTAACCTTTCATTTGGCAGAGATGGCCACGGGCAGACGCAACCTGACAATGTACCCAGCTAGCACATTTGGTTCTCATCCAAGCAATTATCTTGCACCAGTCCCATAAAGTTGTGGGAAGGTTGTATGCTAAGTAACCGTAGGACAACCAGGCTCTCACCAAGCTATGAGAAACATATGGTTCTAAGGTATGTGATAGCTGGGTAGTGTACTCTAACTGAATGGTATGTGATTGAGCTTCACACGGGCAGGCAGCTACACTATTAATCTGTTACGAACTGCAGAAATAAATGGTGCTTTGTTAACATACGGTGTTCGGAAAATTGTAGTAGAAAACCAGTGTAAATCACTGCTGATCTAACTAGCATTTTCACTGCATTATAGCCTGGTGATCCCCGCTGCGACTGACCTGGAGTCTATTTAGAGTACTTTATTGACAGACAGACAGACAGACAGACAGACAGACAGACAGACAGACAGACAGACAGACAGACAGACAGACAGACAGAACTGTCCTTTCCTACACACATAATCAGAACTAATCAATCACTTCCTTTGTCCAGAGATAAAACGTTCCACACCAACATACCACACGCTGACTAGAGTCTGACACATTAGTCATCATGGCCCACCTCAAGCGTTCTAAACGGATGAAATGGAAAGTATGACACGAAAACAAATGTTAAATACTGCAAACGCCAGCAATTCTTCACCTTGCTGCATTTCTATAAGATTAACCCCCCGAGATTAAGTTTCACCTGAAACAAATGTCCAGGACTGTAGCATCCAGATTATTTCTCTCATTCAATATCTGAGAAATCTTACAATGGAGATGCATTTCAACTGAGGATTTGGCCCAATATCCTTTATGAGTGGTGAGGGTATTCTCTATAGCAATGAGGGTATTCTCTATAGCAATGAGGGTATTCTCTATAGCAATGAGGGTATTCTCTATAGTAATGAGGGTATTCTCTATAGCAATTAGGTTATTCTCTATAGTAATTAGGGTATTCTCTATAGCAATGAGGGTATTCTCTCTAGCAATGAGGGTATTCTCTATAGCAATGAGGGTATTCTCTATAGTAATGAGGGTATTCTCTATAGCAATTAGGGTATTCTCTATACCAATGAGGGTATTCTCTATAGTAATGAGGGTATTCTCTATAGCAATTAGGGTATTCTCTATAGTAATGAGGGTATTCTCTATAGCAATTAGGGTATTCTCTATAGCAATGAGGGTATTCTCTCTAGCAATGAGGGTATTCTCTATAGTAAAGAGGGTATTCTCTATAGCAATGAGGGTATTCTATATAGCAATGAGGGTATTCTCTATAGCAATGAGGGTATTCTCTATAGTAAAGAGGGTATTCTCTATAGCAATGAGGGTATTCTATATAGCAATGAGGGTATTCTCTATAGTAAAGAGGGTATTCTCTATAGCAATGAGGGTATTCTATATAGCAATGAGGGTATTCTCTAAAGTAATGAGGGTATTCTCTATAGTAATGAGGGTATTCTCTATAGTAATGAGGGTATTCTTCTGCTCTATACATATGGCAGCTTTCTTATTAAAGTGGAATAACATAGCCAAGTGGGAATACGTTAGTTATTTCAGTGCAACCAATTTCCGCAAATGTTTTGCTATTTTTGGCAATGTTTTTCTGTAAGCAGTTCAGAGAAGTGTTCATCATTATAATATTCTAACAGGGAAAAAAAGTGACAAGCCCTTCAGAGGGCAACATGCATTTCTGGTCCACAAGTCTATACTGCCATCTGGGGGTTCATTCCATACAGCAAATTATAAATTTGAAATGTTTTTGTCAGCTTTGTCATTCCATTGTAATGATGCTGAACCTCTCTGCGGTGACCCATGAACATCTACAAGCAATGTACACAAGAGAGTTTGAAAACACATGTCAGTTTTAGGACAAGGGCATTCATCTTCCAGTATCAAATGTATTGAATACATCTAGCATAATTATCTCTTATCTGAATTACAAACCCATTACTTTAACCTTTCCTATTATTAATTTACTGTAACAGCAAATTACAGAAACAATATTGAAAAAAATATATATCCTGACACTACAAAACAAAGCAATAGAAAATATGTATACCATTTTCAATAATGATCTCAATCATTTGTACGTTTCAGGATGACATCACACAATCTGACACTCTATGACAGAAGAAAGAACATTGTTTTCTGGGATTTTATCAAATTGGTTGTCAATAGTAACTATTGTGAACAACACCATAACACTGGAGCTCAGACTCGTTCTGAGACAATAACATTTAGGGAGCATTTTGAGGGAAGACAAAACTTTGTAAGTGTAATGAGTGTAAGGACAGCAGTCTTTCCATTAGAAGGCCCTTACATCAAGTACAAACATTGCTTTGTGAAACTAGAAGCTCTGACACTTGATGAAATCCTCTCTATTGAGTTGAAATGCATTCATATCAATGTCAACAACTATCGTGAAACTTACGTTTACTCTAGAGTACAAAGTAATCTGAAACGCATCCAAAACAATAGGATTATGGGAGTAAATGCTAAACTTTTGTCTACTTTAATACACATAAGTGAATTTGTCCCAATACTTTTGGTCCCCTAAAACGGTGGGACTATGTACAAAAAGAGCTGTGAATTCTAAACAGTTCAGCCGATATGGATGAACAAACCTGACAAATTAAAGCTGACAGTCTGCACTTCAAACCCAAAGTTCTTGAGTACAGAGCCATAAGAACAAGAAATGTGTCACTGTCCCAACATGTTTGGAGCTCACTGTACATGCCTAAATAGTATCATTGAGGATGTGTGACTTATAAAATATGGTTTCATTTCATTTGCTCTGCTAAACCTACCCTTTGGAATGCCTTCAAAAGCAACGGTAAATATGTTCAGTTATTAAGAGATATCTCAAAAATCATTTTCACCACAGCACATTGGTAGTAATCAGTGGCAAATATCAAAGCTAAGCAGGGCTGGGCTTCATTAAAACCCTGGATGGGAGACCAAATGGATAGCCATAGATAGATCCACACTCCAGATAGTAGATATGACATTGAGGATCTGACATTGTTTCAAAGGCACAAATTCAACATATTTTGTACAAGGTTTGTCTATGTGGAAATGTGGTTACTGTGACGACGTAATTATACCCTCAAAACAACATGTGACCTTTTTTTAAATCCAATACATTTTCCATGTAGATTCCAAGTCACAATACACTGACACATTTTGTTGAAACAACATTGATTCAACCAATTTGTGCCCTATAGCCGTGTTCCAGACTGACTACATTGCAGACTTCTGCCTGCATATTTGAAAGATTACAAGTTGTGGCAGGTTTTAATGAGCAATCCTCAACTGCACAGCTCAGGTTTATCTGTAGCAGATTATAAAAAAAGAGCTGCAGAAGAAAAGAGGGCAGGATAACATACTACAGATGATAACATATCACCAAGGATTACATAGTACCAAGGATAACATACTACAAATGATAACATACTACAAATGATAACATTTCACCAAGGATAACATACTACAAATGATACCATATCACCAAGGATAACATACTACACATGATAACATATCACCAAGGATAACATACTACAAATGATACCATATCACCAAGGATAACATACTACAAAGGATAACATATCACCAAGGATAACATACTACAAATGATAACATATTACCAAGGATAACATAGTACCAAGGATAACATATCACCAAGGATAACATAGTACCAAGGATAACATATCACCAAGGATAACATAGTACCAAGGATAACATATCACCAAGGATAACATATCCCCAAGGATAACATACTACCAAGGGTAACATATCATCAAGGATAACATATCATCCACATTTACTGGTAGGTCAGTTTCACTCTATTAAATGAGCATGATGATGTGGCCGCTTTTTACATTCCTGCTAGGCTCCACAGTGTTGTCCCACCTACACGTCTTTAATGCACGCCATGGTGGCTTGCACGCATGTGTTTTTTATTTTACCTTTATTTTACTAGGCAAGTCAGTTAAGAACAAATTCTTATTTTCAATGACAGCCTAGGAACAGTGGGTTAACTGCCTGTTCAGGGGCAGAACAACAGATTTTGTACCTTGTCAGCTCGGGGATTTGAACTTGCAACCTTTTGATTACTAATCCAATGCTCTAACCACTAGGGCTGTGGGTTGCAGTAGGCATAAGGGCCTATTCTATTATCAGTCCAAGCATATGTGAAGTACAGGGAGACAGGGAGTGCGTCCGAGATGAATTTCAGAGAATGTCTTGAAATGATGTACATGTGACATGTCAATGGACCAGTGGAGAGTCAGATTTGCAAAATGGAGGGCAAGGTTGAGCTTTGTACACGTCTCTATGTGTGGAGTAAAAGTGGTCTAGAGTTTTATTTCCTTTGGTTTTGCATATGTTACATGCTGGTAGAAATGAGGTAAAATGGATGTAAGTTTTCCTGCATTAAAGTCCCCGGCCACTAGGAGTGCTGTCTCAGGATGAGCATTTTCTTGTATGCTTATGGCCTTATACAGCTAGTTGAGTGCAGACTTAGTGCCAGCATTGGTTTGTGGTAGACAGTCATGAAGAGGACAGGACAGAGCCTATTTCCCCTCAGCAGACTGAAAAGATTTGGCATGGGTCCTCAGATCCTTAATTTTTTTTTTATACAGCTGCACCATAGAGAGCATGTTATTGTCTCTGGTTGCATCACCGCCTGGTATGGCAACTGCTCAGCCTCTGACCGCAACGCGCTACAGAGGGTAGTGCGTACAGCCCAGTACATCATTGGGGCCAAGCTTCCTGCCCTCCAGGACATCTATACCAGGCGGTGTCAGAGGAATTCCCTAAAAATTGCCAAAGACTCTAGCCACCCTAGTCATAGATTGTTCTCTCTGCTACCACACAGCAAGCGGTACCTGAGCACCAAGTCTAGGTCCAAGAGGCTTCTGAACAGCTTCTACCCCCAAGCCATAAGACTCCTGAACAGTTAATCAAATGGCTACCCAGAATATTTGCTTTGTTTCCCCAAAAACATTTTTTACACTGCTGCTACTCTCTGTTTATTATCTATGCATTAGTCACTTTATGTACATATTATCTCAATTACCTCTGTATATAGCCTTGGTACTGTTATTTTATTGTTGCTCTTTAATTTCTTTGGATTTTTAAACTTTTTGTTGTTGTTGTTTATTTAGTAAATACTTTCTTAATAATAATTTTTCTTAAAACTGCATTGTTGGTTAAAGGCTTGTAAGTAAGCATTTCACTGTAAGGTCTACTACACCTGTTGTATTCGGCACATGTGACAAATGTAATTTTATTTGAATGAATAGACAGCTACAAAACATATACAGTGCCTTGCGAAAGTATTTGGCCCCCTTGAACTTTGCGACCTTTTGCCACATTTCAGGCTTCAAACATAAAGATATAAAACTGTATTTTTTGTGAAGAATCAACAACAAGTGGGACACAATCATGAAGTGGAACGACATTTATTGGATATTTCAAACTTTTTAACAAATCAAAAACTGAAAAATTGGGCGTGCAAAATTATTCATCCCCCTTAAGTTAATACTTTGTAGCGCCACCTTTTGCTGCGATTACAGCTGTAAGTCGCTTGGGGTATGTCTCTATCAGTTTTGCACATCGAGAGACTGACATTTTTTCCCATTCCTCCTTGCAAAACAGCTCGAGCTCAGTGAGGTTGGATGGAGAGCATTTGTGAACAGCAGTTTTCAGTTCTTTCCACAGATTCTCGATTGGATTCAGGTCTGGACTTTGACTTGGCCATTCTAACACCTGGATATGTTTATTTTTGAACCATTCCATTGTAGATTTTGCTTTATGTTTTGGATCATTGTCTTGTTGGAAGACAAATCTCCGTCCCAGTCTCAGGTCTTTTGCAGACTCCATCAGGTTTTCTTCCAGAATGGTC
This sequence comes from Oncorhynchus tshawytscha, assembly GCF_018296145.1. NCBI lineage: Eukaryota > Metazoa > Chordata > Actinopteri > Salmoniformes > Salmonidae > Oncorhynchus > Oncorhynchus tshawytscha. Next base: position 72,406,318 of record NC_056431.1, on the reverse strand, counting down.
CTGTATTTGGCTCCATCCATCTTCCCATCAATTTTAACCATCTTCCCTGTCCCTGCTGAAGAAAGGCAGGCCCAAACCATGATGCTGCCACCACCATGTTTGACAGTGGGGATGGTGTGTTCAGGGTGATGGGCTGTGTTGCTTTACGCCAAACATAACGTTTTGCATTGTTGCCAAAATGTTCAATTTTGGTTTCATCTGACCAGAGCACCTTCTTCCACATGTTTGGTGTGTCTCCCAGGTGGCTTGTGGTAAACTTTAAACAACACTTTTTATGGATATCTTTAAGAAATGGCTTTCTTCTTGCCACTCTTCCATAAAGGCCAGATTTGTGCAATATACGACTGATTGTTGTCCTATGGACAGAGTCTCCCACCTCAGCTGTAGATCTCTGCAGTTCATCCAGAGTGATCATGGGCCTCTTGGCTGCATCTCTGATCAGTCTTCTCCTTGTATGAGCTGAAAGTTTAGAGGGACGGCCAGGTCTTGGTAGATTTGCAGTGGTCTGATACTCCTTCCATTTCAATATTATCGCTTGCACAGTGCTCCTTGGGATGTTTAAAGCTTGGGAAATCTTTTTGTATCCAAATCCGGCTTTAAACTTCTTCACAACAGTATCTCGGACCTGCCTGGTGTGTTCCTTGTTCTTCATGATGCTATTTGCGCTTTTAACGGACCTCTGAGACTATCACAGTGCAGGTGCATTTATACGGAGACTTGATTACACACAGGTGGATTGTATTTATCATCATTAGTCATTTAGGTCAACATTGGATCATTCAGAGATCCTCACTGAACTTCTGGAGAGAGTTTGCTGCACTGAAAGTAAAGGGGCTGAATAATTCTGCACAGCCAATTTTTCAGTTTTTGATTTGTTAAAAAAGTTTGAAATATCTAATAAATGTCGTTCCACTTCATGATTGTGTCCCACTTGTTGTTGATTCTTCACAAAAAAATACAGTTTTATATCTTTATGTTTGAAGCCTGAAATGTGGCAAAAGGTCGCAAAGTTCAAGGGGGCCGAATACTTTCGCAAGGCACTGTAGATGAAAACTCTCTTGGTAAATAGTGTGGTCTACAGCTTATCCTTTTTAAATTTGTCATTTAACCCTTATTTAACTAGGCAAGTCAGTTAATAAGAACAAATTCTTATTTACAATGACGGCCTACCCCAGCCAAACCCAGACGACGTTGGGCCAATTGTGTGCTGCCCTATGGTACTCCCAAACACGGCCGGATGTGATACAACTTGGATTCAAACCAGGGACTGTAGTGATACCTCTTGCAGTAGAGATGCAATGTGTCACTCGGGATCCCTTCATGAGACTTGATGAGGTACTCTACCTCAGGCGAGCATAACCTTGAGACTTCTTTAATATTAGATTTTGTGCACCAGCTTTTAATTTGTATTTTTTTTTTCACCTTCATTTAACCAGGTAGGCAAGTTGAGAACAAGTTCTCATATACAATTGCGACCTGGTGAAGATAAAGCAAAGCAGTTAGACGGTACAACAACACAGAGTTACACATGGAGTAAAACAAACATACAGTAGAAAAATAAGTCTATATACAATGTGAGCAAATGAGGTGGGATAAGGGAGGTAAAGGCAAAAAAGGCCATGGTGGCAAAGTAAATACAATATAGCAAGTAAAACACTGGAATGGTAGATTTGCCGTGGAAGAATATGCAAAGTAGAGATAGAAATAATGGGGGGTGCAAAGCAGCAAAATAAATAAATACAGTAGGGGGAGAGGTAGTTGTTTGGGCTAAATTATAGATGGGCTATGTACAGGTGCAGTAATCTGTGAGCTGCTCTGACAGCTGGTGCTTAAAGCTAGTGAGCGGGATAAGTGTTTCCAGTTTCAGAGATTTTTGCAGTTCGTTCCAGTCATTGGCAGCAGAGAACTGGAAGGAGAGATGGCCAAAGTAAGAATTGGTTTTGGGGGTGACCAGGGAGATATACCTGCTGGAGCGCGTGCTACAGGTGGGTGCTGCTATGGTGACCAGTGAGCTGAGATAAGAGGGGACTTTACCTAGCAGGGTCTTGTAGATGACCTGGAGCCAGTGGGTTTGGCGACGAGTATGAAGCGAGGGCCAGCCAACAAGAGCGTACAGGTCGCAGTGGTGGGTAGTATATGGGGTTTTGGTGACAAAACGGATGGCACTGTGATAGACTGCATCGAATTTATTGAGTAGGGTATTGGAGGCTATTTTGTAAATGATGTCGCCAAAGTCGAGGATTGGTAGGATGGTCAGTTCTACAAGGGTATGTTTGGCAGCATGAGTGAAGGAGACTTTGTTGCGAAATAGGAAGCCAATTCTAGATTTAACTTTGGATTGGAGATGTTTGATGTGAGTCTGGAAGGAGAGTTTACAGTCTAACCAGACACCTAGGTATTTGTAGTTGTCCACATATTCTAAGTCAGAACCGCCCAGAGTAGTGATGTTGGACGGGCGGGCAGGTGCAGGCAGCGATCGGTTGAAGAGCATGCATTTAGTTTTACTTGCATTTAAGCGCAATTGGAGGCCACGGAAGGAGAGTTGTATGTAATTGAAGCTCGTCTGGAGGGTTGTTAACACAGAGCCCAAAGAAGGGCCAGAAGTATACAGAATGGTGTCATCTGCGTAGAGGTGGATCAGAGACTCACCAGTAGCAAGAGCGACATCATTAATGTATACAGAGAAGAGAGTCGGCCCGAGAATTGAACTCTGTGGCACCCCCATAGAAACTGCCAGAGGCCCGGACAACAGGCCCTCCGATTTGACACACTGAACTCTATCAGAGAATTAGTTGGTGAACCAGGCGAGGCCATAATTTGAGAAACCAAGGCTATCGAGTCCGCCGATGAGGATGTGGTGATTGACAGAGTCGAAAGAGTTGGCCAGGTCAATGAATACGGCTGCACAGTAATGTTTCTTATCGATGGCGGTTAAGATATCGTTTAGGACCTTGAGCGTGGCTGAGGTGCACCCATGACCAGCTCTGAAACCAGATTGCATAGCGGAGAAGGTATGGTGGGATTCAAAATGGTCGGTAATCTGTAAGTTGACTTGGCTTTCGAAGACCTTAGAAAGGCAGGGTAGGATAGATATTAGTCTGTAGCAGTTTGGGTCAAGAGCAGTTTGGGTCCCCCTTTGAAGAGGGGGATGACCGCAGCTGCTTTCCAATCTTTGGGAATCTCAGACGACACGAAAGAGAGGTTGAACAGGCTAGTAATAGGGGTTGCAACAATTTCGGCAGATAATTTTAGAAAGAAAGGGTCCAGATTGTCTAGCCCGGCTGATTTGTAGGGTTCCAGATTTTGCAGCTCTTTCAGAACATCAGCTGACTGGATTTGGGAGAAGGAGAAATGGAGAAGGCTTGGGCAAGTTGCTGTGGGGGTGTAGTGCTGTTGACCGGGGTAGGGGTAGCCAGGTGGAACGCATGGCCAGCTGTAGAAAAATGCTTATTGAAATTCTCAATTATAGTGGATTTATTGGTGGTGACAGTGTTTCCTATCCTCAGTGCAGTGGGCAGCTGGGAGGAGGTGTTCTTCTTCGATTAGAAAGTTCTGCTTGCTGAAGTGTTTCAAGGAGCGTTTGACAGTGATGAGTGGAGGTCGTTTGACCGCTGACCCATTACGGATGCAGGCAATGAGGCAGTGATCGCTGAGATCTTGGTTGAATGACAAATAGACACAGACCTCCACCCCTTGTCTTACTGGAGGCAGCTTTTCTGTCTTGCCGATGCTCGGAAAACCCTGCCAACTGTATAGTATTCATGTCATCATTCAGTCACGACTTAGTGAAACATAAGATATTACAGTTTTTAAATGTCCTGTTGGTAGGATAGTCTCGAACGGAGCTCATGCAGTTTATTCTCCGATGATTGCACGTTGGCCAATAGGATGGATAGTAGAGGCGGGTTACCCACTCACTCACCGAGGAATTCTCACAAGGCACCCGGATCAGCTTTCCCTGTATCGGCGGCGTCTCTTCATGCGAATGACAGGGATTTGGGCCTGGTCCTGTAGCAGCAGTAAATCCTTTGCGTCATTAAAGAAAACATCTTTGTCCAGTTCGAGGTGAGTAATCTCTGTTCTGATATCCAGAAGTTCTTTTAGGTCATAAGAGACGGAGGCAGAAACATTATGTACAAAATAAGTTAGAAACAACACGAAAAAAAACCCACGAAATAGCACAATTGGTTAGGAGCCCATAAAACGGCAGCCATCTCCTCCGGCACCTTTGCATTGATAGTGTGATTTGGATTATTGTCTTGCTGCATGACGCAGCTGCGCTTCAGGCTCAGCTCACAGACGGATGGCCTGACATTCTCCTGTAGAATTCTGATACCGAGCAGAATTCATGGTTCCTTCTACCTGGAAGATCTTCAAGACTCTTGGAAGAATGTTCTATGGACAGATGAATCAAAAGTATAACTTCATGGATGACATGGGTCCCATTATGCCAGGCAAAAACCCAACACTGCATTCTGATAACATTCAGTATCAGAAATATGCAAAAATAGAGAAAATCAGAAAGGGGGCTGAGACATTTTCACAGCACTGTATGTGTTGTACAATACCTTTTGTTTCCCAGAATATAGGAGTGTCGTGAAACTTTCCTTTCCTCTCAAGTTTTTCAAAAAGTTCAAAGGGTAACTGAGTTGAGATGGATACACATGAATAAGGACACTGAGATGGTTTTGAGAGTCGAAGGTTTGAGGAGTATGAACTGGAATATGCTGTCTGAATAACACGGTTCAGAAGCACTACATGTGCAGAATGTCATTTTTAGGTAGTTCTTTTTTTTGCAAGGAGATGAAAAATAACTGTGTAGAGGCTGAATTGTCTTTTCACTACTACATTTTTACTATTGTGTTGGAAGTGTTGGAAGAACAAGACTTTGTTCTGTATCAACGACACAAGTTTATCCGCTATCACTCGAACATGCCCATTTTCCTGAGCTCGCATAACAATGTTTTGTCAAGGTACGGTGACCCTTCAGGATCACAATACGGTGAGTCATAAGACATAACTCTTTGGAGTTTTCTGAAAGCGAAACTAGAACAGTATTTCTGATGAACACAAAATGTTCACTAGAACTTATCTAGTCAGGTTGTTATCTTGATTCCGAGAGAGCATCTGCAGCCCTATCACAGAGGACATTTACCTTTACCTAAACATAAAATTCTCAGAAGTTGTTTTGGCTTGTCTAGCTAAAATTCTTAGAAACTATGTGCTATCCACCATTTTTTATATTTTTTATTTGAGTTAAACTAAAAAAAATATATAAATAAAAAAGCACAAATTATTTTTGGGGAAACAGAACAGCCCCATGAAAGATAATCCACCATCAGATAAAACTAAAAAAAGAGTTTATTGTTCATGTGCTGTATAACACATTAACTGTAAGTGTTAACAAAACAATAGGGTGCATGACATCATCTAATGATGTTTTTACCAACAACAACTCTGACAAACAAAAACAGGTTCATCCCAAAGTTAGTAATGTATCATTCTACTGTATAGTATACAAAGCTGTTACGAGTCACAACACAGGGTCAGGTCAAAGGTCGCTGCTGCAGAGGAAACTTACAAGGAACTAAGGTAGTTCAGGCATCATCCTTCTTGTGAAGCTGGTTGTTGGTAGCCTGGGAACCAGTCTGTTTCTTACTGTATTTGGAGGTAGCTTTTTTAAATACTGAAACAGTCAGGTAGTCAAGCTACATTTTGCTTTCATGTATAGGTAGAATTCAGGTTAAGATTACTGAATCAATCATCCTGCCAACATTTTTTCATGACTTAAGGGGAAAGAATTTAGACGTTCTAATAATTTCACAATACAGTTTTCATGATGAGGGTGGATGTAGATGCTCATTAGGCCATTACTTAATGAATCTGACTTATGAAAATGGTCAAAGATTTGCATGCAATAAATGTGTTCTGAACAAAAATACCTCCAATAAATTATACAAATGTATATTTTACACTCACATTTTGGTTAGTTCACTAAATATACAAATGCACACTATTTTCTCCTACTAGGGTAAGTCAACACACAATACTACAATTGTTAAGTGCTTATCCTGGCTACTGTGTATGTGTCAATATCCTCTGGCTAGCTTCTCCTGACTAAATCATCATTGAATACTGTGCTTTAACCCTTTACACTTGTGGGTGTTGGGCTAAATTGAAATGTTTCTTAATGAAGAAATATGAAATACATATGCATAAGCATGGTACAGTACAATTGTAAGGGAACAGTTGGGAGGTTATGGGGAAATTATCTGAAGGTAAGGACACAACAGTTCACCGGACGCAATACTGAATGCAAACATCACACTGTTGATATTATGTGCATTTTACATTTACTGTACTTTTCACAGCAATCTGAAAATATTCTGGATACATTCAGCAATATTATAAGAATATTTGTGGAAAATGTGGGGTAGGTGCAACACAAGACAAACAATGACAGGGGTTTGAGTGACAGAACTAACTCCAAAGTGTGCCCAGTTCCGAAGTAATTTCAATGCACTTTAAAAGAAGAGTCTTTAACTATAAGGTGCTTTTTTGAGCGCTCCTAATGTAGCTGTGCTGGTGAGGAACTTGTCGTTGTTTTGTTTGCCATCACACAATTACCGTTGTTCTTTATGCAATCCAGAAACGGTCCATTATAAATCACAATCTGTGTCAGCTTTTTATATTGCCAAGATGACTAACTTATACAATAATGACTGTACATCAGAACAACCCAGGGTATGACGGCCATGTCGCCTTGTATCTGTACATCAAACATAGACTCATTCTGTTCAGAACAACCCAGGGTATGACGGCCATGTCGCCTTGTAGCTGAACATCAAACATAGACTCATTCTGTTCAGAACATCGCAGGGTATGACGGCCATGTCACCTTGCAGCTGTACATCAAACATAGAGATCATAAACATTGACACTGTTTAGTTGTGAAATGGAAATGTGAAGTGCACATTTGGACTCAAAGGTGTTTGACTTGCTTTTCTGACATCAAATAGATATTTATTAGAATCCTCGAAGTCTCATCTTTCATAGTACATCCAGTCATCTTAATTTACAGCAGTTCCCTTAGACAACATAACATTTGCAAAAGTTTCCCACTGGTGGGAGGGATGGGGGCAACTTCTTGTTGCATGTGGTGCTCAAGTTCAGATCAGCTGAACCCATACAGAGCTGTGAAGCACAGAGCCTGAGCTCTGATGTAATTTATAGCATGTTACCATACAGGCACTGAGCTCTGATGTCATTTATAGCATGTTACTGTACAGGCACTGAGCTCTGATGTCATTTATAGCATGTTACTGTACAGGCACTGAGCTCTGATGTAATTCATAGCATGTTACTGTACAGGCACTGAGCTCTGATGTAATTCATAGCATGTTACTGTACAGGCACTGAGCTCTGATGTCATTTATAGCATGTTACTGTACAGGCACTGTATTCCAATTTAGGTGAAGTGGAAAATAATTTAAATGTATATTTTTTTGTGCACTGTCACTAACTATTGCATGAAAATGGATAACAGAATGTATGAATGTAACTGAAAGAAGAGGTAATCATTTTAAACACCAATACAGTTAGTGAGATAACTTAACTAGGTACAATACTGAAAGATGAATTTGAGACGGAAACTTTTTTTGTTAAACTGCTTGATCTAAAGTGACATTAAGATAGTATCCCAGGGACTCATGTAATTGAATACATTACTGAAGTGTTTTATAAAGTAACATGTACATCACATCATAGTCATTCATGGGAGAATGATAAATGTAAAAAAATATATATATAAAATAAATACGTATGTAAACTTCCCACTTCAACTGTATGTAGTACTGCTTGATTCAAAAATGCATTCTCATGTTTTTAGATTCTCCATCCTTAGCCAATTACATTTCAACTCAGCTTTTCACAATTCCTGACATTTAATCAGAGTAAAAATTCCCTGTTTTAGGTCAGTTAGGATCACCACTTTCTTTTAAGAATGTGAAATGTCAGAATAATAGTAGAGAGAATGATTTATTTCAGCTTTTATTTCTTTCATCACAGAAGTTTACATACACTGAATTAAGATTTGGTAGCATTGCCTTTAAAATTGTTTAACTTTGGTCAAACATTTCGGTTAGCCTTCCCCAAACTTCCCACAATAATTTGGGTGAATTTTGGCCCATTCTTCCTGACAGAGCTGGTGTAACTGAGTCAGGTTTGTAGGCCTCCTTGCTCTCACGTGCCACTCCAAGACCTTGACTTTGTTGTCCTTAAGCAATTTTGCCACAACTGTGGAAGTATGTTTGGGGTCAACGTCCATTTGGAAGACCCATTTGCGACCAAGCTTTAACTTCCTGACTGATGTCTTGAGATGTTGCTTCAATATATCTACATCCCTTACTCATAATGCCATCTATTGTGTGAAGTGCACCAGTCCCTCCTGCAGAAAAGCACCCCCACAACATGATGCTGCCACCTCCACAACATGATGCTGCCACCCCCACAACAATGATTCTGCCACCCATGTGCTTCATGGTTGGAATGGTGTTCCTCAGCTTGCAAGCCTCCCCTTTTTCCTCCAAACATAACAATGGTCATTATGGCCAAACAGTTATATTTTTGTTTCATCAGACCGACCAGGGGACATTTCTCCAAAAAGTACGATCTTTGTCCCCATGTGCAGTTGCATCGTAGTCTGGCTTTTTTTATGGTGGTTTTGGAGCAGTGGCTTCTTCCTTGCTGAGCTGCCTTTCAGGTTATGCCAATATAGAACTCGTTTTACTGTGGATATAGATACTTTTGTACCGGTTTCCTCCAGCATCGTCACAAGGTCCTTTGCTGTTGTTCTGGGATTGATTTGCACTTTTCGCACCAAAGAACGTTCATCTCTAGGAGACAGAACGCGTCTCCTTCCTGGTTGGTATGACGGCTGCGTGGTTCCATGGTGTTTATACTTGTATACTGTTGTTTGTACAGATGAACGTGGTACCTTCAGGCATTTGGAAATTGCTCCCAAGGATGAACCTGATGAGTGGAGGTCAACTATTTTTGGTTGATTTGGCTGATTTCTTTTGATTTTCCCATGATGTCAAGCAAAGAGGCACTGAGTTTGAAGGTAGGCACTGAAATACATCCACAGGTACACCTCCAATTGACTAAAATGATGTCAATTAGCCTATCAGAAGCTTCTAAAGCCATGACATCATTTTCTGAAATTTTCCAAGCTGTTTAAAACAGTCAACTTAGTGCATGTAAACTTCTGACCCACTGGAATTGTGATACAGTGAATTATAAGTGAAATAATCTGTCTGTAAACAATTGTTGGAAAAATTACTTGTGTCATGCACAAAGTAGATGTCCTAACCGACTTGCCAAAACTATAGTTTGTTAACAAGAAATTTGTGGAGTGGTTGATAAACAAGTTTTAATGACTCCAACCTAAGTGTATGTAAACTTCTGACTTCAACTGTATCTGTTCGAGGTCATCTTGAGGGGAACTAAGACTATGGCTAACGCTAGTCAACAGGAAATAGAACTACTGCACAGTGACCACGATACCCACAACTGGGAAAACTAGACATTGACACTGGGTTTCTCAACAACACATTGTCGGTGTTGCTCTACTTATACACACTTGGTTTTGTACTAGTTAAAGTGAGAAGGTGGGATGTAAACCCTGTTATTACTGTTTTGTAGTTCAGACTCTACTACTTCTAGGATTTCCCTTCCGTTTAGTAAGACAGAGTACGTCAACGTCTCCATTTATATGGCCTCTGAGGCCCTTGTCATGAAAATCCCTACTTGTGCTTATTCTTGATGGCTATCATACACACCCAATGTTATCACAGAAAACTGTCTTGCAATAATATACAAATATGGTACTTTGTTGTCCCATAGGTTGTCATCCCATATGTTGTCGTCCAAATATTTTGCCATATGTTGGGGCGGCAGGTATCCTAGTGGTTAGAGCGTTGGACTAGTAACCGAAAGGTTGCAAGATCAAATCCCCGAGCTGACAAGGTAAAAATCTGTCGTTCTGCCCCTGAACAAGGCAGTTAACACACTGTTCCTAGGCCGTCATTGAACATAAGAATTTGTTCTTAACTGACTTGCCTAGTTAAATAAAGGTAAAAATGTAAATGTTGTTGTCGTCCCATATGTAAATTTCAAATGAAGGCTCTCACTGAATTGTAATAAATATTTAAGTTGGTGTCATAAATGAAAGCCTCTAAAGGTTTTCTTTATCACCATTAGAACCTTGGATGAGTCAACCCATGGCAACACCATGGCAATACCATGGCAACACCATGGCAACACCATGGCAACACCATGGTAACCCGGCACTTTGTCAACATAAATAAGACTTTTCTGAGCCAAATCCTGGTTGACTCAAAGTCGGTGGAACTTCTAGTGTTGTCCTGGTAACTGACGTCCTAATTTTACACGGCACATATTTAAATGACATCAATGACAAATAAACACTTTTCAGTGTCAGAATTCTGTATGTACAAATACATCTACAGACCCCTCGCCATCAGTCTTGAAAGTAAGAAAGGAGAACGGTAGAGTAGGGAAGGGAGGGGGAATCAACATAGTCAGTGAAAATACAAAAAATGGGCTTCTACGAGCAGAGAATTAAAGGCTCTCTAGGTGCTTTGGCAAAAAAGAAACTACATGTAAAATCCCTTATCTTGAGGCAACATTGGTTGTTAAGGCTCTAATGCAGCTGTGCTTGTTTAGTATTGCCCAACGACGACTGTGTTGTGAAAGAGGGATGCGCAAGGAGGAAGAGGAGGAGGAGAAGAGGTGCTATCTGGAATCCTCTGGCTATGATTTGACGGTCTTCTTGTCAGAAAGGCTGAGAGCCCCTTGAGAGAAGTCAGCCCCGTTCCCATTTTCTGGAATGAGAGAGAAAATAAATAAATAGGAGTTGGATATCTCATGATTCAGCATGAGAGATCTATGACAAAGAATCAACAAACTAATTCAGTATCTCAGTATCAAATGATGAATTGTGAATGAACAATAAGAGAGCATCTCTAGGGGCAGACCTATGGTCAGAGTTTTGCACTTGACATTGCTATGGTGACTCGTGGGCGGGGTCTTTCCCTCCCTGTTGCCGTGATGCCTCTTCAGCTCATTGGCTAGTTGTTTCCCCAGGGGTGTGTCTCCATTCGACTTTTGACCCTCCACCTGCAGGTTCAGTGGCCTCTCCCCTGCAGGAACACACAGCTAGGTAAGGATGAAGTTAGGATACAGACAGCTAGGTCAAATCAAATTTTATTTGTCACAAGCGCCGAATACAACAAGTGTAGCCCTTACAGTAAAATGTTTACTTACAAGCATTTAACCAACAATGCAGTTTAAAAAAATACCTAAAAAAATAAGAAATAAACTAACAAATAATTAAAGAGCAGCAGTAAAATAACAATAGTGAGGCTATATGGTGTGGGGGGGGGCAAAGCAAGTAGTCTGGGTTGCCATTTGATTAGCTGTTCAGGAATCTTATGGCTTGGGGGTAGAAGCTGTTTAGAAGTCTCTTGGACCAAGACTTGGCGCTTCGGTACCCCTTGCCTTGTGGTAGCAGAAAGAACAGTCTACGACTGGGTTGGCTGGAGTCTTTGACATTTTTTTTTGTCTTTCTCTAACACCGCCTGGTATAGAGGTCCTGGATGGCAGGAAGCTTGGGCCCAGTGATGTACTGGGACGTACGCACTACCCTCTGTAGTGCCTTACAGTCGGAGGCCGAGCAGTTGCCATATACCAGGCACTGATGCAAGCAGTCAGGATACTCTTGATGGTACAGCTGTAGAACCTTTTGAGGATCTGAGGACCCATGCCAAATCTTTTCAGTCTCCGGAGGGGGAATAGGTTTTGTCGTGCCCTTTTCACGACTGTCTTGGTGTGCATGGACCATGTTCGTTTGTTTGTGATTTGGACACCAAGGAACTTGAAGCTCTCAACCTGCACCTCCACTAAAGCCCCATTGATGAGAATGGGGGCGTGCTCGGTCCTCCTTTTCCTGTAGTCCACAATCATCTCCTTAGTCTTGATCACGTTGAGGGAGAGGTTGTTGTCCTGGCACCACACAGCCAGGTCTCTGACCTCCTCCCTATATGCTGTCTCGTCGTTGTTGGTGATTAGGCCTACCACTGTTGTGTCATCGGCAAACTTAATGATGGCGTTGGGAGACGTGCTTGGTCTTGCAGTCATGAGTGAACATGGAGTACAGGAGGCGAATGAGTACATACCCTTGAGGGGCCCCCGTGTTAAGGATCAGTGTGGTGGATATGTTGTTCCCTACCCTTACCACCTGGGGGAGGCCCATCGGAAGTCCAGGATCCAGATGGAGGTATTTAGCTTAGTGATGAGCTTTGAGGGTACTATGGTGTTGAATGCTGAGCTGTAGTCGTAGTCAATGAATAGCATTCTTACATAGGTGTTCCTTTTGTACAGGTGTGAAAGGGCAGTGTGGAGTTCAAAAGAGAGCATAATTTGTGGATCTGTTGGGGCGGTATGCAAATTGGAGTGGGTCTAGGGTTTCTGGGATAATTTGTTGATGTGAGCCATGACCAGGCTTTCAAAGCACTTCATGGCTACAGACTTGAGTGCTATGAGTCGGTAGTCATTTAGTCAGGTTACCTTAGTTTTCTTGGCCACAGGGACTATGGTGCTCTGCTTGAAACATGTTTGTATTATAGACTCAGTCAGGGACATGTTGAAAATGTCAGTGAAGACACTTGCCAGTTGGTCAGCGCATGCTCGGAGTACACGTCCTGGTAATCTGTCTGGCCATGCGGCCTTGTGAATGTTGACATGTTTAAAAGGTCTTACTCACATCAGTTGCGGAGAGCGTGATCACACAGTCGTCCGGAACAGCTGGTGCTTTCATGCATGTTTCAGTGTTAGTTGCCTCGAAAAGAGCATAGAAGTAATTTAGCTCTTCTGGTAGGCTAGTGTCACTGGGCAGCTCTTGGCTGTGCTTCCCTTTGTAGTCTTTCATAGTCTGCAAGCCCTGCCACATCCGATGAGCGTCAGAGCCGGTGTAGTATGATTCGAACTTTGTCCTGTATTGATGCTTTGCCTGTTTGATGGTTCGTCAGAGGGCATTGTGGGATTTCTTATAAGCTTCTGGGTTAGTGTCCCGCTCCTTGAAAGAGACACCTCTACCCTTTAGCTCAGTGCAGATGTTGCCTGTAATCCATGGCTTCTGGTTGATTTATGTACGTACATTCACTGTGGAGACGACGTCACCGATGCACTTATTGATGAAGTCAGTGACTAATGTGGTGTACTCCTCAATGCCATCGTAAGAATCCCGGAACATACTGTATTTCAGTCTGTGCTAGAAAAACTGTCCTGTAGCTTAGCATCTGACCTCTTTTTTTATTGACCGAGTCACTGGTGCTTCCTGCTTTAATTTTATGCGTGTAAGCAGGAATCAGGAGGATAGAATTATGGTCAGATTTGCCAAATGGAGGGCGAGGGAAAGCTTTGTACACATCTCTGTGTGTGGAGTAAAGGTGGTCTAGAGTTGTTTTTTTCCCACTCTGGTTGCACATTTAACATGCTGATAGATATGAGGTAAAACAGATTTAAGTTTCCCTGCATTAAAGTCCCCGGCCACTTCTGGATGAGCATTTTCCTGTTTGCTTATGGCGATATACAGCTCATTGAGTGAGGTCTTAGTGCCAGCCTCGATCTGTGGTGGTATGTAGACAGCTACGAAAAATACAGATGAAAAATCTCTAGGTAGATAGTGTGGTCTACAGCTTATCATGAGATATTACAGTTTTTAACATCCCGTTGGTAGGATATACATGCATTTAGCTCTCTTAATTTATTTCTCCGCTGATTGTGCGTTGGCCAGTAGTACGGATGGCAAGGGCAGATTCGCCACTCATCAGCGGATCCTCACAAGGCACCTCGATCTCTTTCCGCTCTATCTTCACCGTCTCTTTCTACTGATGGGGATGGGGATGGGGGCTTGTTCGGGTGTCTGGAGTAAATCCCTTTCGTCCAACTCATTAAAGTTAAATTCTTTGTCCAATTCAAGGTGAATAATCGCTGTTCTGATTTCCAGAAGCTCTTATTCAATCATAAGAGCTGGTAGCAGAAACATTATGTATATTGGCTCGCATAACGACAAAGCTAGGATACAAACAAAATAGACCACCGCTGTTATTTAAAGGGATACTTTGTAATTTTGGCAATGAGGCTCTTTATCTACTTCCCCAGAGTCAGATGAAGTCGTGGATACCATTGTATGTCTCTGTGTCCAGTATGAAGGGAGTTAAGGGCACTTTCGCGAGCAAATGCTAACCAACATTAGCTCAATGACTGGAAGTCTATCGGTATCCGCTAGTTTATGAGTATTCGCCAGGCAGGAAAATTGTATCCACGAGATCATCTGACTCTAGGGATGTACTGTAGATAAAGGGCCTCATTGACAAATTCCTGAAGTGTCCCTTGAACCTGCAACTAGGCATGGAGCTGTTATTTAACCTGTAATTAGACAGGGAGCTGTTATTTAACCTGTATTTAGACAGGGAGCTGTTATTTAACCTGTAATTAGACAGGGAGCTGTTATTTAACCTGTATTTAGACAGGGAGCTGTTATTTAACCTGTAATTAGACAGGGAGCTGTTATTTAACCTGTATTTAGACAGAGAGCTGTTATTTAACCTGTAATTAGACAGAGAGCTGTTATTTAACCTGTAATTAGACAGAGAGCTGTTATTTTAAAAAAGGTTCTACAGCTGCAACATCGAGAGCATCCTGACCGGTTGCATCACTGCCTGGTACGGCAATTTCTCGGCCTCCGACCGCAAGGCACTTCAGAGGATAGTGCGTACGGCCCAGTACATCACTGGGGCTAAGTTGCCTGCCATCCAGGACCTCTATACCAGGCGGTGTCAGAGGAAGGCCCTAAAAATTGTCAAAGACCCCAGCCACCCCAGTCATAGACTGTTCTCTCTACTACTGCATGGCAAGCGGTACCGGAGTGCCAAGTCTAGGACAAAAAGGCTTCTCAACAGTTTTTACCCCAAAGCCATAAGACTCCTGAACAGGTAATCAAATGGTTACCCGGACTATTTGCATTGTGCAGAGAGCTGAGGCAGAGAGCTGTAATTGAACCTGTACTGAGGCAGAGAGCTGTAATTGAACCTGTACTGAGGCAGAGAGCTGTAATTGAACCTGTACTGAGGCAGAGAGCTGTAATTGAACCTGTACTGAGGCAGAGAGCTGTAATTGAACCTGTACTTAGGCAGAGAGCTGTAATTGAACCTGTACTTAGGCAGAGAGCTGTAATTGAACCTGTACTGAGGCAGAGAGCTGTAATTGAACCTGTACTTAGGCAGAGAGCTGTAATTGAACGTGTACTGAGGCAGAGAGCTGTAATTGAACCTGTACTGAGGCAGAGAGCTGTAATTGAACCTGTACTGAGGCAGAAAGCTGTAATTGAACTTGTACTGAGGCAGAGAGCTGTAATTGAACCTGTACTGAGGCAGAAAGCTGTAATTGAACCTGTACTGAGGCAGAGAGCTGTAATTGAACCTGTACTGAGGCAGAGAGCTGTAATTTAACCTGTACTGAGGCAGAGAGCTGTAATTGAACCTGTACTGAGGCAGAGAGCTGTAATTTAACCTGTACTGAGGCAGAGAGCAGAGAGCTGTAATTTAACCTGTAATGGACAGACTGCTCTTTAATTACTTCTTACTTTAATTTCCTATTCTTATTCATATTTTTTTAACTGCATAGTTGGTTAGGGGCTCGTAAGTAAGCATTTCACTGTAAGGTGAAATGTAAGGTCACTGTAAGGTGAATACACCTGTTGTATTCGGCGCATGTGACAAACACAATTTGATTTGATTACGCTACTGCTACTCTCTGTTTATCATATATGCATAGTCACTTTAACCATATCTACATGTACATACTACCTCAATCAGCCTGACTAACTGTCTGTATGTAGCCTCGCTACTGTATATAGCCTCGCTACTGTTATTTTTCACTGTTGTTTATTATTTCATTACTAATCTATTGTTCACCTAATACTTTTTAAGTTAAAAAAAAAGGTAAGTAAGCATTTCACTGTAAGGTCTACACCTGTTGTATTCAGCGTACATGACAAATAAACTTTGATTTAATTTAATTGTGCAGGGAGTCCCTCTTCTCAACAGAAGACACATTTCTGATATAACAGAATGATAATAAAAGTACTGTAGTATTGTGCTGTGTATGAAAAGTGTTAGTCACGCCACATTGCTGTCAATGCTGTTTATGAAGACCCAGAGGTAGAGCACAAAGGAAGAGAATTCAGTCTGTGTACATGTGAGTGTGTGTGTGTGTGTGTGTGTGTGTTTTATTGTGTTTAAGTGTGTGTGGTTACGCGCCGTGCATAAAAGGAAACAGAGGAAGAGAATTCAGTCTGTGTACATGTGAGTGTGTGTGTGTGTTTTATTGTGTTTAAGTGTGTGTGGTTACGCTGTGCATAAAAGGAAACAGAGGAAGATAATTCAGTCTGTGTACATGTGAGTGCATGTGTGTGTGTGTGTGTGTTTGTTTTATTGTGTTTAAGTGTGTGTGGTTACGCGCCGTGCATAAAAGGAAACAGAGGAAGAGAATTCAGTCTGTGTACATGTGTGTGTGTGTGTGTGTGTTTTATTGTGTTTAAGTGTGTGTGGTTACGTGCCGTGCATAAAAGGAAACAGAGGAAGAGAATTCAGTCTGTGTACATGTGTGTGTGTGTGTGTGTGTGTTTTATTGTGTTTAAGTGTGTGTGGTTACGCGCCGTGCATAAAAGGAAACAGAGGAAGAGAATTCAGTCTGTGTACATGTGTGTGTGTGTGTTTTATTGTGTTTAAGTGTGTGTGGTTACGCGCCGTGCGAGCATAAAAGGAAACAGAGGAAGCAGGTGCACATATTAACATTACGGTGTCATGCTGTTGACTGTGTGAGGTTGAGTTTTGTGAAAGTAGAGAGGTCGTGTCATCCTTCATCCTCAGTGCTCACCACACACTCTTCGTTGTCTCAAATGACGCACGTTTTCCGGTCGAAACCGTTTCCGAAGAGTTTGTGCATATATTATGATGATATTTTGTGGCGTTGTTTGTTTGTTTTGGACATCATTGAGGGTTTTTTCCGGCTGTTCGGGCGCACAAAATGTTTCCTGGATCCAAGCCGATGTTCAGAGCAGAAGTCTACTCCCCTTTGTGGGTGATCAACAGTAGGGATTATTCAATAAAGTCTTCGTTGTCTTTTCAATGAGAGACAATTTGTTTTCATGCACGTTTTAATTGACAAATACTGCACTAAACATCTCAGTTAGATGTAAAATTGTACGAATAAGATCTCCTTGGCAAAAATGGCAAAATTCATGACAGATTTCTTGAGATATCTTTGGACTATTTGGACAAACTCAAAATGGACAAACAGTACTATTGCCACTCTGTTTTTCAAGCGAAGGTCTTTTCAAGCAAAGGTATTTTAAGGGAGTATGCTTGTTTGTTTCGTACTAGCTGAGTTCGACTAGGCGCCAGCCAAACCGCAGCATTTTTATTGTCTCATGTGCGAAAAATGCTAATATCAGTCCCATGACTTGAATGGGATTTGTGCTACAAATGTTAAAACGTTTAGTATGTGGAAACTACACCAAAGCATGGATTGCTGTCATACCTTGTCCACAGACTGCTTACAGGGTCAAGAAATCAATGTTTAATTTTGTAATTTGGGTGAATTATCCATTTAAGAGTGCTTCAGGGTAAATCAATAGCTGCCTCAAAGCAAACTTTAAAAAACAACTCAGAGCATTTATAACCTTTATATATACACGTCTGCTTTCTGAGGACCTAGATAGTTGGTGTGTATATATTGATATGTAGGCTACATGTGCCATTTGTGTGGACCCCAGGAAGAGTAGCTGCTGCTTCACAACAGCTAGTGGGGATGTAATAAAATACCAAAAAATACACACACACACACACACACACACACCTGGACCCATCCTGAAAGTCCCCAAACCCCCCCCAAAAAACAAATGACTGAGAGAAATGAAAGTGTGACTAGGAAATGAAACAAAGGCAGTGTATATTTAACCAGTAGAAATAGAAGGGTGGCGAACAGTGGCACCACTGACCCAATGTTAACGTTTTATCCTCCTTACTCCAACCCCAAACTTAACCCTGGTTCCTAAACTTAACCTCAACACCTAATTCATTCAACTTTACGTTTTCCTTCTGCCGGTCCAATATACACTTCCTAACATGAATGTGGAATGACTGACCTGGTGGTAGACTGGTGCTATCAGTGGAGACTCCGTTGACATGGTGACGGTGTTCTGGGTTAGTGTTGTGATTCAACCTGAAGGCCCCCAGAGGGACCTTCCACTCCAGAGCCTGCAGTCTGTCCTGGGCCTGCAGTCTGTCCTGGGCTTGCGCTTCGTGATGGATCTCCATCTGTCTGGTCAGCAGACGCTCCAGCTGCAGCTAACACACCAGCATGAACAGACCACATAGACACACACACACGGACAGATGCAGACACACACACAGATGGACAGACGGAGACACACGGACAGACGGAGACACGGACAGACGGAGACACACGGACAGACACAGATGGACAGACGGAGACACACGGACAGACGGAGACACGGACAGACGGAGACACACGGACAGACACAGATGGACAGACGCGGACATACACACACAGATAGAGGCATGCAGAGTTAGGAGATAAACAAAAATAAACTAAATCTGTTTTCCTGTCTAGATACTGGTTGTTTATGCACGTATCTGTTCTCCTGTCTAGATACTGGTTGTTTATGCACGTATCTGTTCTCCTGTCTAGATACTGGTTGTTTATGCACCTATCTGTTCTCCTGTCTAGATACTGGTTGTTTATGCACCTATCTGTTCTCCTGTCTAGATACTGGTTGTTTATGCACGTATCTGTCAGCCATTTCCTGCCTCACCTGTCTCTCCGAAACGACAGAAAAGAAACCTGTAATTTCACGAGGGATTATTAGGAGTTGTTTTAAATGGATACTTTGGGACATTGGCAATGAGGCCCTTTGTCAAATAAAAATGTTATTAGGTACATGCGTTGAATAAAACAAGTGTAGACCTTACAGTGACATGCTGACCTACAAGCCCTTAACCAACAGTGTAGACCTTACAGTGACATGCTGACCTACAAGCCCTTAACCAACAGTGTAGACCTTACAGTGACATGCTGACCTACAAGCCCTTAACCAACAGTGTAGACCTTACAGTGAAATGCTGACCTACAAGCCCTTAACCAACAGTGTAGACCTTACAGTGACATGCTGACTTACAAGCCCTTAACCAACAGTGTAGACCTTACAGTGACATGTTGACTTACAAGCCCTTAACCAACAGTGTAGACCTTACAGTGACATGCTGACCTACAATCCCTTAACCAACAGGTGTAGGTAGACATTACAGTGACATGCTGACCTACAAGCCCTTAACCAACAGGTGTAGACCTTACAGTGACATGCTGACCTACAAGCCCTTAACCAACAGTGTAGACCTTACAGTGACATGCTGACCTACAAGCCCTTAACCAACAGTGTAGACCTTACAGTGACATGCTGACTTACAAGCCCTTAACCAACAGGTGTAGGTAGACCTTACAGTGACATGCTGACTTACAAGCCCTTAACCAACAGGTGTAGGTAGACATTACAGTGACATGCTGACCTACAAGCCCTTAACCAACAGTGTAGACCTTACAGTGACATGCTGACCTACAAGCCCTTAACCAACAGTGTAGACCTTACAGTGACATGCTGACCTACAAGCCCTTAACCAACAGGTGTAGGTAGACCTTACAGTGACATGCTGACTTACAAGCCCTTAACCAACAGTGTAAACCTTACAGTGACATGCTGACCTACAAGCCCTTAACTAACAGGTGTAGACCTTACAGTGACATGCTGACCTACAAGCCCTTAACCAACAGGTGTAGGTAGACCTTACAGTGACATGCTGACTTACAAGCCCTTAACCAACAGTGTAGACCTTACAGTGACATGCTGACTTGCAAGCCCTTAACCAACAGTGTAGACCTTACAGTGACATGCTGACTTGCAAGCCCTTAACCAACAGTGTAGACCTTACAGTGACATGCTGACTTACAAGCCCTTAACCAACAGTGTAGACCTTACAGTGACATGCTGCCTTACAAGCCCTTAACCAACAGGTGTAGGTAGACCTTACCATGACATGCTGCCTTACAAGCCCTTAACCAACAGTGTAGACCTTACCGTGACATGCTGACCTACAAGCCCTTAACCAACAGGTGTAGGTAGACCTTACAGTGACATGCTGACCTAC
The DNA here is from genome assembly GCF_018296145.1 of Oncorhynchus tshawytscha. Lineage (NCBI taxonomy): Eukaryota > Metazoa > Chordata > Actinopteri > Salmoniformes > Salmonidae > Oncorhynchus > Oncorhynchus tshawytscha. Next base: position 72,385,949 of record NC_056431.1, on the reverse strand, counting down.
AAGCCCTTAACCAACAGGTGTAGACCTTACAGTGACATGCTGACCTACAAGCCCTTAACCAACAGGTGTAGAGCTTACAGTGACATGCTGACCTACAAGCCCTTAACCAACAGGTGTAGACCTTACAGTGACATGCTGACCTACAAGCCCTTAACCAACAGGTGTAGACCTTACAGTGACATGCTGACTTACAAGCCCTTAACCAACAGGTGTAGGTAGACCTTACAGTGACATGCTGACCTACAAGCCCTTAACCAACAGGTGTAGACCTTACAGTGACATGCTGACCTACAAGCCCTTAACCAACAGGTGTAGACCTTACAGTGACATGCTGACCTACAAGCCCTTAACCAACAGGTGTAGACCTTACAGTGACATGCTGACTTGCAAGCCCTTAACCAACAGTGTAGACCTTACAGTGAAATGCTGACCTACAAGCCCTTAACCAACAGTGTAGACCTTACAGTGACATGCTGACCTACAAGCCCTTAACCAACAGGGTAGACCTTACAGTGACATGCTGACTTGCAAGCCCTTAACCAACAGTGTAGACCTTACAGTGACATGCTGCCTTACAAGCCCTTAACCAACAGTGTAGACCTTACAGTGACATGCTGACTTACAAGCCCTTAACCAACAGTGCAGTTCAAGAAGAGTTTAGAAAATATTTACCAAATAAACTAAAGTAAAAATTTATAAAACGTAACACAATAACATAACAATAATGAGGCTATATACAGGTGGTACCGTTACCGAATCAATGTGCCGGGGTACAGGTTAGTCGAGGTAATCTATACATGTAAGTACGGGTAAAGTGACTATGCATAGATGATAAACAGGTTAGTTGAGGTAATTGAGGTCATATGTACATGTAGGTAGGGGTAAAGTGACTATGCATAGTTAATAAACAGGTTAGTTGAGGTCATATGTACATGTAGGTAGGGGTAAAGTGACTATGCATAGATAATAAACAGGTTAGTTGAGGTAATTGAGGTCATATGTACATGTAGGTAGGGGTAAAGTGACTATGCATAGATAATAAACAGGTTAGTTGAGGTAATTGAGGTCATATGTACATGTAGGTAGGGGTAAAGTGACTATGCATAGATAAAAACAGGTTAGTTGAGGTCATATGAACATGTAGGTAGGGGTAAAGTGACTATGCATAGATAATAAACAGGTTAGTTGAGGTCATATGAACATGTAGGTAGGGGTAAAGTGACTATGCATAGATAAAAACAGGTTAGTTGAGGTCATATGAACATGTAGGTAAGGGTAAAGTGACTATGCATAGATAATAAACAGCGAGTAGCAGCAATGTAAAAACAAAAGGTGTAAATAGCGTGAGTGGCCATTTAACAATTAATCAATCTACCTCCCCAGTCAGATGAACTTGTGGATACCATTTTTTTTGTCTCTGTGTTCAGTAGGAAGGAGGTTAGACGTAGTTTTGTGAGCCAATGCTAACTAGCATTAGTGTAATGACTGGAAGCATATACCCATAGACTTCCAGTCTTTGCTCTAATGCTAGTTAGCAATTGAGGTAGCACTACTTAGCAACTTCATTCAAACTGCACACATAAAAATGGTGTCCACGAGTTCATCTGAATGGGGAAGTAGATAAAGGGCTTCACTGCCAAAATCCTGAAGTATCTGTTTAAGCACAGTGGATGATGTCTCAACAGATGTGGAGGAAAGCATGGACGAGTGACTGCTTTCATGATTCCGTTTTATTCCCCTCAACTAGAAACAAGATAAGCTGAGAGGAAACAAAACAGCTTGTCAATAACTTTGCGATTATATGCAGTCGTTTCCTCACTTCATTTCTTCTCATTTACCCAGCTCATCAGCCACCCATCCAACCAGTTATCCAGCTCATCAGCCACCCATCCAACCAGTTATCCAGCTCATCAGCCACCCATCCAACCAGTTATCCAACTCATCAGCCACCCATCCAACCAGTTATCCAGCTCATCAGCCACCCATCCAACCAGTTATCCAGCTCATCAGCCACCCATCCAACCAGTTATCCAGCTCATCAGCCACCCATCCAACCAGTTATCCAGCTCATCAGCCACCCATCCAACCAGTTATCCAGCTCATCAGCCACCCATCCAACCAGTTATCCAGCTCATCAGCCACCCATCCAACCAGTTATCCAGCTCATCAGCCACCCATCCAACCAGTTATCCAGCTCATCAGCCACCCATCCAACCAGTTATCCAGCTCATCAGCCACCCATCCAACCAGTTATCCAGCTCATCAGCCACCCATCCAACCAGTTATCCAGCTCATCAGCCACCCATCCAACCAGTTACCCAGCTCATCAGCCACCCATCCAACCAGTTACCCAGCTCATCAGCCACCCATCCAACCAGTTATCCAGCTCATCAGCCACCCATCCAACCAGTTATCCAGCTCATCAGCCACCCATCCAACCAGTTATCCAGCTCATCAGCCACCCATCCAACCAGTTATCCAGCTCATCAGCCACCCATCCAACCAGTTATCCAGCTCATCAGCCACCCATCCAACCAGTTATCCAGCTCATCAGCCACCCATCCAACCAGTTACCCAGCTCATCAGCCACCCATCCAACCAGTTACCCAGCTCATCAGCCACCCATCCAACCAGTTATCCAGCTCATCAGCCACCCATCCAACCAGTTATCCAGCTCATCAGCCACCCATCCAACCAGTTATCCAGCTCATCAGCCACCCATCCAACCAGTTATCCAGCTCATCAGCCACCCATCCAACCAGTTATCCAGCTCATCAGCCACCCATCCAACCAGTTATCCAGCTCATCAGCCACCCATCCAACCAGTTACCCAGCTCATCAGCCACCCATCCAACCAGTTATCCAGCTCATCAGCCACCCATCCAACCAGTTATCCAGCTCATCAGCCACCCATCCAACCAGTTATCCAGCTCATCAGCCACCCATCCAACCAGTTATCCAGCTCATCAGCCACCCATCCAACCAGTTATCCAGCTCATCAGCCACCCATCCAACCAGTTATCCAGCTCATCAGCCACCCATCCAACCAGTTATCCAGCTCATCAGCCACCCATCCAACCAGTTATCCAACTCATCAGCCAGCCATCCAACCAGTTATCCAGCCATCCATCCAGTTATCCAGCTCATCAGCCACCCATCCAACCAGTTATCCAGCTCATCAGCCACCCATCCAACCAGTTATCCAGCTCATCAGCCACCCATCCAACCAGTTATCCAGCTCATCAGCCACCCATCCAACCAGTTATCCAGCTCATCAGCCACCCATCCAACCAGTTATCCAGCTCATCAGCCACCCATCCAACCAGTTATCCAGCTCATCAGCCACCCATCCAACCAGTTATCCAGCTCATCAGCCACCCATCCAACCAGTTATCCAGCTCATCAGCCACCCATCCAACCAGTTATCCAGCTCATCAGCCACCCATCCAACCAGTTATCCAGCTCATCAGCCACCCATCCAACCAGTTATCCAGCTCATCAGCCACCCATCCAACCAGTTATCCAGCTCATCAGCCACCCATCCAACCAGTTATCCAGCTCATCAGCCACCCATCCAACCAGTTATCCAGCTCATCAGCCACCCATCCAACCAGTTATCCAGCTCATCAGCCACCCATCCAACCAGTTATCCAACTCATCAGCCACCCATCCAACCAGTTATCCAGCTCATCAGCCACCCATCCAACCAGTTATCCAACTCATCAGCCACCCATCCAACCAGTTATCCAGCTCATCAGCCACCCATCCAACCAGTTATCCAGCTCATCAGCCACCCATCCAACCAGTTATCCAGCTCATCAGCCACCCATCCAACCAGTTATCCAGCTCATCAGCCACCCATCCAACCAGTTATCCAGCTCATCAGCCACCCATCCAACCAGTTATCCAGCTCATCAGCCACCCATCCAACCAGTTATCCAGCTCATCAGCCACCCATCCAACCAGTTATCCAGCTCATCAGCCACCCATCCAACCAGTTATCCAGCTCATCAGCCACCCATCCAACCAGTTATCCAGCTCATCAGCCACCCATCCAACCAGTTATGCAGCTCATCAGCCACCCATCCAACCAGTTATCCAACTCATCAGCCAGCCATCCAACCAGTTATCCAGCCATCCATCCAGTTATCCAGCTCATCAGCCACCCATCCAACCAGTTATCCAGCTCATCAGCCACCCATCCAACCAGTTATCCAACTCATCAGCCACCCATCCAACCAGTTATCCAACTCATCAGCCACCCATCCAACCAGTTATCCAGCTCATCAGCCACCCATCCAACCAGTTATCCAGCTCATCAGCCACCCATCCAACCAGTTATCCAGCTCATCAGCCACCCATCCAACCAGTTATCCAGCTCATCAGCCACCCATCCAACCAGTTATCCAGCTCATCAGCCAGCCATCCATCCAGTTATCCAGTCAGTCAGCCATCCATCCATCCAGTTACCCAGCTCATCAGCCAGCCATCCATCCAGTTATCCAGCTCATCAGCCAGCCATCCATCCAGTTATCCAGCTCATCAGCCAGCCATCCATCCAGTTATCCAGTCCACCAGCCAGCCATCCAACCAGTTATCCAGTCAGTCAGCCATCCATCCATCCAGTTATCCAGTCAGTCAGCCATCCATCCATCCAGTTATCCAGCTCATCAGCCAGCCATCCATCCAGTTATCCATCTCATCAGCCAGCCATCCATCCATCCAGTTATCCATCTCATCAGCCAGCCATCCATCCAGTTATCCATCTCATCAGCCAGCCATCCATCCAGTTATCCAGCTCATCAGCCAGCCATCCATCCAGTTATCCAGCTCATCCGCCAGCCATCCATCCAGTTATCCAGCTCATCCGCCAGCCATCCATCCAGTTATCCAGCTCATCAGCCAGCCATCCACCCAGTTACCCAGCTCATCAGCCAGCCATCCACCCAGTTCCCCAGCTCATCAGCCAGCCATCCACCCAGTTACCCAGCTCATCAGCCAGCCATCCATCCAGTTACCCAGCTCATCAGCCAGCCATCCATCCAGTTACCCAGCTCATCAGCCAGCCATCCATCCAGTTACCCAGCTCATCAGCCAGCCATCCATCCAGTTATCCAGCTCATCAGCCAGCCATCCAACCAGTTATCCAACTCATCAGCCAGCCATCCAACCAGTTATCCAGCCATCCATCCAGTTATCCAGCTCATCAGCCACCCATCCAACCAGTTATCCAGCTCATCAGCCAGCCATCCAACCAGTTATCCAACTCATCAGCCAGCCATCCAACCAGTTATCCAGCCATCCATCCAGTTATCCAGCTCATCAGCCAGCCATCCATCCAGTTATCCAGCTCATCAGCCAGCCATACATCCAGTTATCCAGCTCATCAGCCAGCCATACATCCAGTTATCCAGTCCACCAGCCAGCCATCCAACCAGTTATCCAGCTCATCAGCCAGCCATCCATCCAGTTATCCAGTCAGTCAGCCATCCATCCATCCAGTTACCCAGCTCATCAGCCAGCCATCCACCCAGTTATCCATCTCATCAGCCAGCCATCCATCCAGTTACCCAGCTCATCAGCCAGCCATCCATCCAGTTACCCAGCTCATCAGCCAGCCATCCATCCAGTTATCCAGCTCATCAGCCAGCCATCCATCCAGTTACCCAGCTCATCAGCCAGCCATCCATCCAGTTATCCAGCTCATCAGCCAGCCATCCATCCATCCAGTCATCCAGCCCATCAGTCAGCCATCCATCCATCCAGTCATCCAGCCATCCATCAGCCAGCCATCCATCCAGTCATCCAGCTCATCAGCCAGCCATCCATCCAGTTACCCAGCTCATCAGCCAGCCATCCATCCAGTTATCCAGTCAGTCAGTCAGCGAGCCAGCCAATTCATCCATCAGTCTGTCAGACAGCCAGTCAGTTAGTCCATCCATCCAGTTATCCAGTCAGTCAGTCACACAGTCAGTCAGTCAGCAAGCCAGTTAGCCAAACATTCATCTGGCAAGCCAGTCAGTCAAACAGTCATCCAGCAAGCCAGTCCGTCAAACAGTCAGTCAGTCAGCAAGCCAGCCAGCCATCCAGCCAGTCAGTTCATCCATCAGTCCGTCAGACAGCCAGTCAGTCAGACAGCCAGTCAGTCCATCCATCAGACAGCCAGCCAGTCAGTCAGTCCATCCATCCATCAGACAGCCAGCCAGTCAGTTCATCCATCAGTCCGTCAGACAGCCAGTCAGTCAGGCAGCCAGTCAGTCAGTCAGTCCATCCATCAGACAGCCAGCCAGTCAGTCAGTCCGTCAGTGGTAGTATCATCACCTGGATGCAGCGCCCCATAGTCTCCTCTCCTTTAGACTTGGCTGTGGCCAGCTGCTCTCTCAGGGCCACCCTTCTCATGTGGATTGACTGCAGGGCTTCCTGGAGGTCGAAGAAGCCCTCCTGACACAATAAAGAGACAATGAGGAACATTGAGACCACAGTCCTGATGAGCCCCTCTTTTCTACTCTAGGGGAGAGTGGGGTAAGTTGAGACACCCTTGTTTCTAGGAAACCATACACAACATTTATCATTTGACCAAATTTGACCAATTCACAGAGTCTGTGAGGGAAGAAAACAACATGCAAAGTGGTAAGAAAGTTAGGTCCAAGTTGAATGAATGTATTGTCTAAGATTTACTGATGCTTGTATCTAAACCAAAGTTGATCACTTTAAGATTGTTCTATACATCAGTTGGGGTCTCTACTAGCTTCAATATGAGGTCCTAACAGAACTAGACAATCATTTGTGCCAGGTGTGATATTCCTCCTAAGTAGCACGGGCTAATGTTCCAATCGACTCAGTAAAGCCAGCAGGCTAATGTTCCTATCGACTCAGTAAGGCCAGCAGGCTAATGTTCCTATCGACTCAGTAAAGCCAGCAGGCTAATGTTCCTATCGACTCAGTAAAGCCAGCAGGCTAATGTTCCTATCGACTCAGTAAAGCCAGCAGGCTAATGTTACTATCGACTCAGTAAAGCCAGCAGGCTAATGTTACTATCGACTCAGTAAAGCCAGCAGGCTAATGTTACTGTCGACTCAGTAAGGCCAGCAGGCTAATGTTACTGTCGACTCAGTAAGGCCAGCAGGCTAATGTTCCTATCCACTCAGTAAGGCCAGCAGGCTAATGTTCCTATCCACTCAGTAAGGCCAGCAGGCTAACGTTCCTATCGACTCAGTAAGACCAGCAGGCTAATGTTCCTATCGACTCAGTAAGACCAGCAGGCTAATGTTCCTATCGACTCAGTAAGGCCAGCAGGCTAATGTTCCTATCGACTCAGTAAGGCCAGCAGGCTAATTTTCCTATCGACTCAGTAAGGCCAGCATGCTAATGTTCCTATCGACTCAGTAAGGCCAGCAGGCTAATTTTCCTATCGACTCAGTAAAGCCAGCAGGCTGGTATGTAACTTATGACAATTGTATTGTCAATGTAGTGTTTTATTCAAACGCCACTTTAAACGTGTAAATGACACTGCAACAACATTTCCCCATGGGGACAATAAAGTCAGTAAGTAAACCTACCACCTGAGGTGGATCCTTCCTGCTGTACTGGGGTTAGTGAAGGTTGGACGAGGAAGGTTAACGCACGTCTGCTGGTCGATCAACCCTGAGCTAACCCTACCTTATGATGTGTCACTCCTTTACAGAACCCACAGAAGGTGTCCAGTCAGACTGTGTGTGTGTGTGTGTATATATGTGGGAGAGACAGAAGGAGAATTAAAGACCATATGACGGTGTGAGTATGTGTGCAGACAACTCAACTGTGCAAGTGTATGGGTGTGGGTGATTCACAGAGCGCCCACATGGTGATGTCATCAGGCATATGGGTAGGCGCGACTGCACTCATTTGGGCATTTCTGTTGTTAGAGTCCACATGGGCGTGTGCCTGGCCCTTAATGGGAGGGTGGCAGCAGTGTGTATGTGTGGTATGGAGAGGACTGAAACAGCAGCAGGAAGGCAGGTGGGCAGGGATTCATTTTAGAACTCTTGTCGGTCGTTAACTCCTTTGTTGTGGTAAATATGTAAAACTTCTCAAGAAGGACACACAGTCATGTACAGTCAAAAGAAAACCACCAGGTCGTGAGAACAATTGGCCCTTTAGCAAGAGAAAAGTGCCTCAAAATGAAAACAACTCCAAAAGTTGTTTTAAGGAAAATGTGTTTAATGTATGTAACAAACTGGGTCTTCAGTAGACTCCAATAAGTTACAGAAAACATATTTTCTATGAAAAGAATCCACTCCAAAACATTCATTCATTCATTCTGTTCCCCGTGTGGTGTTGGGTTACATGCAGGAAGACACATTTCAGTTAATTGCATTTAGTTGTACAACTGATTAGGTATTCCCCCTTTCCCTTCAAACAAATAACTCTGTATGTGTGTTCTACAAAGTTCTGCAATGTGACTGCCCCAAAGGATTGAGAAACAGGAGGAAGGAGATGGGGGAGTGTGTCTGCTACCTAGCTGGTCCCACCCTGGTCCACCCCTGTACTGTGGAGGCGTGGAGTATGATCACTCACAGAGGTTTGGACCGCCATCAAACGAACCACTGGAGAGAGATGAATGAACAGCTGCCACAATCTCACACAGCTCACTACACAAAGCCACTCTTTACTCAACAGCTCAGAACAATTCAGAGGAGTTTCTGGGGAAACTCTTTACTCAACAGCTGCACTACACTGTGAGGAATGGAAATAGAGGCATTGACACACTGACAGACAAGGCCCTACTACGCAGCGTCTGACGCACTTCTAAAGACAAGGAGGGGATGCAAGGAGGTGTGTGAGTCGCTCAATGTGGATTCTTAGGGCGTGACTTAAGGTGCGGAGGAGGTGACCTGATTCGACAGAGAAAGTTTTTATTGCAGTGAACTTTGAGTGCTCACTTACATTATGACACCCAGTAGTCTTGAGGGACCCGCCCCCTCTCATTCAAGCCACGCCCACACAGCCAAGCTGGCTGACAGGCAGCTAAGTAAACATTAAGGCGCTGAACACACCCAGCCAGAACCATGCACTGTCTGTCTGTCTGTCTGTCTGTCTGTCTGTCTGTCTGTCTGTCTGTCTGTCTGTCTGTCTGTCTGTGGGAATCAGATTGTTAATGGATTAACGCTTTTTAATATACTAACACACAAGTTGTTAGGAAACTGAAGATATAGGAATGAGCTTTAAATTATATATAGACAAACGTGGTGCTCATCAGAACATGTGAGAGGAGAGGAAAGAGATGAGCTCACCTCTGTTTTGATCATCTTGTGAGAAGGATAATCTCTGTCACAACATCGAGACCTACAGGAGATTGAGAGAGAGAGAGAGAGAGAGAGAGACCAGAGAGTGTTTTAGGGGGAGACCAGAAAGAAAGAGAGAGAGAGACCAGAGAGACAGAAACCAGAAAGAAAGACCAGAGAGAGAGGGAGAGACAGAAACCAGAAAGAAAGAAAGAAAGAAAGAAAGAAAGAAAGAAAGAAAGAAAGAAAGAACGAGAGAGACCAGAACGAGAGAGACCAGAGAGAGAGAAAGGGGAGACAGAAACCAGAAAGAAAGAGACCAGAGAGAGAGAGGGAGAGACCAGAGAGAGAGCAGAGAGAGAGAGAGACCAGAGAGAGAGCAGAGAGAGAGAGAGACCAGAGAGAGAGCAGAGAGAGAGACCAGAGAGAGAGAGAGACCAGAGAGAGCAGAGAGAGAGAGACCAGAGAGAGAGAGAGAGAGAGAGAGACCAGAGAGCAAGAGAGAGAGAGGAGAGAGGAGGAGAGACCAGAGAGAGAGACCAGAGGGAGAGGGAGAGACCAGAGAGAGGGAGAGACCAGAGAGAGAGAGAGGGAGAGACCAGAGAGAGAGAGGGAGAGACCAGAGAGAGTGAGGGAGAGACCAGAGAGAGAGAGGGAGAGACCAGAGAGAGAGAGGGAGAGACCAGAGAGAGAGAGGAACATTTTAAATAGCATAAACCTTCAAATAGTGAACAGGATAACATTATATTGATCTGTAATCCCTAAAGGATCTGTTAATCCCTAAAGGATCTGTTAATCCCTAAAGTATCTGTAATCCCTAAAGGATCTGTAATCCCTAAAGGATATGTTAGTCCCTAAAGGATCTATAATGCCTAAAGGATCTATAATGCCTAAAGGATCTAAAGGTACATATGAAAACTCCTGTAAAATATTGTCAAATGCTGATTTATTTATTTTTAATTTATGGTGCAACACCAATGACGCAATACCGGCAAGGTGGAAAAATGTGCCGTTCCGCCCTTGAGCAAGGCAGTTAACCCCCAACAACAACTGCTCCCCAGACGCCCATGACGTGGACATCAATTAAGGCAGCACCCCGCACCTCTCTGATTCAGAGGGGTTGGGTTAAATGCAGGAAGACACATTTCAGTTGAATGCATTCAGTTGAACAACTGACTAGGTATCCCCCTTTCCCTTTCTTGCCATAAAGCCCACTTCAAAAACAAAATGTACAGATTTCACTATACAAACATGCCCATTTAATCCGATTAACCGAAATGTCAGTTATTTTTTGTTAAACAATTAATTGACCAATGTTGGTTAAATTATTAGAATTCCATTTTATTTGAACAATTTTGCAAGCTCAATGCACATAATGATCAGCTTTTCTAGAGATAAATCAGACCAAGCCCGAACTGTGCAATGTAGTAGGGAGTTGTAGTTTCCAACAGGACAATATTCTATATACATACTGTAGGTTAGTGCAGAAAATGTGGCAATTAACTACAATGACTAGTGATGCACCGATGTGACATTTTTGGCCAATACCGATATCCGATGTTTTCCTTGCCCCCCCCAAAAAACAATACCGATAACCGATATTCAAAATTTTAGCTGCCTTTTAAGCTTTCTAGTACAGATAAATAGTTAACACACACACATGGACACAGTGGTCTAAGGCACTGCATCTCAGTGCAAGAGGCATCACTACAGTCCCTGGTTCGAATCCTGGCTCTATCACATCCGGCAGTGATTGGGAGTCCCTTAGGGCAGTGCACAATTGGCCCAGTTTCGTCCGGGTTTGGCCGTTATTGTAAATAAGAATTTGTTCATAACTGACTTGCCTAGTTAAATAAAAGGTTACACACACACACACACCAAAAAGTTATTTTGATGGCATTCACATATGTCCCCATTACCAGTAAAACATCATCAAAACCTATTTATTTCACTTAATTGCTGTGCTGTTTCGTTGTTCATTTGTTCAGTCGTTTCAATCTCAACCAGGATTTCTATGGAACGCCGTTTGGGTCTCCGCTACGGAACGCCGTTTGGGTCTCCGCTACGGAACGCCGTTTGGGTCTCCGCTACGGAACGCCGTTTGGGTCTCCGCTACGGAACGCCGTTTGGGTCTCCGCTACGGAACGCCGTTTGGGTCTCCGCTACGGAACGCCGTTTGAGTCTCCGCTACGGAACGCCGTTTGAGTCTCCGCTACGGAACGCCGTTTGGGTCTTTGCTACGGAACGCCGTTTGGGTCTCCGCTCCGCTACGGAACGCCGTCTTTTGAGTCTCCGCTACGGAACGCCGTTTGGGTCTTTGCCTACGGAACGCCGTTTGGGTCTCCGCTACGTTTGGGTCTTTGCCAACGCGTTTGGGTCGTTTGGGTCTTTGCCATGGAACGCCGTTTGGGTCTTTGCCGCCGTTTGGGTCTCCGTCTTTGCCATGGAACGCCGTTTGGGTCTTTGCCATGGAACGCCGTTTGGGTCTTTGCCATGGAACGCCGTTTGGGTCTTTGCCATGGAACGCCGTTTGGGTCTTTGCCATGGAACGCCGTTTGGGTCTCTGCCATGGAACGCCGTTTGGGTCTCTGCTATGGAACGCCGTTTGGGTCTCTGCTATGGAACGTCGTTGTGGTTTTGCGTGTCAAAAAAGATACATGTCAAATAACACTAAGAAGTGAGTGGAATTTTCCATCGTCGTGGTTGCCACTCAATCAGAACCTGAATGTGACTGCACGTCACACAATTTAACGCGTTTGTACAGTTTTTACACTATCAGTCGTATTTCATATGTTACAACAACTCATCAATACATATGCTATAATGCAGGTAAAGTTGTCTCGCACACCTACAGTGCTGGTCATTAAAAAAAAGCTAGCTAGCTCATGGACGCAAACAATGTTCTTCCCCTAAAATATAGCATAACAACATAATCTGTTTCAGTAGCTATAGTTAGCTAGCTAACTATATAGCTAGGTATCATCATCTAAAATAACCCTAATTTATAAGACAGTTCTTATTTGATTAATGGTGGTCGGACCCATCTATGTGAAGTTATCCACAATAAGGATTAGTCACAATAGTGGACTTTGCGGTTAGCCTTCAAAATAAAAGTATGGCATAATTATACTATTTGTATTCATTTGCGTCCCCTTTCAATGACATAATTTTATTTTGAAGGCAAACCAGAAATTCCACTATTGTGCCTAATTCTTATTGTGGCTAGCTTCACAACACATAACCCAGTCCGGTTGAGCCTCACTAGCCAGATGACCTTAGCTTTGGGCAACAGGGTTAAGTAGCTGGTTAGCTATTTACTTTCATGAACTGAAGTTCAATATCAATAGGCGAACAACAAGTAGCAACCTAGTCAATACTTACTCACAAGGATTCCTAAATCATTGCTAAGAATAATGAAAATCCCTGCAGTTTCTACTGGTCATTGTTTTCAGGCTGGTTGTATTGGTGCTAGCTAGGTACCAAGCTAAAGCTAGCTACCCCAGAAGTTGCGGTTGAACAAATGATGCTTTATTACCAACGGGGAACTGTAAACACATCGTTCGTGGCCGGTGTTTGCAGACTTTTTTGTACCGATTTGACAGTGCTACTTTTTTTTGACACACAAAGACCCAAACGGTGTTCCATAGTATGTATGTCGTAAAGCTAATAGCAGTGACGCTATTACTGTTCAACTCCGGTAGGGCAACATCTGAATAATAGCGCACTTGGTAGTGTGTACGGGTGCTCGACCAGTCGGCGAAAGACAACATCACCCACGACAGAGAACGGTTCATTGTCAAGGGCAATGAATTCCATTACCTTGGCTTTAATGGATTTCGCCTTTGAGTTGTCTCACTGAAATGATCTTACGCTTTCAAATGACTGCTCGACTTGCTGACTGCTCGATCCACACAGCAGACATTGTGGGCTAGGTGAGGAATGCTGTGTTGCACGTGTAGCGCAACATTTTATGTGGCGTCATTACGTCATGTAACTACATTATAGGTACGGCAGCTTTGACATCGGTTTATAACATCGGAGTTAAACTAGACGTCGGGCCAATACCGATGTTGGCATTTTTAGCTAATATCGTCCGATTCCGATATAGCGTGCATCCCTAACAATGACCATAATCCATTGCAATTGATTGACAGTTGGTATTCGGCAGTCATAATAGTATGCCTTATTTACTTTGAAGAACTACATCGTGATTTTTTTCAGACAGCATAGACAACAGCTCTATGGAGATGAGATGTTGACTTGGAATGAAATAATAAAGTCATCAAATGTAATATACACAACTGAAATATTTTATTAAAGTAATTGTGAAAAGCCCTGTACATAGCCTCATTGTTGTCATTTTACTGTGTAACTTTATTTTATTATTATATACATATATAATTTTTTAACTTGAGTTTATTTAGTTAATATTTTCTTAACTCTTATTTTTCTTAACTGCATTGTTGGTTAAGGGCTTCACAGTAAGGTCCACACCTGTTGTATTCGGCGCATGTGACAAACATTTTACTTACTATAAATGATGGTTAATAAGTGAAAAGCACTAATGGACAGTCACAACAATCATGGGACTTCTATTAATCGATTTATTCTGTTTTATCACAGCATTTAACCCACATAATGCATAGTGCATTTAATGTGATGAAAAACAAATGTAAAATCAGTGATTATTTTTTAATAATTGAAACATTCAGGTTACATCAACTAAGCCAAAAGGATGGTGGAAGCGGGGACAATGTCCGTCCCATAAAAATAATTATTTATGAATCAACATGCAACAACGTCACGACGCGAAGAAGTGAGAAAGACACAGGCGTTGGGTGGAATTTTCCATCGTCGTGGTTGCCAGCCAGGAAGCACCTGCATGTCTGATTAAAACCTCTGTCATCAAGAAGGAGTAAAGAAGAAGTGGCTGGCACAAGCAAGCTGGCAACTTCCAAGATGGAACATGAGATTCTATACTCAAATAACTCATGTGGTATTTTCTATTTCAACTTTATTCTCAAGGACCAGTCATGAGAAGGCAATGCTGTCAAATAAAAGTATTTGATCAGGGATTGATCAGCTATGAAATTAGAATATAGAATTAGAGTATCAAATAACATTACTCGCATAATTTCTAATCCTCTTTTCTATATAGAAAATATATATACACTGCTCAAAAAAATAAAGGGAACACTAAAATAACACATCCTAGATCTGAATGAATGAAATAGTCTTATTAAATACTTTTTACAGTTGAAGTCGGAAGTTTACATACACCTAAGCCAAATACATTTAAACTCTGTTTAGCAGAATTCCTGACATTTAATCACAGTAAAAATTCCCTGTTTTAGGTCAGTTAGGATCACCACTTTCTTTTAAGAATATGAAATGTCATAATAATAGTAGAGAGAATGATTTATTTCAGCTTTTATTTCTTTCCTCACATTACCAGTGGGTCAGCAGTTTACATTCACTCAATTAGTATTCGGTAGCATTGCCTTTAAATTGTTCAATTGGGTGAATTGTGGCCCATTCCTCCTGACAGAGCTGGTGTAACCGAGTCAGGTTTTTAGGCCTCCTTGCTCGCACACGCTTTTTCAGTACTGCCCACAAATTTTCTATAGGATTGAGGTCAGGGCTTTGTGATGGCCACTCTAATACCTTGACTTTGTTGTCCTTAAGCAATTTTGCCACAACTTTGGAAGTATGTTTGGGCTCATTGTTCATCTGGAAGACCCATTTGCGACCAAGCTTTAACTTCCTGAATGATGTCTTGAGATGTTGCTTATGTTGCAATATATCCACATACTTTCCCCCCCTCATTATGCCATCTATTTTGTGAAGTGAACCAGTCCCTCCTGCAGAAAAGCACCCCCACAACATGATGATGCCACCCCCGTGCTTCACAGTTGGGATGGTGTTCTTGGGCTTGCAAGCATCCCCCTTTCCCCTCCAAACATAACGATGGTCATTATGGCCATACAGCTCTATTTTTGTTTCATCAGACCAGAGGACATTTCTCCAAAAACTATGGTCTTTGTCCCCATGTGCAGTTGCAAACTGTAGTCTGGCTTTTTTATGGCAGTTTTGGAGCAGTGGCTTCTTCCTTGCTGAGTGGCCTTTCAGGTTATGTCGATATAGGATTTGTTTTACTGTGGATATAGATACTTTTGTAAATGTTTCCTCCAGCATCTTCACGAGGTCCTTTGTTGTTGTTCTGGGATTGAGTTGTACATTTCACACCAAAGTACACTCATCTCTAGGAGACAGAACGCATCTCCTTCCTGAGCGGTATGACGGCTGCGTTGTGCCATGGTGTTTATACTTGCGTACTATTGTTTGTACAGATGAACTTGGTACCTTCAGGCATTTGGAAATTGCTCCCAAGGATGAACCAGACTTGTGGAGGTCTACTATTTTTTTCTGAGGTCAAAGAGCAAAGAGGCACTAAGTTTGAAGGTAGGCCTTGAAATACATCCACAGGTACACCTCCAATTGACTCAAATTAGCCTATCAGAAGCTTCTAAAGCCATCACATCATTTTCTGGAATTTTCCAAGCTGTTTAAAGGCACAGTCAACATAATGTTTGTAAACTTCTGACCCACTGGAATTGTGATACAATGAATTAGAAGTGAAATAATCGGTCTGTAAACAATTGTTGGAAAAATTACTTGTGTCATGCACAAAGTAGATGTCCTAACCGACTTGCCAAAACTATAGTTTGTTAACAAGAAATTTGTGGAGTGGTTGATAAACAAGTTTTAATGACTCCAACCTAAGTATGTAAACTTCCAACTTCAACTGTATATATATATATATGTATACTGTGACTGTTTGAGGTTGTGGACAGGTGTCTTTTATACTGATAACAAGTTCAAACAGGTGCCATTAATACAGGTAACGAGTGGAGGACAGAAGAGCCTCTTAAAGAAGAAGTTACAGGTCTGTGAGAGCCAGAAATCTTGCTTGTTTGTAGGTGACCAAATGCTTATTTTCCACCATAATTTGCAAATAAATTCCTTAAAAAAAACATCCTACAATGTGATTTTCTGGATTTTTTTTCTCATTTTGTCTGTCATAGTTGAAGTGTACCTATGAAGTGTACCTAAAATTACAGGTCTCTCATCTTTTTAAGTGGGAGAACTTGCACAATTGGTGGCTGACTAAATACTATTTTGCCCCACTGTATATATATATATATATATATATATATATATATATATATATATATATATATATATTTTATATATATATATATATATATATTATATATATATGTTTTCTTTTTATGACCCATTAGGAGGATTACCTTTATACACATTGAAAGTATTCCCATTCATCCTCGCGATGCTTGGACTGCTTACGAATTCACACTACTTTCAGTGTGTGTGTGTGCGCACGTGTGTGTGTTCTCACTTGCTAGTCCTGTAGGTGTACTTGTAGGTGACCTCACGAGAGACCTGTCTAGCCAGACCAAACAACTCTTCTCTCCTGGTCAGCAGGGAGACCTCCTTCATACACAACTGAGCTGCTGCCTCATTCACTGTCAGCTAGACACAGAGAAGGGGGAGGAGGAGAGGAGAGGAGGGGAAGAAGAGGAGTTGGAGGGTCATTGTTATAACGAGTTCTCAATTTCGGGAAAGTTGAATAACAACAATCAAGTTCCCAAATATCTGAAAATGTTACTTTTTTGCACACTGATGCCACACACAGACAAACAGACACACACAGACATGCACACACAACCTCTTTCCCCATCTACCTCGTGAAGCGTGAAGTGCTTGCCATCCTTCCTCTTGGAGTCAAAGCGTCCGTAGATTGCGCTGTACTTGCGTATCTCTTCTGCCCTCCTCGGGTCCTCCTCCTCCATGTCTAGGATGTGGCAGATCACCTTGGACAGCTTCTTGTTGCCCCGTAGCCCCTCCTTCACCTCGGACGGGTCGCTCCGGGGCAGCGCCTGGGCCAGCCGCTCCACGCACTCTGCCAGCGACCTCAACGCTGCGGCATCTAGTACCTCCTCGCCGCGGGGGGACGGCGGCGAGGGAGAACCCAGACCCAGGGACATCTCAGCAGGGGACAGGCTGCACTCGCTCTCCGCTCCCCCTCCCCCGCCGCGAGAGGACAAGGAGCCCCAGAAACGAGGTTCGCTGCCAATCTGCACTGGAGACCCAGAGGCCGAACATCCTCGTCCCTCGCCCCCCACGCCTGACGCCACCGCACCCCTCATGGGCTCACCCACACATTCCGCCGCCAGTAGAGTGGGCACCGTGACGTGGGCGTTAGCCTTAGAATTACCATTAGCTTCCAGCTTGTAGACGGGGATGCTGCAGACAGGGAGAGAGGCCAGGGGCTGGTTGAACAGGGCCGGGTTGGTGACCCAGTCTCGCAGGGCCTTCTGGAGCCTCCTAACATGGAGGGGCTTGCTGGCCATGCCCACCAGGGCCATGATCTCCAGGAACTCCTCCTCGGCCGCCTCGCACAGCTGCTGCACGTCGTCACCACCCTGCTGGATGAAGGCCCCGTAGTAAGACAGCAGGTTGGCCCTCTGGAGGATCCTGTAGAGCTGGAGCTCCCCAAGGGTCCTGGGTAACACCGCCGCCATCCCTGACAGAACACACTGACAACTTAGTTTCAATGCTGCCAACATACCTGACAGAACACACACACACAGTATTGCCATATACTTTAACAGTCATAAAAATGATGACATAACATGAGATGTCAAGTCTGAGAAGAGATAGTCTTAACACTGTGAAAACCACTATGAAATTATAAAACCAGCCACATGCACATAATACAAATAAATTGTTCATATTCAAACCCCAGAAATACGAAGTCAATTTCAGCCGTGAAAGACCTGAACAATAAATAAATCATAAATAATCTATTAATATAAAAAACACAGCAAAAATATACCAGATATATACACTTCTAATGTCCTGTAGATTAGAGGGATAGAGAACATGAAGCAGTGGAGCATGCAGACACAGAGAGGCAGCTCTGAATCCATCCCAGCATGCAACACTCCTGGAGACCAGGGAGAGTTACACATCATACATACTCTTCAGCACACATAGTTGCTCGCTCTCTCTTTAGATCCGTTAGGCATTGTAGATCAAGATAATGTTATCCTGTTCACTATTGGAAGGTTTATGCTCTTTAAAACATTTTCCTCGCTCTCGCTCTCTCTCTCTCACAGGGTTGTGGTAGTAACCTGTTGCACTGATGTTAAGGCCGAGGTATGTATCGTTTTTTTTTTTGTGTGCTCTATGGCAATGGTATCTAGTTGGAATTTGTATTTGCGGTCCTGGCAACTTTTTTGGACCACCATTATTTTTGTCTTACTGAAATATACTGTCAGGGTCCAGGTCTGACAGCAGGTTGCTGTCTATCACAGTGGCTCATTTACATTACATTGCACTGCATCTGCGCACTAAAAGTGGGTTGTGCACTGAGAATTTCACACACACACACACACACACACTTCAGCCAATCCCAATGTGCAATTATAAATCAACTCAATCCCAGTTTTCATACCCCTTGACTTATTCCACATTTTGCAGCCTGTTACAGCCTGAATTCAAAATTGATAATCACAAAGTGAAAATGTGTTTTTAGAAGGTTTTACAAATGTATTGGAAATGAAATGGAGAAACATCAAATTTACATAAGTATTCACACCCCTGAGTCAATACATGTTAAAATCACCGTTAGCAGTGATCACAGCTGTGAGTCTTTCTGGGTAAGTCTCTAAGAGCTTTGCATACCTGGATTGTACAATATTTGCACTTTTAAACTTTTTTTGAATTCTTCAAGCTCTTTCAATTTGGTTGTTCATCATTGCTAGACAGCCATTTTCAAGTCTAGCCATAGATTTTCAAGCTGATTTAAGTCAGAATTGTAACTAGGCCACTCAGGAACATTCAATGTTGTCTTGGAAAGCAACTCCAGTGTATTTTTGGCCGTGTGTTTAAGGTTATTGTCCAATGGTGAATTTGTCTCCCAGTGTCTGTAGGAAAGCAGACAGAACCAGGTTTTCCTCTAGGATTTTGCCTGTGCATAGCACTATTCTGTTTAGATGTATCCCCAAAAAACTCCCTAGTCCATGCCAATGACAAGCATACCCATAACATAATGCAGCTACCACCATGCTTGAAAATATGATGAGTGGTACTCAATGTTGTGTTGGATTGGCCACAAACATAACACTTTGTATTCAGGACAAAAAGTTCATTTTAAAATTAATTGCCACATTTTTAGCAGTTTTAGTTTAGTGCCTTATTGCAAACAGGATGCATGTTTTGGAATGTTTTTATTCTGTACAGGCTTCCTTCTTTTCACTCTGTCATTTAGGTTAGTATTGTGGAGTAACTACAATGTTGTCGATCCATCCTCAGTTTTCTCCTATCACAGCCATTACACACCATTGGCTTCATTGTGAAATCCCTGAGTGGTTTCCTTCCTCTCTGTCAACTGAGATAGGAAAGATGACTGTATCTTATTGACAAATCAAAACAAATAAATCTAGCCAGCTTTCGGCTGACTGTTGTTAGCGAGAGAGGCTAGCTGCTGGACTTTGGACAAGCAACCTAACATTAGCTAACGTTAGCTAGCTAGCTGGCTACCTACAGTTGAAGTCGGAAGTTTACATACACTTAGGTTGGAGTCATTAAAACTCATTTTCAACCACTCCACAAATTTCTTGTTAACAAACTATAGTTTTGGCAAGTCAGTTAAGACATCTACTTTGTGCATGACAAGTTATTTTTCCAACAATTGTTTACAGACAGATTATTTCACTGTATCACAATTCCAGTGGGTCAGAAGTTTACATACACTAAGTTGACTGTGCCTTTAAACAGCTTGGAAAAGTCCAGAAAATGATGTCATAGGCTAATTGACAATTTAAGTCAATTGGAGATGTACCTGTGGATGTGTTTCAAGGCCTACCTTCAAACTCAGTGCCTCTTTGCTTGACATCATGGGGGGAAAAAAATATATCAAACCTCAGAAGAAAACAAATTGTAGACCTCCACAGGTATGGTTCATTCATGGGAACAATGTATAAATGCCTGAAGGTACCACGTTCATCTGTACAAACAATAGTACACAAGTATAAACACCATGGCACCACGCAGCTGTCATACCGCTCAGGAAGGAGACGCGTTCTCTCTCCTAGAGATTAACGTACTTTAGTGGGAAAAGTGCAAATCAATCCCAGAACAACAGCAAAGAGTCTTGTGAAGATGCTGGAGGAAACAGGTACAAAAGTATTTATATCCACAGTAAAACGAGTCCAATAACGTCATAACCTGAAAGGCCGCACAGAAAGGAAGAAGACACTGCTCCAAAACCGCCATAAAAAAAGCCAGACTACGGTTTCCAACTGCACATGGGGACAAAGTTCGTACTTTTTGGAGAAATGTCCTCTGGTCTGATGAAACAAAAATAGAACTGTTTGGCCATAATGACCATTGTTATGTATGGAGGAAAAAGGGGGAAGCTTGCAAGCCGAAGAACACCATCCCAACCGTGAAGCACATGGGTGGCAGCATCATGTTGTGGGGGTGCTTTGCTGTAGGAGGGACTGGTGCCCTTCACAAAATTGATGGAACATGAGGAAGGAAAATTATGTGGATAATATTGAAGCAACATCACAAAACATCAGTCAGGAAGTTAAAGCTTGGTCGCAAACGGGTCTTCCAAATGGACAATGACCCCAAATCGTCTTCCAAAGTTGTGGCAAAATGGCGTAAGGACAACAAAGTCAAGGTATTAGAGTGGCCATCACAAAGCCCTGACCTCAATCCTATAGAAAATTTGTGGGCAGAACTGAAAAAGCGTGTGCGAGCAAGGAGGCATACAAACCTGACTCAGTTCCACCAGCTCTGTCAGGAGGAATGGGCCACAATTCACCTTACTTATTGTGGGAAGCTTGTGGAAGGCTACCTGAAATGTTTGACCCAAGTTAAACGATTTAAAGGCAATGCTACCAAATACTAATTGAGTGTATGTTTTTTACATTTAAAAAAATGTTTTGCTACTTTATACACAGTACCAGTGAAGAGTTTGGACACACCTACTCATACAGTGTAGAATAATAGTAAAGACATCGGAACTATGAAATAACACATATGGAATCATGTAGTAACCAAAAAAGTGTTCATTGAAATGCACCTCATGAAGCTGGTTGAGAGAATGCCAAGAGTGTGCAAAGCTGTTATCAAGGCAAAGGGTGGTTACTTTGAAGAATCTCAAATATATTTGGATTTGTTCAACACTTTTTTGATTACGACATGACGATATGTGTTATTTCATAGTTTGTTGTCTTCACTATTATTCTAAAATGTAGAAAATCGTAAAAATAAATGAAACCATAGAATTTTAACCTTTATTTAACTAGGCAAGTCAGTTAAGAACAAATTCTTATTTTCAATGATGGCCTAGGAACAGTGGGTTAACTGCCTGTTCAGGGGCAGAATGACAGAACGACCTTGTCAGCTCGGGGATATGCACTTGCAACCTTTCAGTTACTAGTCCAACGCTCTAACCACTAGGCTACCCTGCCACCCCAGGTGTGTTCAAACTTTTCACTGCTACTGTGTAAATAATATATATATTACATTTACATAATTATTCAGACCCTTTACTCAGTACTTTGTTGAAGCACCTTTGGCAGTGATTACAGCCTTGAGTCTTCTTGGGTATGACGCTACAACCTTGGCACACCTGTATTTGGGGAGTTTCTTCCATTCTTCTCTGCAGATCCCCTCAAGCTCTGTCAGGTTGGATGAGGAGCATTGCTGCACAGCTATTTTCAGATCTATCCAGAGATGTCCAATCGGGTTCAAGTCTGGGCTCTGGCCGGGCCACTCAAGGACATTCAGAGACTTGTCCCAAAGACACTCCTGCGTTGTCTTGGCTGTGTGCTTAGGGTTGCTGTCCTGTTGGAAGGTTAACCTTCACCCCAGTGTGAGGTCCTGAGCACTTTTCATCAAGGATCTCTCTGTAACTTGTTCCGTTCATCTTTGCCTCGATCCTGACTAGTCTCCCAGTCCCTGAAAAACACCCCCACAGCATGATGCTGCCACCACCACGCTTCACCGTAGGGATGGTGTCAGGTTTCCACCAGATGTGACGCTTGGCATTCAGGCCAAATAGTTCAATCTTGGTTTCATCAGACCAGAGAATCTTGTTTCTCATGGTCAGTCTTCAGGTGCCTTTTGGCAAATTCCAAGCGGGCTGTCATGTGCCTTTTACTGAGGAGTGGCTTCCGCCTGGTCACTCTACCATAAAGGCCTGATTGGTGGAGTGCTGCATAAATGGTTGGCCTTCTGGAAGGTTCTCCCATCTCAACAGAGGAACTCTAGAGCTTTGTCAGAGTGACCATCGGGTTCTTGGTCACCTCCCTGACCAAGGCCCGATTGCTCAGTTTGGCCAGGCAGCGAGCTCCAGGAAGAGTCTTGGTGGTTCAAAACTTCATCCATTTAAGAATGATGGCGGATACTGTGTTTGTGTTCTTGTACCTTCAATGCTGCAGACATTTTTTGGTACCCTTCCCCTAAATCTGTTCCTTGACAAATCCTGTCTCAGACCTCTACGGACAACTTCTTTGTGCTTTGACATGCACTGTCAACTGTGGGACCTTATATAGACGTGGTGTGAGCCTTTCCAAATCATGTCCAATCAATTGAATTTACCACAGATAGACTCCAATGAAGTTGTAGAAACATTTCAAGGATGATCAATGGAAACAGGATGCACCTGAGCAAAGGGTCTGAATACTTATGTAAATAAGGTATCTCTGTTTTTTATTTTTAATACATTTGCAAAAAATTCTGTCAATATGGGGTATTGTGTGTAGATTGATGTAAAATTGACTAAATGAAAAAAATGCACAATAAGGCTGCAACATAACAAAATGTGGGAAAAGTAACCAACAGTACCTGCAGAAAGTTCTCACACTCCTTAAAATTGATCACATTGATATTTTGTGTCACTGATCTACATACCCAATAATTTCAAAGTGGAATTTTGTTTGTAGAATATTTTTTAATTAATAAAGCATTAAAAGCTGAAATGTATTGAGTCAGTAAGTATTCAACCCTTTGTTATGGCCTAAACAAGTTCAGGAGAAGAAATATGCGTAACAAGTCGCATAATAAGTTGCATGGACTCATTCCATGTTCAATAAAAGTTGTTAACATGATTTTTTAATGAGTACCCAATCTCTCCCTCGCCCCTGCCTCCCTCCTTCCCCTTCTCTCCCTATCTATGAGTCACCCTGATCCAGACAGACAGGTGCTGCATGGGCTTCCTTTTTCCCCCGTCCAAAGTCAGACACCGTGGAACAAGCTTTACACCTTGCTTAACTACACACAGCCAAACCCAGCACACTAGAGCGACACACACACCTAGTCTACCTACACACACCCTTACCCAGAACACTACAGAGACAGCTGTGCACATACCCTGTGCTGGAGCGGGCAGGTAGCCTAGTGGGCCAGTAACTGCACGGTTGCGAGATTGAATCCCTGAGCTGCCAAGGCAAAAATCTGTCGTTCTGCCCCTGAACAAGGCAGTTAACCTTGTACAGTACAACTTCCTAGGTTGTCATTGTAAATAAGAATTTGTTTTTAACTGACTTTCCTAGTTAAACAAAGGTTTAAAAAAATACCGTAAAACTTCAATTCAACTCAACTCAAATAGCCGCCTGTCACATTTCATAGCCAGGCACCAGCATACATTTCAGCAAATAAACACCTGGTCTAAATGAATTGTTTACAAGATTACCATGAATTGTTTATGAGGTTTAACATTTGATTTGAACAAATTATGGCAATCATCCTCTATTATTGGCAGTAAGAAATGTTACCAGCCAATGCTAGCCATTGGCTGGTAACAGCTGAGAACCGCTAGGTAACCGGCAAGCACAAAAACAATCAACCATTTCGAGAGAACAGAGCCCTAGAAATCATCTGATCACCTTCTAGTGGCGTAAGTAAGAACTGACGAAAATGCACGGTCAAAGAGGAGAATAATGAATTATTCTGTCAAGGAAAATTATTTTTTATAGTGGCATACGAAGACAAAAGAAACATGACATTGTGTGAACACATTATTGCAGGAAATTAAGAAATGGATAAAAATTCTGGAATTAAACAATTAACTATGCAAATTAGCAAAAGCTGTATGCATTAAGGAAATCGACGCCTGTCTCTAATTAGCGGCTGTTGTGTCCAGTGATTAAAGCAAATACACGCCTATGAATTTAAGTTTTATCGTAAACGTCCTCTAACTTTCTCAAAATGGGCGGGGGGGGTAGTTTAGCTATTCGATATTGGAATTTTAGGACCCCTGTTGGTATCTGAAAAAATATGAAACAATTATTTGATAAAAAATATTGCATTGAATTATTATTTGTTTTATTTTCCCTTTATTTAACTATTCAAGTCAGTTAAGAACAAATTCTTATTTTCAATGATGGCCTAGGAACAGTGGGTTAAATGCCTGTTCTGGGGCAGAACGACAGATTTGTACCTTGTCAGCTCAGGGATTTGAACTTGCAACCTTCTGGTTACTAGTCAAACACTCTAACCACTAGGCTATAGCCCATAGAAATGAAGAACAGACAAAGACAGTCAAAAACCTCATCATAAGGAATAACAGGTTTGTCCTGTATCTATGAGATATATATATATATATATTTTTTAATTTAATTTTTTTTATTTTACTTTCAATGATCGTGTCTTAGTGTTAAACAAGGATTTATGCATTTCATCTCTGGACTTTTTTTATCCAGTAAAGTAGTAATTATAATCACTAAAGATGACAACAAAAAACTTAAGTCAAAATAATTGTATTTTCAAGTATAGTTTACGAACCACCTGAATCATTTTTTTTTACAGTACATAGTGGGGTCATATTAGTTTGTAACCCAAATGGTTCAGTCACTCCAGATGTTTTCCTGGTAAGACTGTTTTCCTGGATATCTCCTAGTCTGTCAAACAGTGCTGTAGCTCTGCCACTTTCCACTGCAGATGCTGAAGGCCGACAAGGCGGATGTGGTGGATTGAGATGCAGCCCATGCAACAACAACAAAAAAAAACGGATCTCTCTCGTTTAAACTGGCGGATTTTGATGGGGATTTTTTTAAATGTTAATTAGGTTGACGCACAGGTGCATCAAGAGACTTCAGCTGTGCGTCTTTTTGTTGTTGTAATTTTCGGTTTTTAGTAATGACAAACAAAATCACTTTAATTAACTGTACTCAGATATATTAAGTGCAATAGGTTTCTTCATATTCCTTAAATGTTTTGAGTAGTGACAACACATTGGGGTAGTGTAGACGCCCACCGGTTGTGTCCCTGCGCCCGGGAATAATGGGTTTGAGTTTCCCACTCATAGACTAGCCTAAAAACTCCGTCCCGCTTCCACTGTCATTGTTGCCCAAGTTCACAACTCTACTCTCCGCATACAAAAGTCATACAAAACGTATCAATTAGTTTATGTGCCAACAGAATGAATGACGCTTACAGGACGTGCACTTCATCAACAATAGGTACGCTTATCAACAATTAGTCTTATCACTCCCAGTCCCTTCTTTGTGATATTGGTCATGCCATTTCATGTCTACAACATTATTTAGCCTATTAAAGTCCAACCAAGATCGTCTATGGATACGTCTCAAGTTTGCGCCCTGCTAGAAAAGGAAAGAAAACATCTATAGCCTACCTGCAGAACTCTTCACGCCGCTCATCCAACCTCTCGTTCCGTTCTTCACTTCTCCGTTCTCTCACGGCGAGAAAACAAATTATGAGTACGTGAAATAGAGGTTTAGAATAAAGGACCTGCTAACTATACGTTCCACCCAACTCCCCTACTGTTGGGCTGCTCCTCCCTCGCTACATCTCTCACTCCCACGCGACTGCGTGACGCAGATCCCCACGTGTGTGTCTGGGGGGCGTGGGAGCCGCTGTGTGGAATACCAAGCATCCTATCACACCAGGCAGCGACCGCGGTCAGAGGGATGGCAGAGGTTGGACTTCATTTTTGAAAAGCCAATTGTAGCATACTGAAAATAGGTCTACGCCCAAATGTCAATTAACACTGTCAACCAAATAAGCAGCGGTTCCCCAAGCATTATGTAGCCTATTTTACTGTCTTTGGGACAACCTCTCCACTATGTTTTTGTTGCGATTCACGTGTGTTCCATTGCCACCTTCTTTTCACTTATTTTTTTTCAGTCCCACAGTAAGAGAACAGTAAAAACAACAACATTATGCTAACAACTCCTGTGCTTGGTTACATAAAGTGCTATCAAGATGCTGTAAAAAAAATAGACAGGGGACATTTACATTGCACTGAACTCTGAACCATTCTGATAATAGACGGTGTCCAATGATAAAGCGAGAGATATCTGAGAAAGATGGAAGGAGAGAGGGAGAAAGAGAGAAAGAGAGAGAGAAGACAGGGAAAGAGAGAGAAAAAAATCAAGAGAGGAGTAATTTAGGTCAATGAGGGGGAGAGGTGGAGGAAGAGAGACAGAGAGATAGGAGGAGAGAGATAGAGAGAGAGGTGAAGGGAGAGAGAGAGAGGAGTAGAGAGGTTAAGAGAGAGGTGGAGGGAGAGAATCAGAGATAGGTGGAGAGAGGTGGAGGGAGAGAATCAGAGATAGGTGGAGAGAGGTGGAGGGAGAGAATCAGAGATAGGTGGAGAGAGGTGGAGGGAGAGAGAGAGAGGTTAAGAGAGGTGGAGGGAGAGAAAGGGCAGGGGAAAGGGACTGGTGCTGGTGGACTGAGAGGAGGAAGAGAGATGAACTACAGGAGATGGAGAAAGAGTGACAGAGCGGGAGAGGACAGGATGAGGTCCCACATGCAGCAGGCACTACAGGATATTTACACTCCCACACTGAGTGATTCAGCTAGCAGGCAAGCAGCCTCTCCAAACACACACACACACACACACAGTCTTGTACAGCTAACCTTCTGGGAACACACAATTCACTCCCATTCAAAATGATATTTTCTCTAACCCCTAACCCTAGCTCCTAAACCTAACCCTAGCTCCTAACCATAACCCTAGCTCCTAACCCTGACCCTGAACGTAATTCTAACCCTAAAACTAATTCTAACCTTAACCCTAAACCCCCTAGAAATAGCATTTGACCTTGTGGGGACTAACAAAATATCCCCATTTGGTCCAATTTTTGTTCTACCACTATTCTTGTGGTCCTCACAAGCATAGTTAAACATGTACACTCACACGCGCACAAACATGCTCGCACACAACCCCACACACACACACACACACACACACACACACACACACACACACACACACACACACACACACACACACACACACACACACACACACACACACACACACACACACACACACACACACACACACACGCACACACACACACACACTACTTCACTAGCAGACACCAGGGATGGGCTCTCCCTCATCATCTCTCTTTACCTTTCATATATCTTCCTCTCCTCTTCCTCTCCCTACCGCTCAATTCAATATAAGGACATTATTGGCATGGGAAACATATGTTAACATTGCCAAAGCAAGTGAAGTAGATAATAAACAACAGTTAAATAAACAATACAAATTAACAGTAAACATTGCACTCACGGAAGTTCGAAAAGAATAAAGACATTTCAATTGTCTTATTATGTCTATATTACAGTGTTGTAATGATGTGCAAATAGTTAAAGTACAAAAGGGAAAATAAATAAACATAAATATGGGTTGTATTTACAATGGTGTTTGTTATTCACTGGTTGCCCTTTTCTAGTGGCAACAGGTCACAAATCTTGCTGCTGTGATGGAACACTGTGGTATTTCCCCCAGTAGATATGGGAGTTTATCAAAACGGGGTTTGTTTCCGAATTCTTTGTGGGTCTGTGCAATCTGAAGGAAATATGTGTCTCTAATATGGTCATACATTTGGCAGGAGGTTAGGAAGTGCAGCTCAGTTTCCATCTCATCTTGTGGGCAGTGTGAACATAGCTTGTCTTCTCTTGAGAGCCAGGTCTGCCTATGGCAGCCTTTCTCACGAGCAAGAGTCTGTAGTCAAAGCTTTCCTTAAGTTTGGGTCAGTCACAGTGGTCAGGTATTCACTGTGTACTCTCTGTTTAGGGACAAAAGCATTCTAGTTTTCTCTGGGTTTTAAAAAATTATTTCCAATGTGTCAAGTAATTATCTTTTTGTTTTCTGGTGATTTGGTTGGGATCTAATTGTGTTGCTGTCCTGGGGCTCTGTTTGTGAACAGATTTTACATTCCTCTTGGTGGTATAGAAGGTCCTTCTTGCCTCGTCTCTCACATCGTTCACAGGTTTGTGGAAGTTATCTGTGGCGCTGATGTTTAGGCCGAGGTATGTATAGTTTTTCTATGCTCTAGCCCTTGTGTGGTCTTAACCCTTCTGTTGTGTTCGTTTCATGTTCATTCATTCTGTGTTCCCGGTCCAAAATGACCGCCCCATTATAGCTGATTATAAACCCATAATAATACATATATTATCACCTAATGTTGTGTTAGATCTTTTTATCAACTTCAGTTCTTGTGAACATTACAGGTTTTGAACTTCTATTTGATATTTATGGCCTGTAGGCCTCATTGACCTGAGCTCATTACAACTCATTTTTGAGAAAAAAGCATAATGTAGGGATTATTTTGACTATAACAAATACTCTGATGAAACATATCGTGCTATTTATCACAAACTACTTTGTGTCAAAGTTTAACAAGGACTCTCTCCTCCTCACCAGTCTCATGATCAAAGATATGATCAAGAGCCTCACATACAGTATATCGTTAGGTCATTGTGCTGCCACAGAATGAATTGTGAGCAAGGCCTCAAAAATGCTTTATATACCAGAGCTGTGAGAAAAGTTCTATGTATTATTGAAATAATGTTGTGATTGTTTGTGAGAATGCCAACAGGTGTGGTTCCCGTGGGGGTTCTATTGGGGAAAGTCAGGTTGCCATGGAAGCCAAGAAGGGGAGTGAGGTGCATGTGTGTGTGTGTGTGTGTGTGTGTGTGTGTGTATGTGCTCAAACACACATGTATTTGGGGGTCTGGGAGAGGAAGTGTGTCTATCTGATGAATAGGCATTTGCCTGAACTCAATTTTATACACTAATTGTAGTCTCACCCATTCATTTCTAATGACCGGTCATTTTTGACCGGGAACACCACAGATGTACAAAGGTTAAAAAAATCATCAAAATGTATTTGTCACGCTGGTATGAAGAGATTCGAGAGACAGGCGCAGGAATGTCTAATAGTTTTTTAAAAATTATGTCCCAAATTACGGTGTGCCATGTAAAGGCACAGGGATGAAGACCAAACAAACACACATCAAAAACACAGGGCTGAAACCCAAACAAAAGAGCGAGTAGGGGTCCAGATTTTAGGAAACACTGTTACCACCGAGTACCTTGAATAATTAATGATTAACATTGTGATTTGGGGAAATAATAACAAAGATGGCGTAGCAGTCGGACGTGTGCTGTCTTTGTCTAATCCCGTGTCTTATCCTGTGTCAATAGCCGTTTTTTTCCCGTATATATCTTAATCTCACTTTCTATCTACGAACTAAATATACTTTCCTGCAACCCGCCTCACCCAATGTGGTACTGATCTGCTATTTTTATTCCTTATAACTGGAAACTCCATCAGGAGCAAGCCAGCTAACTAGCTGCTAGTCTTTGTTAGCCACGGCTTCACCTTTAGCTCGGACAATACCTGCCAGTCAGCACAGCGCAATATCAACCCAGAGCATATCGACTGCTTCTCTCTACCACATCACCGGATTCCTGCCACTCTGGATCATTACACCGGATCATCTCAGCTAGCTAGCTGCAAACGAGTGGCTACTGTTGGCTAATGCCTCTGTCCCGAAGCAAGCACCAGTTAGCCTTGAGCTAGCCTCGAGCTAGGCCCATATGCCAGCTAGTTCTAGGGCTACAATACCTCTTTAGCCAATTGGCCTGGACCCTTTATTGTCGACACAGAGCCCCGCCGATCCATCACGACTGGACTGCCAACGTGATTGCCCGATGTGGTCTCAACAGGCTATTCTGTTACGATAACGCCAAAGAACCATCTGCTAGCCCTGGCCCGCTAGCTTTCTGAACGCTGTGTCCCCTGCTCGCCTAGCGTCGTTGTGACTACCGAACGCCCCCCTGACTCACCTATTGCTGCTCTTTTGAACCTATGATCACTGGGCTACACAGTTGATGCCCCCTGGACTGTTTCAATAACACAACATGTCATTTTGTTTAGCTGTCGGTCCCAGCCTCGAACTCAGGTCCTGTATGTACCTAACTGACCTGCTCTGCCCATTCAACGCCATTTACCCTTTGTTGTCTCACCTCTCCTGATCAACACCTGTGACTGCTTTATGCCTCTCAATAATGTCAATATGCCTTGTCTACTGCTGTCTAGGCTAGTTCTTATTGTTTTATTTCACTGTAGAGCCCTCAGTCCCGCTCAACATGCCTAAGATAGCTCTTTTGTCCCACCCCACAGACATGCAGAGACCTCAGCTGGCTTAACTGGTGCCTCCAAAGACAAAACTCTCTCATCGTCACACAATGCATAGGTTTACCTCCTCTGTACTCACATCCTGCCATACCCTTGTCTGTACATTACGCCCTGAATCTATTCTACCACGCCCAGAAATCTGCTCCTTTTATTCTCTGTTCCCAATGCACTAGACGACCAGTTCTTATAGCCTTTAGCCGTACACTTATCCTACTCCCCTTCTGTTCCTCTGGTGATGTAGAGGTTAACCCAGGCCCTGTAGCCCCCAGTTCCACTACTCTTCCCCAGATGCTTTCATTTGTTGACTTCTGTAAGTGTAAAAGCCTTGGTTTCATGCATTATAACATCAGAAGCCTCCTCCCTAAATTTGTTTTATTCACTGCTTTAGCACACTCCGCCCACCCTGATGTCCTTGCTGTGTCTGAATCCTGGTTTAGGAAGGCCACCAAAAATTCTGAAATTTCCATCCCCAACTACAACATTTTCCACCAAGATAGAACTGCCAAAGGGGTGGAGTTGCAATCTACTGCAGAGATAGTCTGCAGTGTTCTGTCATGCTATCCAGGTCTGTGCCCAAACAGTTTGAGTTGCTACTTTTAAAAATCCACCTTTCCAGAAATAAGTCTCTCACTGTTGTCGCTTGTTATGGACCCCCCTCAGCCCCCAGCTGTGCCCTGGACACCATATGTGAATTAATTTCCCCCCATTTATCTTCAGAGTTAGTACTCTTAGGTGACCTAAACTGGGATATGCTTAACACCCCGGCCCTCCTATAATCTAAACTAGATGCTCTCAATCTCACACAAATTATCAAGGAACCTACCAAGTACAACCC
This sequence comes from Oncorhynchus tshawytscha, assembly GCF_018296145.1. Classification (NCBI taxonomy): domain Eukaryota; kingdom Metazoa; phylum Chordata; class Actinopteri; order Salmoniformes; family Salmonidae; genus Oncorhynchus; species Oncorhynchus tshawytscha. The sequence continues at coordinate 72,354,282 of NC_056431.1, read as the reverse complement.
TAAATCCATTAACACGGGCACCCTCATAGATATCACCCTGATCAACCTGCCCTCTAAATACACCTCTGCTGTCTTCAACCAGGAGCAGGCCTTTCTAATCAACCTGGCCAGGGTATCCTGGAAAGATATTGACCTCATTCCATCAGTAGAGGATGCCTGGTTATTCTTTAAAAGTGCTTTCCTCGCCATATTAAATAAGCATACCCCATTCAAACTATTTAGAACTAAGAACAGATGTAGCCCTTTGTTCACTCCAGGCTTGAATGCCCTTGACCAGCACAAAAACATCCTGTGGCGTATAGCATTAGCATCAAATAGCCCCCGCGATATGCAACTTTTCCGGGAAGTTAGGAATCAGTATACACAGGCAGTTAGGAAAGCAAAGGCTAGCTTTTTCAAACAGAAATTTGCATCCTGTAGCACAAACTCCAAAAAGTTCTGGGACACTGTAAAGTCCATGGAGAACAAGAGCACCTCCTCCCAGCTACTCACTGCACTGAGGCTAGGAAACACTGTTACCACCGATAAGTCTATGATAATCAAGAATATCAATAAGAATTTTTCTAAGGTTGGCCATGCTGTCCACCTGGCTACACCAACCCCGGCCAACAGCTCTGCACCCCCCAAAGCAACTTGCCCAAACCTCCCTCACTTGTCCTTCACCCAAATCTAGATAGCTGATGTTCTGAAAGAGCTGCAAAATCTGGACCCTTACAAATCAGCTAGGCTAGACAATCTGGACCCTCTCTTTCTAAAATAATTCGACGCAATTTTGGAACCCGTATTACTAGCTTGTTCAACCTCTCTTTCGTATCGTCTGAGATCCCTAAAGATTGGAAAGCTGCTGCTGTCATCCCCCTCTTCAAAGGCGGAGACACTCTAGACTCAAACTGTTACAGACCTATATCTATCCCACCCTGCATTTCTAAAGTCTTCAAAAGCCAAGTTAACAAACAGATCACTGACCATTTCGAATCCCAATGTAACTTCTCTGCTATGCAATCTGGATTACGAGCCGGTCATGGGTGCACCTCAGCCACACTCAAGGTCCTAAACGATATCAAAACCGTCATCGATAAAAGACAGTACTGTGCAGCCGTCTTCATCGACCTGGCCAAGGCTTTCGACTCTTTCAATCATCGTATTCTTATCGGCAAACTCAACCGCCATGGCTTCTCAAATTATTGCCTCGCCTGGTTCACCTACTACCTCTCAGATAGAGTTCAGTGTGTCAAATTGGAGGGCCTGTTGTCCGGACCTCTGGCAGTCTTCTTGGGCCGACTCTTGTCTCTGTATACATCAATGATGTCGCTCTTGCTGCTGGTGATTCTCTGATCCACCTCTACGCATAAAACACCATTCTGTATACTTCTGGCCCTTCTTTGGACACTGTTAACAAACCTCCAGACGGAGCTTCAATGCCATGCAACACTCTTTCCATGGCCTCCAACTGCTCTTAAATGAAAGTAAAACTAAATGCATGCTCTTCAACCGATCGCTGCCCGTACCCGCCCGCCCGTCTAGCATCACTACTCTGGATGGTTCTGACCTAGAATATGTGGACAACTACAAATACCTAGGTGTTTGGTTAGACTGTAAACTCTCCTTCCAAACTCACATTAAGCATTTCCAATCTAAAATGATATCTACAACCTGCTTCCTATTTCGCAAACAAAGCCTCCTTCACTTATGCTGCTAAACATTCCCTCATAAAACTGACCATCCTACCAATCCTTGACTTTGGCGTGTCATTTACAAAATAGCCTCCAACACTCTACTCAGCAAATTGGATGTAGTCTATCACAGTGCCATCAATTTTGTCACTAAAGCCCCATATACTACCCACCACTGCGACCTGTATGCTCTTGTTCACTGGCCCTTGCTTCATATCTGTCGCCAAACCCACTGGCTCCAGGTCATCTATAAGTCTTTGCAAGGTAAAGCCCCGCCTTATCTCAGCTCACTCATCACCATAGCAACACCCACGCGTAGCACATGCTCCAGCAGGTATATTTCACTGGTCATCCCCAAAGTAAACTCCTCTTTTGGCTGCCTTTCCTTCCAGTTCTCTGCTGCCAATGACTGGAGAATTGCAAAAATCACTGAAGCTGGAGACTTATATCTCCCTCACTAACTTTCAGCATCAGCTGTCAGAGCAGCTTACCGATCATTGCACCTGTACACAGCCCATTTGTTAAAACCTCTTTGGGCTAGCGCCCCACCTCAACAACATCCGGTGAAATTGCAGAGAGTGAAATTCAAATTACAAAAATCACACACACTCACACAATGAGAAATTGAGATTATGTGTGCAACTGATTGATCTCAGACAAAACTAAAATCTCCTTGTGCATGTGCAGCATCACCCCTCCATGACCCCCCCACACACACACACACACACGACACAATAAAATAAAACTAATGGGGAATGCAGTCAGAGGCTATAAAGATGCTGCAGATGACAATCCCCCCAGTTCTCTCTTTGCTGAAGTCCTGAGTGCAGGTCTGATTTATTCAGATGTCCAGGAAGAACAAGAGAACAATGATTTAGAAGAGAAGGAGGTATCTGAAGAAGAAGATGGGGAAGAATACAACCCAGAGCACGATGCATCAGCTTCAGATGAAGAAGAAGATGGGGAAGAATACAACCAGAGCATGATGCATCATCTTCAGATGAAGAAGAAGATGGGGAAGAATACAACCCAGAGCATGATGCATCAGCTTCAGATGAAGAAGAAGATGGGGAAGAATACAACCCAGAGCATGACGCATCAGCTTCAGATGAAGAAGAAGATAGGGAAGAATACAACCCAGAGAATGACGCATCAGCTTCAGATGAAGAAGAAGATGGGGAAGAATACAACCCAGAGCATGATGCATCAGCTTCAGATGAAGAAGAAGATGGGGAAGAATACAACTCAGAGCATGATGCATCAGCTTCAGATGAAGAAGAAGATGGGGAAGAATACAACCCAGAGCAAGACACATCAGCTTCAGATGAAGAAGAGGACGGTGAAGAATACAACCCAGAGCACGATGCATCATCTTCAGATGAAGAAGAGGACGGTGAAGAATACAACCCAGAGCACGATGCATCATCTTCAGATGAAGAAGAGGACGGTGAAGAATACAACCCAGAGCATGACACATCAGCTTCAGATGAAGAAGAAGATGGGGAAGAATACAACCCAGAGCATGATGCATCATCTTCAGATGAAGAAGAAGATGGGGAAGAATACAACCCAGAGCACGATGCATCATCTTCAGATGAAGAAGAAGATGGGGAAGAATACAACCCAGAGCATGACGCATCAGCTTCAGATGAAGAAGAAGATGGGGAAGAATACAACCCAGAGCATGATGCATCATCTTCAGATGAAGACGAAGATGGGGAAGAATACAACCCAGAGCATGATGCATCAGCTTCAGATGAAGAAGAGGACGGTGAAGAATACAACCCAGAGCATGATGCATCATCTTCAGATGAAGAAGAAATCCCCCAAGCCGAAAGAGACATTTTTGTCACCATATGACAACCAGGTCATAAGGACCCCAGGGCCCACAAGACATGCAGTTGCATATGCCCAGGACATCGCCTCAAATATTCTACATGTCCATCACACCAGCCATCAAAAAATCATCCTGGAGATGACAAATTTGGAGAGTTTCTGTAAATATGGACAACTGGAAAAGGATGGATGAGATTGACCTGCATGCCTACATAGGGCTGCTAATCTTAGCAGGTGTGTATAGGTCCCGAGGCGAGGCTACATGTAGTCTCTGGGATACAGAGAGTGGAAGGGCGATTTTCCGTGCCACAATGCTGCTGAAAGTCTTTCACACTTTCTCAAGAATGCTACGATTTGATAACCGTGAGTCAAGACCTGCAAGTCAAGACTTGCAAGCGTGAGTCAAGACCCCCAACCACCACTGAAGTTTCTGACCTCCCAAAGAGGAACAAGAATGTGATCCTCTTGAACACACTGCACAAAATGGCTGAGATCAGTTATTATGAGGACAGGAAGCCAGCCATCATCCTGGACTACAACCATAACAAAGGAGGCATGGACAACCTGGACAAGGTGATTGGAACTTACAGCTGCAGGAGGATGACTGCCCGCTGGCCCCTGGTCATCTTCCATAACGTCAATGATGTGTCCTCATACAATGCCTTCGTGATATGGAACAAGATCAACCCTACCTGGATGACTGATAAGCGGAACAAGAGGAGGGTGTTCCTGGGGCAGCTGGGAAAGACACTTGTAACCCCAAACATTCAGGGAAGAGAGCACGTCCCCGCACAGCAGCCTCTGCAGCGCTTGTGAAAGCTGTTCAGGTGGCTGAATCTTGTCCTGATCCACCTGAGGCTGCAGCTGGAGCAGGCAAGAGGAGGAGATGCCAATTCTGCCCCACAAAGAAGGACTGGGAAATAAATACTATATGCTGCACATGTGAGAAATACATCTGCAAAGTCCATGCACACACACTTGCATACTGTCCTACATGTGCTAATTAGAGTTGATTGATTTATGTTCTTCACGTTTTTGTTTTGTATTCATTATCTTATTTTATATATTTTTTAAATTGTTTTTGTTTGTACACCTTGTGGTTGGGGCAAAGGTTCAAAAAATGGGAGAATACTAGTATTTTGCAGTTTAATTCCTCAACTGACTGGGGAAGCGGGTTAGGAAACATCTCTCATCCACTCACCACTCAAATCAAATCAAATTTTATTTGTCACATACACATGGTTAGCAGATGTTAATGCGAGTGTAGCGAAATGCTTGTGCTTCTAGTTCCGACAATGCAGTAATAACGAACAAGTAATCTAACTAACAATTCCAAAAAAACTACTGTCTTATAACACAGTGTAAGGGGATAAAGAATATGTACATAAGGATATATGAATGAGTGATGGTACAGAGCAGCATAGGCAAGATACAGTAGATGATATCGAGTACAGTATATACATATGAGATAAGTATGTAAACCAAGTGGCATAGTTAAAGTGGCTAGTGATACATGTATTACATAAGGATGCAGTCGATGATATAGAGTACAGTATCAACGTATGCATATGAGATGAACAATGTAGGGTAAGTAACATTATATAAGGTTGCATTGTTTAAAGTGGCTAGTGATATATTTACATCATTTCCCATCGATTCCCATGATTAAAGTGGCTGGAGTAGAGTCAGTGTCATTGACAGTGTCTTGGCAGTAGCCACTCAATGTTAGTGGTGGCTGTTTAACAGTCTGATGGCCTTGAGATAGAAGCTGTTTTTCAGTCTCTCGGTCCCAGCTTTGATGCACCTGTACTGACCTCGCCTTCTGGATGACAGCGGGGTGAACAGGCAGTGGCTCGGGTGGTTGATGTCCTTGATGATCTTTATGGCCTTCCTGTAGCATCGGGTGGTGTAGGTGTCCTGGAGGGCAGGTAGTTTGCCCCGGTGATGCGTTGTGCAGACCTCACTACCCTCTGGAGAGCCTTACGGTTGAGGGCGGTGCAGTTGCCATACCAGGCGGTGATACAGCCCGCCAGGATGCTCTCGATTGTGCATCTGTAGAAGTTTGTGAGTGCTTTTGGTGACAAGCCGAATTTCTTCAGCCTCCTGAGGTTGAAGAGGCGCTGCTGCGCCTTCCTCACGATGCTGTCTGTGTGAGTGGACCAATTCAGTTTGTCTGTGATGTGTATGCCGAGGAACTTAAAACTTGCTACCCTCTCCACTACTGTTCCATCGATGTGGATGGGGGTGTTCCCTCTGCTGTTTCCTGAAGTCCACAATCATCTCCTTAGTTTTGTTGACGTTGAGTGTGAGGTTATTTTCCTGACACCACACTCCGAGGGCCCTCACCTCCTCCCTGTAGGCCGTCTCGTCGTTGTTGGTAATCAAGCCTACCACTGTTGTGTCGTCCGCAAACTTGATGATTGAGTTGGAGGCGTGCATGGCCACGCAGTCGTGGGTGAACAGGGAGTACAGGAGAGGGCTCAGAACGCACCCTTGTGGGGCCCCAGTGTTGAGGATCAGCGGGGAGGAGATGTTGTTGCCTACCCTCACCACCTGGGGGCGGCCCGTCAGGAAGTCCAGTACCCAGTTGCACAGGGCGGGGTCGAGACCCAGGGTCTCGAGCTTGATGACGAGCTTGGAGGGTACTATGGTGTTGAATGCCGAGCTGTAGTCGATGAACAGCATTCTCACATAGGTATTCCTCTTGTCCAGATGGGTTAGGGCAGTGTGCAGTGTGGTTGAGATTGCATCGTCTGTGGACCTATTTGGGCGGTAAGCAAATTGGAGTGGGTCAAGGGTGTCAGGTAGGGTGGAGGTGATGTGGTCCTTGACTAGTCTCTCAAAGCACTTCATGATGACGGATGTGAGTGCTACGGGGCGGTAGTCGTTTAGCTCAGTTACCTTAGCTTTCTTGGGAACAGGAACAATGGTGGCCCTCTTGAAGCATGTGGGAACAGCAGACTGGTATAGGGATTGATTGAATATGTCCGTAAACACACCGGCCAGCTGGTCTGCGCATGCTCTGAGGGCGCGGCTGGGGATGCCGTCTGGGCCTGCAGCCTTGCGAGGGTTAACACGTTTAAATGTCTTACTCACTTCGGCTGCAGTGAAGGAGAGACCGCATGTTTCCGTTGCAGGCCGTGTCAGTGGCACTGTATTGTCCTCAAAGCGGGCAAAAAGTTATTTAGTCTGCCTGGGAGCAAGACATCCTGGTCCGTGACTGGGCTGGGTTTCTTCCTGTAGTCCGTGATTGACTGTAGACCCTGCCACATGCCTCTTGTGTCTGAGCCGTTGAATTGAGATTCTACTTTGTCTCTGTACTGGCGCTTAGCTTGTTTGATAGCCTTGCGGAGGGAATAGCTGCACTGTTTGTATTCAGTCATGTTACCAGACACCTTGCCCTGATTAAAAGCAGTGGTTCGTGCCTTCAGTTTCACACGAATGCTGCCATCAATCCACGGTTTCTGGTTAGCGAATGTTTTAATCGTTGCTATGGGAACGACATCTTCAACGCACGTTCTAATGAACTCGCACACCATATCAGCGTATTCGTCAATGTTGTTGTCTGACGCAATACGAAACATCTCCCAGTCCACGTGATGGAAGCAGTCTTGGAGTGTGGAGTCAGCTTGGTCGGACCAGCGTTGGACAGACCTCAGCGTGGGAGCTTCTTGTTTTAGTTTCTGTCTGTAGGCAGGGATCAACAAAATGGAGTCGTGGTCAGCTTTTCCGAAAGGGGGGCGGGGCAGGGCCTTATATGCGTCGCGGAAGTTAGAGTAACAATGATCCAGGGTCTTTCCACCCCTGGTTGCGCAATCGATATGCTGATCAAATTTAGGGAGTCTTGTTTTCAGATTATCTCTGTGTTGGCGTGTTTGCTGAAGCGGAAGAGGATGACGTGGGCAGAGATGCCCACCACACAGAAGAGGCAGCTCTACGGGCACCAGCTGACCTTCTGAATGGTGTAAGGGTCTTCCTCTACCAGCTCGACCTTCACCTGCATTGGGGTACAGTATATAAGAATATATCACTATGTTGCCAACAAAGTTCAAGTCTGTTATTGTTTCCCTTCAATAAAATGCATTCAAAACTACTTTCTGCACATTTCTGCTACTTTCTCAGGCTATACAAGTGCTGTCTTGCTAAGAAAATTATGTTTACACCTTTGCAGTACCTTTAGCAATAATAATAATAACCTTTAGTAAAGAAAACAATAATGACAGGTGTGTTGCAATACAAACGAGTGGTGTCCACTTATTAAATGCAGTCTTTCTGCATTGTGAAGAGGGTAACCCCAGAAATTCACAAAGTTTTTAATGAATGACATGTTGTTTCTTCGTGCAAAATAGATTTGGGGGTTTAAAATTCAGTTAAGCTGATTATTTTATTGGTTCAGTTAGTAAAGGCGGGTCATTTTTTACTTTTTACCCTTAGGTCAAAGTATACAGAATGTTAAGCCTACACAAGGGCTAGGGTAACAGTGTCCAGATGGAATTTGTATTTTTTGTCCTGGCGACTGGACCTTTTTTGGAACACCATTGTTTTTGTCTTACTGAGATTTAATGTCAGGGCACAGGTCTGACATAATCTGTGCAGAAGATCTATGTGCTGCTGCTCTAAGCACTCCTTGGTTGGTGACAGAAGCACCAGATCATCAGTAAACAGTAGACATTTAATTTAAATTCTAGTAGGGTGAGGCCGGGTGCTGCAGTTCTCTTCCTCTCCCTACCCCTCTCTCCCTTCAGTTATCTTCCCCTCCCTCCCTCCCTCCCTCCCTCCCTCCCTCCCTCCCTCCCTCCCTCCCTCCCTCCCTCCCTCCCTACCTCCCTCCCTCCCTCCCTCCCTCCCCCCCTTCAATTCTCTTCTTCTCGCACACTCTCCCTCTCTCCCTTCAGTTCCCTCCCTCCCTCCCTCTCTCTCCCTTCAGTAATTTTCCTCTTCCTACCTCTCTTCTTCTCTCCTTCAATACATCCCTCCCTCCATTCTCTCTCTCCTTCTCTCTCCCCTTCTCCCTATGTACATGAGGCATTATTTCCCACATCCACTGATAGACAGAAGGACTCAATGTTGATTGATAATCAGATCCTGTCAGAAGAAACAGCATGCATAACCTGTTGCATCAGAGTCACCTGTCAGTCATTGGATATGTTTCCAAAACCAGTTGCATCACAGTCCACTGATATTAGAGTCACATGTCAGACATTGGGATATGTGTCCATAAATTATTTGTCTGTCCCAAATGTATCATCATCAAGCAGAGATTCTCCGACTGCTAGCTCAGTTGCAGAAAAAACAAGATGTACTTTCTAAGTGCTTTGATGCATCTGAGGCACACAGAATTTCAGTTCTTAATGCCTCCTACAGACAAGGGGTCGATGAGGTGGGCGGTACAGACCTGCTCCAATCCACTGGACAGATGGTGGCTCAACTCCACAGCCAGTGGGAGACTGGACGCTGGCAAGGCGTAGGAGGTAGGGTGGGAAGCAGTCTGGTCGGCCTCCATATATCATAGAAGATCAGATTCAGCTATTAAAACCTGTTTAGGATAAGGGGCAGCATTTTCACGTTCGGATGAAAAGCGTGCCCAGAGTAAACTGCCTGCTACTCAGACCCAGAAGCTAATAACACTCTGAAGTTTCTGAAACTGTTTGAATGATGTCTGTGAGTATAACAGAACTCATATGGCAGGGAAATCGGAGGTTTGAAGTTTTTCAACTCATTGCCTTTCCAAGATACAGTGTAAATGGGGTCATATTGCACTACCTAAGGCTTCCACTAGATGTCAACAGTCCTTAGAACCTTGTTTCAGGCTTCTACTATGAAGGGGGAGCGAATAAGAGCTGTTTGACTAATGGGTCTGGCAGAAGGCCATGAACTAAATCATATGCGCGGCCGTGAGAGCGAGCTGCGTTCCTTTTCATTTCTAAAGACAAAGGAATTGTCCGGTTGGAATATTATTGAAGATGTATGATAAAAACATCCTGAAGATTGAATCTATACATTGTTTGACATGTTTCTACAAACTGTAATAGAACTTTTTGGACTTTTCGTCTGAACCTTCGCCTGGACTTGTCTGCGCCTGGTGAATTTTGATTGGCGAACTAAACGCGCTAACAAAAAGGAGGTATTTGGATATAAATGATGGACTTTATCGGACAAAACAAACATTTGTTGTGGAACTGGGATTCCTGGGAGTGCATTCTGATGAAGATCATCAAAGGTTAGTGAATATTTATAATGCTATTTCTGACTTTTACTGACTCCATAACATGGCTTGTTTTTGTGTCTGAGCGCTGTACTCAGATTATTGCTTGGTGTGCTTTTTCCGTAAAGCTTTTTTGAAATCCAACACAGCGGTTGCATTAACTTCTTGGTGACAGGGGGCAGTATTTTCACTGATGAAATGCATGCCCAAATTCAACTGCCTGCTACTCATCCCCAGAAGATAAGATATGCATATCATGTGTTTTCATGAAAGTTAGATTTTCATAGTAATTTATTTGAATTTGGCGCTCTGCATTTTCACTGGCTTTTGGCCACTACCAAGCTTGTAGCGTCATATCCAAGAATACTCGAGGCTGTAATCTCTAAAAACCTGTTTTTGCTTTGTCATTATGGGGTATTGTGATGTCATTATGGGGTATTGTGATGTCATTATGGGGTATTGTGATGTCATTATGGGGTACTGGGATGTCATTATGGGTTATTGTGTGTAGATTGATGAGGAAAACCTATTTAATCAATTCTTACATCAAGGCTGTAACATAAGAAAATGTGGAAAAAGTAATGGGGTCTGAATACTTACCAAATGCACTGTAAGTGGCCATTGGCCAGGAGTCACAAATGTATCAAAACATATTCAGAAAGAGAGAGAGAGAGAGATTGAGATTACAGTCAAGTATTCCAGAACAGAGAGTAGGGTCTCATTTTAGAAATCATCATCCTTCCCTATCCAGGTTCTCTCTTCTTTAAAGGTTCATCCATCCCTATCCAGGTTATCTCTTCTTTAAAGGTTCATCCTTCCCTATCCAGGTTATCTCTTCTTTAAAGGTTCATCCTTCCCTATCCAGGTTATCTCTTCTTTAAAGGTTCATCCTTCCCTATCCAGGTTATCTCTTCTTTAAAGGTTAATCCTTCCCTATCCAGGTTATCTCTTCTTTAAAGGTTCATCCTTCCCTATCCAGGTTATCTCTTCTTTAAAGGTTCATCCTTCCCTATCCAGGTTATCTCTTCTTTAAAGGTTCATCCTTCCCTATCCAGGTTATCTCTTCTTTAAAGGTTCATCCTTCCCTATCCAGGTTATCTCTTCTTTAAAGGTTCATCCTTCCCAATCCAGGTTATCTCTTCTTTAAAGGTTCATCCTTCCCTATCCAGGTTATCTCTTCTTTAAAGGTTCATCCTTCCCTATCCAGGTTATCTCTTCTTTAAAGGTTCATCCTTCCCTATCCAGGTTATCTCTTCTTTAAAGGTTCATCCTTCCCTATCCAGGTTATCTCTTCTTTAAAGGTTCATCCTTCCCTATCCAGGTTATCTCTTCTTTAAAGGTTCATCCTTCCCTATCCAGGTTATCTCTTCTTTAAAGGTTCATCCTTCCCTATCCAGGTTATCTCTTCTTTAAAGGTATATTCATATTTCTGATTCATTTTTAATCATCCTCTACACATTTCTGTTACCACCAGTAGTCTCTCTATGTAACTCTAATAATACTGTTTCTTATTAGATCGGAATTAAAGTAACTGTGGAGCTACATGTGACAGAATACATTTGAATAAATTATATATGGCATAATAAGCTGTAATGAAAAGGGCAAGACACGCCATATCTTTGTTCAGTTTGACTGACATTAGGCAAAACACGCCCGTCATTTCATTGGCTGCAGCAGTCAGGTCAAAGTTTAGGAAGTGTGATCGTCATTAGTCAAACTCCGTTATGTTCATGATTAATGTCTTAGCTAAATGTGCTAACACATCCTTGAATCACAAGGATGACCAAGGTTCTACAGTACTGGTCTGGTCTGTAATACAGGGCAAGAGGGCTGCAGTAATGCAGTACTAGCATGCTTATTGAAGGTAAGCCTTAGAAAATCTTGCTGTAAGGTTTGGATGAGGTTTGGTCTTGATAATGGTCAGTGAAGACCTTGTATCAGCAGCTCCTTCAGATGAAATGTAATCCGATGAATAGTCACATACAGACACGTAACACCTATTTACAGTTTCACCAGAGACTTGTGGCAGTTAGCTTAGTTGTTAGAGCATTGGGCTGGAAACTGTAAGGTTGCTGGTTCAAATACCCGAGCCAACAAGGTGAAACATTTGTTGATTCAGAAATGCTCTTAACCCTGATTTGCTCTGTGGGTGCTGTACTACTATGGCTGGCCCTGTAAAAACAACACATTTGACTGTCCGGTGTATGTGATAATACAACATCTATCTATTAGTTAAAAGAGAAGATGGACCGCTGTGGGGCTTTAGCGGAGGAGGAGACAAGTGGTTTGGGAAATGCACTTGTGATGTCTGTAGTAGAATGCAGTGTTGTAAAGCATCAAGATGCAGTGTAATGGGATAAATAGAACCATGATTTTTATTTATTTATTGCTATGTCACTACGAATACTAACGTAAAACGTCAAATCATGTGAATGTGATAATTGGGAGAAATGACCACAAAGTTTTCTTCTATTTACTTCTCGGTTCAGCTGTTGATAAGGATCAGTTCAGGACTTATTGGTTTGATTCTGAATGTCCTCAATACCCTATCGGGAAGTTATAATCGTGTCAAATAACACATTCATATCTTATTCACAAATGTATAGCTAGAAGCTGACCACATGATGGTTGTTAACAATATACGAGAGAGCGAGAGAGAGAGAGAGCGATATGCATGCGCGTACACACACAGAGAGAGGAAAATTTACAAAAAACAGAGCAAACTAGAATGCTATTTGGCCCTAAACAGAGAGTACACAGTGGCAGAATACCTGACCACTGTGACTCACCCAACATTAAGGACATCTCAGTGTACATAGCCTTACTTGTGAGAAAGGCCGTCGTAGGCAGACCTGGCTCTCAAGGTAAGCCATGTGTACACTGCCCACAAAACTGAGCTGCACTTCCCAACCTCCTGCCCAATGCATGACCATATTAGAGACACATATTTCCCTCGGATTACACAGACCCACAAAGAATACGAAAAATATATCAAATTTTGATAAACTCCCATATCTATTGGATGAAATCCCACAGTGTGCCACCACAACAGCAAGATTTGTGACCTGTTGAAACAAGAAAAGGGCAACCAGTTAAACATTGTAAATATATTTCTGTAAATATATTTCTGTAAATATATTTCCCTTTTGTACTTTAATTATTTGCACATCATTATAACACTGTATATAGACATATGATATTTGAAATGTATTTTATTATTTTTTAACTTTTGTAAGTGTAATGTTCATTGTTAATTTTTTATTGTTTATTTCACTAAGTGTTTATTATCTATTTCACTTGCTTTGGCAATGTAAACATATGTTCCCCAACAAAGTCCTTAAATTGAATTGAAAATGAATTGAGAGACACACACACACACGGACACAGAGAGCGAGATAGAGACAGAGAGAAAGAGATGCACAGAGCAACAACAGCTGCAGGCATAGAGGAGACATCTTTGCCAGGCTGCATGGTTGGCTATTCCTCAGGGACAGGGAGACCCTGCACTCCACACTGCAGCCTGAAGCCCTGGCCGTCCCCCACACTTCTGGCTCACCTTTCCATGACCCTCTTCTCCCTGTTTCCCAGGCAGATAGACTGCTGGGCAGGCCTGCCAATTAACAACAGTATCTCGGCTTGCTCTCGATTTCTCTCTCGGTCACTTTCTCTTGATCTATCAAGATAACGCTCTCTCTCTATGTCTGTCAAGATATGATGATTAGCTTTTTATACTAATTTTTTGCATTGTATGAGATCTTCAGTTTCTTGGAAATTTCTCGCATGGAATAGCCTTCATTTCTCAGAACAAGAATAGACTGACGAATTTCAGAAGAAAGATCTTTGTTTCTAGCCATTTTGAGTCTGTATTTGAACCCACAAATGCTGATGCTCCAGATACTCAACTAGTCTAAAGAAGGCCAGTTTTATTGCTTCTTTAATCAGGACAACAGTTTTCAGCTGTGCTAACATAATTGCAAAAGTCTATTTAGGGTCTATTTAGTAAGTTATGGTCTCAGCAGTATGGTGTTGATAAGGTAAGGGCTCTTCAGAGTCCTTGTCTCTTGTCTCCCAGAGGTCAGGACCTCAGCTACAATAAAACTACATTTTGGTCCATTTTAAAACTTATTGTGCTTAAAGAGATGAGGATATATATATATATATATATATAAATAAATGCAGTTCAACTTTGCAACTCAGAAACTTTTGTTATTTTTATACCACAACCATGATTTTTAAAATGTATAATGAAGTACAATACTTCACTCAGAAGTACGATATAGTAATTCAATGGCTTTGTTATAAATCAGGTGCTAAAAAATTGTTTTGATTTTCCTCAGCCACTGCCAGTTCAATTACATACATTTTGCATGCTTGTGTTCATTTTTATTAAATGGCCATTAACACAGTATTTTATTGGGTTTTTGCAGGATAAATACAATAACAAGAATGCAATGAAAACGTTTTCTGCATGTTGGTATCATCATCAAAATGTTTATGGTGTGAAAAGGAGAAGTGAAGAAAACTCATTCATTCCAACTCCAATGTGTTGTTGTGTGGGAAGAATGTTTTGCTGTCAATATACTGTAAAATATACCATCAAATCCATGTTTTTACAAAGTAACAATAGATCTTTGGCAATACCATACAATAGCATGACCGTATGTGTCTCTCTTCCAAATAATTTTCAACATCACAATGAAATGTCTATTAAAAGCATTGAAGGGTTGAACTGGGTTGGGGGTTCAAGCACTCAAATAGTTTAAGTTTAATTTACTCTGCACTTCATTTTACCCAAATAGCACAAGTCTATAATTGAGCAATAAGGCACGAGGGGGTGTGGTATATTGCCCATATACCACGGCTAAGGGTTGTTCTTATGCACGACGCATCGCAAACCACTCAGTCTATAAAACACTAAACTGAAAAGTATCCTGATGTGTCAAAGGTATTATTTAATTTTTTTAGGTAATGACATGTTTACAAAAAAAAAGTTAGTCAGGAAATCTAAACAGAAATCAATCCAGGGTCGTCTCCAAGCCCTGATGCAACACCCAGAAACCCCAAATCCAATTTGGAATCCCATTTCTTTTACAAGGGGCTGCTGGGTATCTGCTCAGGCAAGTTTGTGCTGCCCACTCCTTCCTGTGTGTTCAAGTGTGCCGCCTACAGAGCAGGGAAGTGTGTGTGTGTGTATGTGTGTGTGTGCGGTGGATATAATGACTCCTGCGCCCCCGACTGCAGCATACACCCGCTCCCGCTAATGAAAGCTAACGACAGTCCAGGGGCGGGACTTCCACCCACCCTCCATCTCCTCCTAATGTGCTCTCAGCCAGGCTATTGGACCAGGCTCCCGCCAATCATTGCATGCAAGAGCCTTGCAATGAAGTAGTTAAAACTGATCAAACTTAGTGGACTAGTGTAGAGCTAACAAAGTCGAGCTAATTGAAATACATATGTAGCATGCATGTAGTAGAAATACTACCCATGTAGGGGTGTGTGTACTGTGTATTTGAAATACTGTGCTTTAACGTAACCAGCAGCATGGATCAATGGACCTTGTCTGCATTTAAATACAATTCCCTGTGTTGTATGTTTGTTCCGGTTGGAGAGCATTGGACTGGAGTGCAACTATCCTGTGTCACGATGACCAAAAATAAAGTTGACAGGAAACCATGGAAGGGTCAGTAGTCCACAGAGTTGGTAATCTTTCAGAAGAAAGTCAAACAGTGGTACTTTGGCAAGCAAACACGTGTCTGTGTCTCTGTTCTGTGATCTTAAAATGTTTAACTGTAAAACTCTGTGTCCTTCTGGAATCTTCCACACAAGAAAAAAAAGCTCAAAAGAAGCATTTGCTTTTTTCCCCGGTGTCACCATATCTTTGCATGAAATCTGTGTTTTTTATTTCACCAGAGAGCAATTAAACAGCAACTCTGCTGAGGATTGGTCCCCTCACCTGGCCTCAGATTCAGCACCGTCTTGGCTCTTCTCAGTCTTCTCTTGCCAATAACCTGCCCTCTCCACTATATACCCAGCCATTTACCATTCCCTCTCTCTTCAGTCTCCGCTATATACCCAGCCATTTACCATTCCCTCTCTCTTCAGTCTCCGCTATATACCCAGCCATTTACCATTCCCTCTCTCTTCAGTCTCCACTATATACCCAGCCATTTACCATTCCCTCTCTCTTCAGTCTCCGCTATATACCCAGCCATTTACCATTCCCTCTCTCTTCAGTCTCCGCTATATTACCCAGCCATTTACCATTCCCTCTCTCTTCAGTCTCCGCTATATACCCAGCCATTTACCATTCCCTCTCTCTTCAGTCTCCGCTATATACCCAGCCATTTACCATTCCCTCTCTCTTCAGTCTCCACTATATACCCAGCCATTTACCATTCCCTCTCTCTTCAGTCTCCGCTATATACCCAGCCATTTACCATTCCCTCTCTCTTCAGACACCAGCACAGTGGTACAAAACTCCAGTGTCCAGTTGATATACCAAACTGCTTACATTGGAAGGGTAATGGGGCACTGTCCTCCCACAGACTCAAGACACACACACAAAACTGGTGCGGTTGTGGGCTGAGATTAAAACACCCAGGCGACACACAGGGGGCCCACTGGTCCAAGCCATCACTAAGCCTCACAAACTGCTTTTAAGAAACACCTCTATCACGTTCTGACCATAGTTCTGTTATTTTATTCTTTGTTTAGTATGGTCAGGGCGTGAGTTGGGGTGGGCAGTCTATGTTTGTTTTTCTATGTTGGTTTTTGTGTTCGGCCCAGTATGGTTCTCAATCAGAGGCAGGTGTCGTTAGTTGTCTCTGATTGAGAATCATACTTAGGTGGCCTGGTTTTCACTTTTGGTTTGTCGGTGTTTGTTTCCGTGTGTGTGTTTGGGCCACATGGTACTGTTTCGGTTTTGTAAATTCACGTATTCGCTTATTGTTTCGATTCAGTGTTCAGTGCTTTCTTTAATTAAAATCATCATGAACACTTACCACGCAGCACTTTGGTCCGATCCTTACTCCTCCTCAGACGAAGACGACGATATTCGTTACACACTCCACACGCAGCCTCTTTTAGTTGATTCTTAGATACTGTACATGTGGATGCATCGGTACAATATGTGTTGCTCATCTGTAGATTCACGAAGCATTTTGCACCTGCGGCAAATCTCTTTTGATGGGAATAAACTACTAAAGGTAAAAATGTAAAATTGTCTTATCTAGTTCAGCTTTCTTCCATCTTGACATTAAGAACTTGCTTTAGGATTTGGCCATCACAATCATTTGAGTTGGGAATGTACAGATTATGTACAGATTAGATGAATTGGACACAAACAAAGATTAGAATAATGAGAGTTTTATCTCAAATCTACCTGGTTACTTTGACATCCCTGTCAAACAGCCTACTGAGAACATTACTCCACTGTCAATGTACTACATTTCAATTTATAACCCATCCTCCCACATGTGATGTTGAGGATTCATTTTCTTAAAAAATATATTTAAAAAATGACTGCACTAAAGATCCATGTGATGTAACAGTGATGCAACAGTCATGTCACTTGGCCTGATGCTTGTAGTCTAGTGAATTAGATCTGTGTAGTCTAGTGAATTAGACGCATGTAGTCTACCGAATTAGATGCTTGTGGTCTACCGAATTAGATGCTTGTAGCCTAGTGAATTAGATGCTTGTAGTCTGGTGAATTAGATGCTTGTAGCCTAGTGAATTAGATGCTTGTAGTCTAGTGAATTAGATGCTTGTAGCCTAGTGAATTAAATGCTTGTAGTCTACTGAATTAGATGCATGTAGTCTACCGAATTAGTTGCTTGTAGCCTAGTGAATTAGATGCTTGTAGCCCAGTGAATTAGATGCTTGTAGTCTACCGAATTAGTTGCTTGTAGCCTAGTGAATTAGATGCTTGTAGCCTACCGAATTAGATGCTTGTAGTCTAGTGAATTAGATGCTTGTAGCCTAGTGAATTAGATGCTTGTAGTCTAGTGAATTAGATGCTTGTAGCCTACCGAATTAGATGCTTGTAGTCTAGTGAATTAGATGCTTGTAGCCTAGTGAATTAGATGCTTGTAGTCTAGTGAATTAGATGCTTGTAGCCTAGTAAATTAGATGCTTTAGCCTAGTGAATTAGATGCTTGTAGCCTAGTGAATGAGATGCTTTAGCCTAGTGAATTAGATGCTTGTAGCCTAGTGAATTAGATGCTTGTAGTCTAGTGAATTAGATGCTTGTAGCCTAGTGAATTAGATGCTTGTAGCCTAGTGAATTAGATGCTTGTAGCCTAGTGAATTAGATGCTTGTACCCTACTGAATTAGATGCTTGTAGCCTAGTGAATTAGATGCTTGTAGCCTAGTGAATTAGATGCTTGAAGCCTAGTGAATTAGATGCTTGTAGCCTAGTGAATTAGATGCTTGTAGCCTAGTGAATTAGATGCTTGTAGTCTAGTGAATTAGATGCTTGTAGTCTAGTGAATTAGATGCTTGTAGCCTAGTGAATTAGATGCTTGTAGTCTAGTGAATTAGATGCTTGTAGCCTACCGAATTAGATGCTTGTAGTCTACCGAATTAGTTGCTTGTAGCCTAGTGAATTAGATGCTTGTAGCCCAGTGAATTAGATGCTTGTAGTCTACCGAATTAGTTGCTTGTAGCCTGGTGAATTAGATGCTTGTAGTCTACCGAATTAGTTGCTTGTAGCCTCGTGAATTAGATGCTTGTAGCCCAGTGAATTAGATGCTTGTAGTCTACCGAATAAGTTGCTTGTCGCCTAGTGAATTAGATGCTTGTAGCCTAGTGAATTAGATGCTTGTAGTCTAGTGAATTAGATGCTTGTAGCCTAGTGAATTAGATGCTTTAGCCTAGTGAATTAGATGCTTGTAGTCTAGTGAATTAGATGCGTGTAGCCTCGTGAATTAGATGCTTGTAGCCTAGTGAATTAGATGCTTGTAGCCTAGTGAATTAGATGCTTGTAGCCTAGTGAATTAGATGCTTGTAGCCTAGTGAATTAGATGCTTGTAGCCTAGTGAATTAGATGCTTGTAGCCTAGTGAATTAGATGCTTGTAGCCTAGTGAATTAGATGCTTGTAGCCTAGTGAATTAGATGCTTGTAGCCTAGTGAACTTGTGCAAAAATGCCACTTTGCAAAAAAGTGGGACTTTCTACTCTCAACCATTCACATGACCACAAGACTTCCCTTCAACCGTCACCAGGTTAATTTTGAACAACAGTCTATGGCATTATGGCCCAATGTAGAAAAACATCCAGCCACAACAACAGTCTATGGCCCAATGTAGAAAAACATCCAGCCACAACAACAGTAGCCGATTAGGGATTGCATCGGTGATCATTCTTTCTCTACAGGAAAGTCCTTATGAAGGCCTATGAATCTTTATAGTAATACTATGACTCTCTCCAGATCGGTCCCTACAAAGCCATAGTTCACACACTTCAGCACAAGATGATGAAGAGCGAGGGGGAGGAAGAAGACAACACTAAACCTATAGATAGAGGAACATCACTAGGCTACAATGAGACTGCAAATAGGTTTACTTCTTACCTAGGGGAAAGGGTACAGTACAATCTCGCTTTAGTGATTCAGCAGACGCTCTTATGCAGAGCGGTTTACAGGCGCAATTAGGATTAAGGGCCTTGCTCAAGGGCACATCGCTAGATTTATTTTAACCTAGTCGCTCGTGGATTCGAACCAGAAACTTTTCGGTCCAACGCTCTTAACCGCTAGGCCACCTGACAATATTGAATGCAGAAATAATCTTTGGGGTGGTGGGAGGAGGGGTCAACTAACAATGTTGAGTTAGAGACTCTGAAGGGAGGTTTATAAGTGTCTGAAAAACAATCAGTGGTATTAGCATAACACGGGGAGACAGGCGGCAGGAAGCCAGTCAGTGTGTGAGACAGTAAAACCCTCAGCCTGGCGTGGGCGTGCCTGTCAGGAAAAGCCGCCGCCATCATCAGCATCCTAGAGAAATGAGAAAGCCGCCATGCGCCGCCTGCTGCGGGTGTCCGCCCACCACAAAAAAATCCCCCTTCCACATTTTCAAAGGGCGCAGAAACAGCAACTGAGATGACATTCTCATCTGGCCCACTTTTAAGTTTTTTGCTGCTTTTTTGATGTGTTTTTTCCCTTCTTCTTTAGTCTGTCTTAGTCTGAAGTATGTAGAAGAGAGAAGTGACTTTTCATCTCCTGCTAGGGCTGCACGATATGGGCAAAACGTCTAATCACCATTTTTTAAAACCAAATATTGGGATTGTGATTTGATTTGCGATGAAGATTAAATGTATCTTGTTTGGAACAATCTCAACAGAACAGCATGCAAACGTAGCCTATAGTGACTCTACCAGCGAAGAGAAGGAACTGCAGAGGGCGGGGTTTGGTGTGTGTGGGAAGCAGCTGTAAGAGGAGAAAACAACAGTGTAAACTTTAAAAACAGACGTTAAATGCAGCTAAGTGGTGTTTCAAAAATATTGCATGTGATATTAATCTCTTGCAATATGGATATTGCATTTGTCAATATTGCAATTTCAATGTGAATTTGATTCATTGTGCAGCCCTATCTAGTGGCAACCCCTCATTCAGGGCAGGTGGAGCCCCACATTTGTTGCAAAAAACAACAACAAAAACATTGAGTTAATAAAGCTGAAAACAAACATGGTTTCCTTTTTACTTTCTTGAGTAAGGCAGATCCAAAATGTAGTTGTTCCAGCCAAGCTCAGTGCTTTCTGTGGTGGTGGGGCATTCAGCAGAAAATACGGAGAGTAGGTGTTGGTCATTTTCTTTTGTTGCGCCATGATTAGCTCAATGTTCTGTCATTTGTGGGGACAGTACGTTACCACCAAGTCTAAGGATAGACCTAAAAAATTCAAGCCCCTTGGGTGCTGTCATAGAGTTAGGGTTAAGAAGTGCCCATCCAAGAAGGCTCAAGGTCCTTGGCCACAGATAAAATTGTTAAATCACGTTATATCTACAGTTCATTCAAAATCTTAGCTAGCATTCATCATCATGAATCAAGTCGACAATCTACTGGCAAATACTTTTTTATTCCTTGTCAAATTAAGAGAAATACTGAAGACAAATTATAGATAAAACATATCGGTGCTCGTCGGCCATTGAACATGAATATTACACGACAAGTTGGAAATCACAAATTCAACAATGAGTGGTTTGGAAGGAATCAGTGACAGTAGCTAACTGCAAGCATTGCAAAGCAATCACTAGCCTGCTATTCAGTGGAGTGACTGTGTGGTCCTAAATCTGGGATTAAGTGTCTCTTTTCCAAGTTTAAAATGATAAACATTCAACATTGTCCATGCTGTCAATGAAGCATGATTTGTGACGGGCAATTTCAAAAGTGTTAAGGCGTAGCAGTGGTAAAATGTTGGGATTGCTGTTGGGACAGCTTTATGTAGGCCCTAACAGTTTATGGGCACCGCATCTCACCGTTATAGTGCAATTAATGTATTTTTAGTGTTGTGTTGTGGCTTTGCTGGCAGTGTTTGATTTGAGCCAGATCATGCCGGAACAGGATACAGCACCTCTCCATTTTGGACTTCTGGTATTAAAAATAATTCTAACTTTTTGCAAATAAAAGAGATCAAAGTTATTTCGAGTTGCCTTTTCATTAATTCTCCTGTCCCCCAGGCCTGATATTACGCAACGTTGTAACCTGTTTGAGACCAACGCTGTATCTCTCAAAGAACTAGAATGAGATTCACTTTCTATGATCTATCTCCCTCTCTCTGCTCTGATTGACATGAGCCTGCAACTTTCATCTCTCCAGCTTTGCACATCATAATTTACCTCCTTAAGGAATCTGTGCGAAGGGTGACACCCCTGATAAATTTAAATACATTTGCCAAAGTTATAGAATTACTGCTGTTTGTTCATAAATAAATGAAATCATTCAAAATAGTCTACTACACCATGAGAACCCGTAAATTTTCCACCCTTTGACATACACGCCTCAGAACCGCCATCCCACTTCTGACACTGACGTAGCAAAGTTGGGGGTACCCCGACCGGGACTCGCACCTGGGTCCAGTGATTGTCAAACCAACCCCCTATCCATTACGGCTAAAACAATCAATCATGGTAGGTCAAACTTACACTCTGGAAAATCAAGTAATGCAATCTCTAGCTCAGTGGATCCCAAATTGAAACAAACTGTAATCTTATCAAAGTAAGAACTTTTTTTAAAATCTTCAAATAGGTATAGAATACAACGTTTTAGTATCAACTATGGGCCTTTTTCAGTATTATAATGTAATATAATTATAATGTACTTATTATTATGTGTTGGGACAGCCTGCAGACTTTAAATTGAGAGAATATGTACACACAGCATTAACTAGGGCAGTGGTTCCCAACCAGGGGTAGGAGGACCCCTGGGGGTGCTTGGACTAGCTACAGGAAATACTTGAGAATGTTCATGAGACCATAAGCCTACTGGCAAAATGCACATGAGGGGGTATTTCATGGGTAATCCGGGAAGAGCAAAATTCAGTTGGTGGTACAGTAACCGAAAAAGGTTGGGAACCACTTTACTAGGGAATATAAGTTTTTCCAAGTGGGGTTCCCTATATTTTCCAGTGTCAATTTGGGGTCGTGCACAGAAAAAAGTTTGGGAACCCTTGTTGTAGTTGTTAAACAATTGGAAAATGATAGCAAAACATATAAATCATATATATTGATTTCGTAACGTTGTAAACGTTATAAACGTTATAAAAACTTGTTCTGGTTGTCAATATAATTTACTTTGGTCTAATTCCCAACCACCGAATTTGAAAGTACAGTAACTAGCTTGCTAACAACAATAGCTTGCTTGCTAACAACAACTAGCTAGGAGTGACAAATCATTTCTCTGATATAACAATTGTATCCATTGTAGGGGTAATAGCAAATATCTTCTATGTACAAACACATAGTTTGATGTCAATCCATTCGCTGCATTCCAGCCATTATTATGAGCCGGCCTTCCCTCAGCAGACTCCACTGATATATATAAGCTATATCTGACTAACAAGATACTAAGCAAACTATCTAACGTACTAGAGTACTGTTGTAGTTCTCCAGACTGCTCATATGTGAAAGAAAATCTAAATCCCACACATTTTGGAATGAGATGCTATGTGACAATACAGAGGCGGATGCA
This sequence comes from Oncorhynchus tshawytscha, assembly GCF_018296145.1. Classification (NCBI taxonomy): domain Eukaryota; kingdom Metazoa; phylum Chordata; class Actinopteri; order Salmoniformes; family Salmonidae; genus Oncorhynchus; species Oncorhynchus tshawytscha. Next base: position 72,331,386 of record NC_056431.1, on the reverse strand, counting down.
AGATGCAAGCAACGATGGTTTAATGAATACAGTTTACAGCAGCAACAGGACAGACAGACTGTACTCAGACGGAATCCGACCCAGGGACTAGGGCGCATCTTCCTATGATAGCGTGCTGAGAAATCCAGGGGAGTGTGTCCGGATGGGTAGGAGGAAGCACAGCAGATAATCCACACAAGGGCGGTGAGAGATGAGCACAGACACACGACACAACCTCAGAGAAGTAACAACGATCTGACAACAAGAAACACTGGTTACAGAACATATAAAGGGAAGATAAGTGATTCCAGCTGGCACAGACAATCAGGCCGAGATTGGGAACCACGCCCACACAAACATGGGGGAGAGAGAGAGAGAGAGAGAGAGAGAGAGAGAGAGAGAGAAAGAGAGAGAGAGAGGGAGGCAGTGGATTCATGAACCGTGACATGCTACACCTCTGGCACAGTGATCAAATTGAAAGACATCTGGTCCACCTTCTAGGTAAGAACACTACAGCTGTCCTGTAGGTCTGATGAACTGGTGTTAGTCCTGGGTAGCCTAAAAATACATACACACTTCTTCATACTTACCGGTGTCTCTGACGTTATATATGCTTATCAATGCAAAATAGGTTACTTTGATGCATAGGCTATGACTGAGGGGTACTCAAATCTTACCCAGCAAGTTCCGGATTCTGCTGTTTTTTTGTAGCCCCACGGCTACACAAGGAATGATATGGTACGTTACATGTGGCACAGGAGTACATTGAATGTTGGAGCGCACTACAAGGAGCCGCCCCTTTTGTGACAAAAACACATTGCAACACTTCACAACGCTCCGCAGGGTCCGTCTCCGTAGGGTATAAATCAGCCTTTAGGCCTGAAAGTGCATGAGTACTGTAATAACCAGATAGTTGTCACTAAACTATTATGTAACTTCAACAACAAACCAAACTTTCAATCAATCAATCAAATGTATTTATAAAGCCTTTCTTACATCAGCTGATGTCACAAAGTGCTGTACAGAAACCCAGCCTAAAACCCCAAACAGCAAAGCAATGCAGGTGTAGAAGCACGGTGGCTAGGAAAAACTCACTAGAAAGTCCAGAACCTAGGAAGAAACCTAGAGAGGAACCAGGCTGAGGGGTGGCCAGTCCTCTTCTGGCTGTGCCAGGTGGAGATTATAACAGAACATGGCCAAGATGTTCAAATGTTCATAGATGACCAGCAAGGTCAAATAATAATCATCACAGTGGTTGTAGAGAATGCAACAGGTCAACCCGGACAGGGGGATCACGTCAGTGACTCAACCCACTCAAATGACGCACCCCTCCTAGGGACGGCATGGAAGAGCACCAGTAAGCCAGTGACTCAGCCCCTGTAATAGGGTTAGAGAATCCCAGTGGAGAGAGGGGAACCGGCTAGGCAGAGACAGCAAGGGCGGTTCGTTGCTCCAGTGCTTTTCCATTCACCTTCACACTCTTGGGCCAGACTACACTCAATCATAGGACCTACTGAAGAGATGAGTATTCAATAAAGACTTAAAGGTTGAGACAGAGTTGGCGGCTCTCATATGGGTAGGCAGACCATTCCATAAAATTGGAGCTCTATAGGAGAAAGCCCTGCCTCCAGCTGTTTGCTAAGAAATTCTAGGTACAGTAAGGAGGCCTGTGTCTTGTGAGGCAGGACCAAATCGTAAAGATTAGGTAGGAGCAAGCCCATGTAATGCTTTGTAGGTTAGCACTAAACCCTTTAAATCAGCCCTTGCCTTAACGGGAAGCCAGTGTAGGGAGGCTAGCACTGGAGTAATGTGGTACATTTTTTGGTTCTAGTCAGGATTCTAGCAGCTGTATTTAGCCCTAACTGAAGTTTATTTAGTGCTTTATCCGGGTAGCTGGAAAATAGAGCATTGCAGTAGTCTAACCTAGAAGTGACAAAAGCATGGATTAATTTTTCTGCATCATTTTTGGACAGAAAGTTTCTGATTATTGCAATGTTACCTAGATGGAAAAAGCTGTCCTTGAAACAGTCTTGATATGTTTGTCAAAAGAGATATCAGGGTCCAGAGTAACGCCACAAGGTCCTTCACAGTTTTATTTGAGACAACTGTACAACCATCAAGATTAATTGTCAGATTCAACATAAGATCTCTTTGTTTCTTGGGACCTAGAACAAGCATCTCTGTTTTGTCCGAGTTTAAAAGTAGAACATTTGCAGCCTCCACCTCCTTATGTCTGAAACACAGGCTTCCACAGGGAGGGCAATTTTGGGGCTTCACCATGTTTCATTGAAATGTACAACTGTGTGTCATCCGCATAGCAGTGAAAGTTAACATTATGTTTCCGAATGACATCACCAAGAGGTAAAATATTTAGTGAAAACAATAGTGGTCCTAAAACAGAGCCTTGAGGACCACCGAAACGTACAGTTGATTTGTCAGAGGACAAACCATCCACAGAGACAAACTGATATCTTTCCGACAGATAAGATCTAAGCCAGGCCAGAACTTGTCCGTGAACACCAATTTGGGATTCCAATCTCTCCAAAAGAATGTGGTGATTGATGGTATCAAAAGCAGCACTAAGGTCTAGGAGCACGAGGACAGATGCAGAGCCTCGGTCTGATGCCAATTAAAGGTCATTTACCACCTTCACAAGTGCAGTCTCAGTGCTATGATGGGGTCTAAAACCAGACTGAAGCATTTCGTATACATTGTTTGTCTTCAGGAAGACAGTGAGCTGCTGCGCAACATGTTTTTCCATTTTTTTTGAGAGGAATGGGAGATTCGATATAGGCAGATTGTTTTTTAAATATTTTTTGGATCAAGGTTTGGCTTTTTCAAGAGAGGCTTTATTACTGCCACTTTTAGTGAGTTTGGTACACATCCGGTGGAGAGGGAGCCATTTATTATGTTCAACATATGAGAGCCAAGCACAGGAAGTAGCTCTTTCAGTAGTTTAGTTGGAATAGGGTCCAGTATTCAGCTTGACGGTTTAGAGGCCATGATTATCTTCATCATTGTGTGAAGAGATATAGTACCTTTAAAACTTGAGTGTCTCCCTTGATCCTCGGTCCTGGCAGAGTTGTGCAGACTCTAGGACAACTGAGCATTGGAGGAATACGCAGATTTAAAGAGGAGTCTGTAATTTGCTTCCTAATGATCATGATCTTTTCCTCAAAGAAATTCATGAATTTATCACCGCTGAAGTGAAAGCCATCCTCTCTTGTGGAATGCTGCTTTTCAGTTAGCTTTGCAACAGTATCACATTTTCTGGGGGGATTGTTCTTATTTTCCTCAATTAAGTTGGAAAAATAGGATGATCGAGCAGCAGTGAGGGCTCTTCGACACTGCACAGTACTGTCTTTCCAAGCCAGTCAGAAGACTTCCAGTTTGGTGTAGCGCTGTTTCCGTTCCAATTTTCTGGAAGCTTCCTTCAGAGCTCGGATATTTTTTGTATACCAGGGAGCTAGTTTCTTTCAACAAATGTTTTTTGTTTTTAGGGGTACGACCTCATCTAGGGTATCGCGCAAGGTTAAATTGAGTTCCTCAGTTAGGTGGTTATGTCACACCCTGACCATAGTTTGCTTTGTATGTTTCTATGTTTTGGTTGGTCAGGGTGTGATCTGAGTGGGCATTCTATGTTGGATGTCTTGTTTGTCTATTTCTATGTCTGGCCTGATATGGTTCTCAATCAGAGGCAGGTGTTAGTCATTGTCTCTGATTGGGAACCATATTTAGGTAGCCTGGGTTTCACTGTGTGTTTGTGGGTGATTGTTCCTGTCTCTGTGTTTTGCACCAGATAGGACTGTTTTAGGTTTTCGCACGTTTGTTGTTTTGTTAGTTTATTCGTGTACAGTTTCTTTATTAAAGTACAATGAATAACAACCACGCTGCATTTTGGTCCACCTCTACTTCACCTAAAGAAAACCATTACAGGTTAACTGATTTTTGTACTCTTTGTACTTTTTGTACTCTCTCCTTGAGGAGGCGGAGGGTGTCTGGAAGGGCATCTAGGAATCTTTGGGTTGTCCGAGAATTCATAGCACGACTTTTGATGACCCTTGGTTGGGGTCTGAGCAGATTATTTGTTGCGACTACAAACGTAATAAAATGCTGGTCCGATAGTCCAGGATTATGAGGAAAAACATTCAGATCCACAACATTTATTCCATGGGACAAAACTAGATCCAGAGTATGACTGTGGCAGTGAGTAGGTCCAGAGACATGTTGGACAAAACCCACTGAGTCGATGATGGCTCCGAAAGCCTGTGGACTTTTCCATGTGAATATTAAAGTCACCAAAAATTTGAATATTATCTGCCAAGACTACAAGGACCGATAGGAATTCAGGGAACTCAGTGAGGAACGCTGTATATGGCCCAGGAGGCCATCTAACCCTAACCCTAACCCTATAAAAAGTGATTGAGTAGGCTGCATAGATTTCATGACTAGAAGCTCAAAAGATGAAAACATTGGGGGTTTTTTGTAAATTGAAATTTGCTACCATAAATGTTAGAAGCACCTCCGACCTTTGCGGGATGCGCGGGGGATATGGTCACTAATGTAACCAGGAGGTAAGGCCTCATTTAACATAGTAAATTCATCAGGCTTAAGCCATGTTTCAGTCAGGCCAATCACATCAAGATTATGATCAGTGATTAGTTCATTGACTATACCTACTTTGGAAGTGAGGGATCTAACATTAAGTAGCGCTATATTGAGATGTGAGGTATCACAATCTCTTTCAATAATGGCAGGAATGAAGCAGGTCTTTATTCCAGTGAGATTGCTAAGGCGAACATCGCCATGTTTAGTTTTGCCCAACCTAGGTCGAGGCACAGACACGGTCTCAACGGGGATAGCTGAGTTGACTACACTGACTGTGCTAGTGGCAGACTCCACTATGCTGGCAGGCTGGATAACAGCCTGCTGCCTGGCCTGCACCCTATCTCATTGTGGAGCTAGGGGAGTTAGAGCCCTGTCTATGTTCATAGATAAAATGAGAGCACCCCTCCAGCTAGGATGGAGTCCGTCACTCCTCAGCAGGCCAGGCTTGGTCCTGTTTGTGTGTGAGTCCCAGAAAGAGGGCCAATTATCTACAAATTCGATCTTTTGGGAGGGGCAGAAAACAGTTTTCAACCAGTGATTGAGTTGTGAGACTCTGCTGTAGAGCTCATCACTCCCCCTAACTGGGAGGGGGCCAGAGACAATTACTCGATGACGACATCTTTATAGCTGATTTACACGCTGGAATCTATGTTGCGCTTGGTGACCTCTGACTGTTTCATCCTAACATTGTTGGTGCCAACGTGGATAACAATATCCCTATACTCTCTACACTCGCCAGTTTTAGCTTTAGCCAGCACCATCTTCAGATTAGCCTTAACGTCGATAGCCCTTCCCCCTGGTAAACAGTATATGATCGCTGGATAATTCATTTTAAGTCTAATACTGTGGGTAATGGAGTCGCCAATGACTAGGGTTTTCAATTTGTCAGAGCTAATGGTGGGAGGCTTCGGAAGCTCAGAAGCCGTAACGGGTGGAGGAGAGACCAGAGAAGACTCGGCCTCTGACTCCGACTTGTTGCTTAATGGGGAGAACCCGGTTGAATGTTTCTGTCGGCTGAATGAGCGACACTGGTTGAGCATTCCTACAACATTTCCTTCCAGAAGCCATGAGAAAGTTGTCCGGCTGCTGGGACTGTGCGAGGGGATTTATACTAACTTTACTATCTGTACTTACTGGTGGCACAGACGCTGTTTCATCCATTCCTACATTGAAATTACGCTTGCCTAGCGATTGAGTTTGAAGCTGGGCTTGTAGCACAGCTAACCTCGCCGTAAGGTGATCGTTCTCCTGTATATTATGAGTACAGCAACTGCAATTAGGAGGCATCATGTTAATGTTACTACTTAACTTTGGCTGTTGGAGGTCCTGTTTGAATGAAATCCACTTAGAAATATGTTCACATTACAGACATGATACAGAACTATATTCATGACTCATTATAAGGGTCAGACAACATAAAAGGAGGACCAAGGTGATGTGAAGTAGCCTACAGTAACTGACTGCCTCACCACACCGGAATGGAGTCTATTCGCTACCAAATCAATTTGCCCTCTCTATGCACTCACACTGGGTGTAAGTCAATGTGGAAACAGTTGAATCCTCAGGTTTTTAGGATCAAGAGAGAGCGGCGATGCTGCTGGAACGTTGATTTCTATGCTGGAAACAAGGGCTTTGGGGGATTAGCATTTAAACATGTTATTTTCACCTTTACTGGCTACTGGCATGCCTCAAATCCACTGGGTCTCAGTGTTCCACTTACACAGGGCTTTCAATGGGAGTATTTCATGTATCCGGTTAGGTTGTGTGTGTCTGTCTGTCTTTGCTAGGTTGCATTGAACCAATATCTCTCTCCTTCTCTCTATTCCTCTTTGTATCCCTCTGTGATTTCCTCTATGTCCAGGCTACCTGTTGGTAACAGACCGGATCATTTCCTGTATGTCCAGGCTACCTGTTGGTAACAGACCGGATCATTTCCTGTATGTCCAGGCTACCTGTTGGTAACAGACCGGATCATTTCCTGTATGTCCAGGCTACCTGTTGGTAACAGACCAGATCATTTCCTGTATGTCCAGGCTACCTGTTGGTAACAGACCAGATCATTTCCTGTATGTCCAGGCTACCTGTTGGTAACAGACCAGATCATTTCCTGTATGTCCAGGCTACCTGTTGGTAACAGACCGGATCATTCCTGTATGTCCAGGCTACCTGTTGGTAACAGACCGGATCATTTCCTGTATGTCCAGGCTACCTGTTGGTAACAGACCAGATCATTTCCTCTATGTCCAGGCTACCTGTTGGTAACAGACCGGATCATTTCCTGTATGTCCAGGCTACCTGCTGGTAACAGACCAGATCATTTCCTGTATGTCCAGGCTACCTGTTGGTAACAGACCGGATCATTTCCTGTATGTCCAGGCTACCTGTTGGTAACAGACCAGATCATTTCCTCTATGTCCAGGCTACCGGTTGGTAACAGACCGGATCATTTCCTGTATGTCCAGGCTACCTGTTGGTAACAGACCGGATCATTTCCTGTATGTCCAGGCTACCTGTTGGTAACAGACCGGATCATTTCCTGTATGTCCAGGCTACCTGTTGGTAACAGACCGGATCATTTCCTGTATGTCCAGGCTACCTGTTGGTAACAGACCAGATCATTTCCTCTATGTCCAGGCTACCGGTTGGTAACAGACCGGATCATTTCCTGTATGTCCAGGCTACCTGTTGGTAACAGACCAGATCATTTCCTGTATGTCCAGGCTACCGGTTGGTAACAGACCGGATCATTTCCTGTATGTCCAGGCTACCTGTTGGTAACAGACCGGATCATTTCCTGTATGTCCAGGCTACCTGTTGGTAACAGACCGGATCATTTCCTGTATGTCCAGGCTACCGGTTGGTAACAGACCGGATCATTTCCTGTATGTCCAGGCTACCTGTTGGTAACAGACCGGATCATTTCCTGTATGTCCAGGTTACTTGTTGGTAACAGACCAGATACTTTCCTCTATGGCTGGCCCTTAAATGTACACACAGAGCTAACATTAATAATAGGCATGTATGTCTCTAATAATATGCATGTGAACTCTGTGAAGCATTTATTTGGGCTGCAATTTCTGAGGCTGGTAACTAATGAACTTGTCCTATGCAGCTGAGGTAACTCTGGGTCTTCCTTTGCTGTGGTGGTCCTCATGAGAGCCAGTTTCATCATTGTGCTTGATGTTTTTGCGACTGCACTTGAAGAAACATGTCTTAAAGTAATGATGGACTGTCATTTCACTTTGCTTATTTGAGCTGTTCTTGACATATTGACTTGGTCTTTTACCAAATAGGCCTATCTTCTGTATACCACCCCTACCTTGTCACAACACAACTGACTGGCTCAAATGCAATAAGGAAAGAAATTCCACAAATTAACTTTTAACAAGGCACACCTCTTAATTGAAATGCATTCCAGGTAACTACCTCATGAAGCTGGTTGAGAGAATGCCAAGAGTATGCAAAGCTGTCATCAAGGCAAAGGTTGGCTACTTTGAAGAATCTCAAAAATAAAATATATTTTGATTTGTTTAACACTTTTTTGGTTACTACATGATTCCATATGTGTTCTTTCATAGTTTTGATGTCTTCACTATTGTTCTACAATGTAGAAAATAGTCAAAATAAAGAAAAACCCTTGAATGAGTAGTTGTGTCCACAGACAGTTCAAAACCGTGTTTCTTATCATTTATTTTTGGACTGTCCTTTCTGCCATTCATCAACGTGTCATTCAATGCGTTTCTATGGGCTTTAATAGTAAAGCTTAAAATCAACATTTAATCAAATAATTGTTTAATGTATATATATATATATATATATATATATATATATATATATATATATATAGATATATATATATATATATATATATATATACACATACACACACCTAAAGGGGTCCTAAAATTCCAAATCACTAAATGATCCATAGTATGACCATCTTAAAACAATTCCATATGTCAGTTTTGGAAACCACCAAATTCACATTTTAGCTTCAAACAGCTGAAAATGCAATATTTTGGCGGCTATGGAGAATATATTTCACAGCGGTTTAGATGGAATAGTGATTCTCTACACTATACGTATGTGTTTTGCCACATATAAACGGAAATCAGGCGAATTATTTGAATTTTTGCAAACAGGAAATGGCGCCGGCATCTTTTTAAGTATCACAAGTAAATGATGAATAATTTAAAATGCCTTATATTAAGTAAACCAGATGGCACAATGTTCTTGTTGTTTTAATGTATGGATAGCCAGGGGCACACGCCAACACTCTGACATCATTTACAAATGAAGCATTTGTGGTTAGTGAGTCCGTCAGATCAGAGGCAGTAGGGATGACCTGGGATGGTCTCTTGATAAATGTGTGAATTAGCCCATTTTCCTGTCCTAAGTATTTAAAATGTACCGAGTACTTTTGGGTCTCAGGGAAAATGTATGGAGTAAAAAGTACATTATTTTCTTTAGGAATGTGGTGGTGTAAAAGTTGTAGAAAATATAGTAAAGTACAGAAAAACTACTTAAGTAAAATTACTTTAAAGAACTACTTAAGTACTTTTGACCAGCAAAGATGAGATGGACAGCTATGCCCAGGCTCCGCCTACATCTAACTCTGTCCCTCTCTACACTCAGAACACACCCATGCCCTGCCCCCAGCACACCTCTCTCACCCCTCCCCCAGTGCCCCTCTCTACCCCCCTACCCGCCCTCCCCCAGTGCCCCTCTCTACCCCCCCCCTACCTGCCCTCCCCCAGCGCCTTCACCCCACCTCCAGACCTGCTCCCCTACTGGTCACTGTAACAAGCTCGCATGTACTCCCATTGCTGTGGAATCCAGTGAACTCCCATCTACTGCCCCAACCTGGCTGCTTAAGAAACTGCAGCCTCGGGGACAGCCAATCACATGCTGGAAACATCAAATGGAGATTTTGATTGGACCATGTCTGTCAAGAGCAAAAGTTTTCTCCCTCATGGCTAGAAATATGCCTATGTTTGATTTTTTTTTATTTTTTTTTTTACATACATTTGATATCAAACAGCATTAAAGTGATTTCAAATGTGGTGCATATTCTTCATATTAAATTACAAGGATACATTTTTGGTAGTTTAAAAAAACTAACTTTTCCAGTGACGTATTGCAAACTGTTGTTTCACCTTGAAAAGATAAATGCCACAGTGCACTAGGAGTATTAGTTCTCAGGTAGAACATAGGCTACGTACAGCAGACAAGGCATGAAAAATGGTCATTACAATACAATTGTTTTAGATAGTCCCTTGGGAGGAAAGCAGTTTGATATCATTGACAATTATTTCTGTCTAAATATGATCATAGTGAAATATTTGACGTTTAGACATCTTGGCCTGAAGACTCTTTATCAATACATATAGAAAGTCTCTACAGAACTCATGGTGTTATAGTTTGTAGTAATTACAGACCCTAAAAGCCTGGTGGATATCATAAACCCTTTTACGTATCTATTCTTCCACAGCATCAGTGGCTGATAGGTGGTAGACTCGTCACTAGACACAGGAAACATTTACATATAAAAGCAGGGCCACTTTCAAGAGAGCACAAAGTTATGGGAACAGGTGGATATCAACATAGTATGTAGAACAGTGGAGGCTGCTGAGGGGAGGACGACTCATAATAATGTCTGGAACGGACCACATGGAATGGCATCAAACCCCTGGAAACCATGTGTTTGATGTATATGATACCGATCCACTGATTCCACTCCAGTCATTACCACGAGCCCTCTCCATTTAAGGTGCCACCAACCTCAGAACACACGTCTCTCTGACATGTAGAATAAGTAATCAAACCAGTTATATTAATAACATTGCTATCTGCAACGTTCCACAACATTCGCCTATTGAATTGGCACCTAAACTTGATGTAAAGAGGAATCTCTACAGTCCACATCAAGCAAAGCAGCCATTACACACAGCGTTTTAGATTCAGTGTGGCACTGCTACAGGAGTGTGAATCACCGACCTACAACACCGCGGCTCAGGCACTTCGAGGGCCAGCGAGACAAATGGAGCCTTATTCAATCAAACCCACTATCCCAGATTTCCAGGATGAGCAAAATAAATACAACTCTGTTACTCGTTTGATGTCCACTTGACAGAGTAACAATAGATCGGTCAAAGAGTTTTTCCTCAGATCACTAAAGGCGCTGGTTAAGACCTGTCCTGCTAGGAGGACGAATTCAACCTCCTTCATTTTGGTCAGTATTTCTCTCCTGTCCAGTCTGTATAAATCATACTCCTTACTCTTTTAGCTGGACTTCCCAGCTGTGCATGGACTTTGACTTGGTGTTGCTTGGAAGGAAAACATTTTAGGGCAGTTCCTCAATGTGCAACGTGTCCCCTCTTTCCAGTCCCCTACTGTGTGTTGGCCCGTGGAGAGGGGTGGTTGATCAGCAGGCGTAGGGGGGGTCCTGGTCAGAGAGCGGGTCCCACTTGAGAGGGACCAGTCTGGGGAGGTTCTAAGGATGGGGACTGGGATCAGTTGGTTCATCTGTGCCGATCTCATTTATCTCCTACCAATCAGAGCAAAGGTAAAGTGTTACATTAATACTGTAATAATACTACTTAGCAAAATGTTGTAGATATTGTAGTGAATTCGGGTCCAGCGAAAGTCAAGTCAACACGTTAACCGCTACGCCTAGAGTTCCAAACCTCTTGCCGAGCTCGCTAGGACTTGGGTTAAGGTCGCTACAATATGAAAAAACACCCTCATAAAATACCGTTCTAAAGGCAGGTATTATATTCTCACCTTTCTTCAAGATGTGATGCATGAAATAAAGAAGACAATTCTCAGCAGGACATGATACAACATGGAACCTTGGCTGGAACATGCACACATTGCTAGATAAACATTCCGGTCACAATTCATTATCACAAATGTAAAAATCACAAACATTACCTGTTTATTTCTCTGCCCAGTGATATGTCTTTGGGCCCAGCTTCAAAGCACAGCCTGAGCCCATCAGTCTAACCCTGAACCCACCAGTCTAATGCTGAACCCACCAGTTTAATCCTGAACCCACCAGTCTAATCCTGAACCCACCAGTCTAATCCTGAACCCACCAGTCTAATCCTGAACCCACCAGTCTAATCCTGAACCCACCAGTCTATCCCTGAAACCGCCAGTCTATCCCTGAAACCGCCAGTCTAATCCTGAACCCGCCAGTATATCCCTGAACCCACCAGTCTATCCCTGAACCCACCAGTCTATCCCTGAACCCACCAGTATATCCCTGAACGCACCAGTATATCCCTGAACGCACCAGTATATCCCTGAACGCACCAGTATATCCCTGAACCCACTAGTATATCCCTGAACTCATCAGTCTATCCCTGAACCCACCAGTATATCCCTGAACCCACCAGTCTATCCCTGAACCCACCAGTATATCCCTGAACCCACTAGTATATCCCTGAACTCATCAGTCTATCCCTGAACCCACCAGTATATCCCTGAACCCACCAGTATATCCCTGAACACACCAGTATATCCCTGAACCCACCAGTATATCCCTGAACCCACCAGTATATCCCTGAACCCACCAGTATATCCCTGAACTCATCAGTCTATCCCTGAACCCACCAGTATATCCCTGAACTCATCAGTTTATCCCTGAACCCACCAGTATATCCCTGAACCCACCAGTATATCCCTGAACCCACTAGTATATCCCTGAACTCATCAGTCTATCCCTGAACCCACCAGTATATCCCTGAACCCACCAGTCTATCCCTGAACCCACCAGTATATCCCTGAACCCACTAGTATATCCCTGAACCCACTAGTATATCCCTGAACTCATCAGTCTATCCCTGAACCCACCAGTCTATCCCTGAACCCACCAGTATATCCCTGAACCCACCAGTCTATCCCTGAAATCATCAGTCTATCCTTGAAGCCCACAAGCTGCCAGCCACCCTGTCTACCTACAGTACCTGCAGCGGCGAATGGTTGTTGGCAGGGCTGCTCCTGGCAAGGGTAGCCATCTCTCTGATCTGGTGCAGGGCGAAGGCCAGGGAGACCCAGGGCGAGGCGGACACCACCCAGGCAGGCTCGCTCAAATCCTCCTGATCCTCCTGGTGCTTGGTCTTCCTCGGTGGTGTCATTGTGGCGGCTCCATTATTTGATTGGATAATGTCTATGGTTGCTATGGGAAAAGGGCTGGAGGGGACTGGGATGTTCTCTGCCAGCATTCTGGGATCTGGAAAACAACTCAAGCTAAATGTTTCATAACAATTCCTGGCATGCTTCAAAATGATTATTCCGTTAACGTGTCTGACCTAACAACAATCTCCACTATTAAGGTCCTAAATATGATTCATGCAGCATTCTAATGTCTATGAATTTCTCAGTTGCTGATTGAGAAAGAGAATAAAAAGTGAATGGCAGTAAAAGTTATGCTTGCCAGATTGGGAGCCAGTCACTTCTCCACTAAGGGGTTTAATAGGTGAAGTAAATGTTATGCTTGCCAGATTGGGAGCCAGTAACTTTTCGACCAAGGAGTATAATGAGGTGAAGTAAATTCTGTTTTCGTGTAGGCCTAAGTCCATGCAGAGGCATGCCATGAAGGGTACAGGGTAGGATAAAATAAACATTAATGACACATACCTTTGTTCCCACTCTGCACAGCCAGCCACTGGATGAGAGCGAAGAGGAGGAGGATGACGAGGGACACCATTCCTATCCCTCTGAAGGTGTGGGCCGCTCCTAAACCATAACCCAAAAAGACAAACGTGTGCTCCATAGGCTTTTGGAAACAAAATCTCAAAATAAATGTATTTATTTCACTCATTGCTTTTCATGTAACAGAAAAACTGACAAGTAATGTCCATTTCAGGACTGTAAAGGATATATGTTACCACAGTCATCAAGATGCGTTTCAGAACACAGAGAGAGACACACAGTTGTTATTCTGGGAGAGCTGCCAAATGCATTCCAGACCATCAAATTCCTATCCTAATGATTGAAGATGGGGCTGCTGGTAGTTTATTAAGAGAAAACCATGGAGGACAGGGCATCCTTTTAAGGAGAGGAGGCGTTGTTCAACAGTTGGAAAGGCATGTGAGAGTATGACACGTGTGAGTACAACTAGCTGCTCAAGTAGGAGTGAAGCTACATTCTGTTCTGTTAGCCACTGTTAAATGTACAATATACAATAGTTACTGCTGTTCTCAATAGTCATTTCAATTCATGAACATTGAACAGCAAATTGAACATCGAATAGCAGTCTTTACTCCTGATAGTACCTTTAACGGGTGACGCCAATAGATCCACCTCTCTTTGGTTGAATGTGTTTTACATACTCTAGAACTGGGGGACACTTAATTTGATTAAATACAACTTCTCCTCACACAGTGGTTCTTCTTACCAAAAACACTGACGAAGCCTCCCCCCACCATGGCCCCACAGCCCCGGCCCAGCCCTAGGTGCAGGCCCTGGAGGATACCCTGGGCAGAGGTCCTCAGCTCTGGAGGCACTGCAGCACTGAGGTAGGAGATACAGGCTGCCCACACTGAGGCATGGGTCACACCTAGATACACAGAGATACAGACAGAGAGACACAGAACGAAAGAGAGGGACAGAGACAGAGACACACAGACAAGGAGAGAGAGAGAGAGACAGAGAGTGTGGGATGTGGGGTCAACTTGCAAAACAAGATTTCACCAAAATGGGACAATCACCCCCATTGAAAACCTACATGCAGAGTTCTGTAAGATTCTCCTACATGTCCAGAAGAAAACTACAAACAACGCATGCAGCGCAGAATTAGGTCAATATCCACTAATAATAAAAACTCAGAAAAGAGCCATTCAGTTTTGGAAACATCTAAAATACAGTGACCCCCTCTCATCATTACCAAGCCCTGCAATGCCAAGAGCTGAGCAAAGAAAAGAGTCCCCTCATCCAGCTGGTCCTGGCGCTGAGTTCACAAACCTGTTCTACTAACATACTGAAGCCTCAGGACCAGAACATCCAATCAATCAGATAAAAACAATAAACAACAGTCTAAACAAAAATACATTGCTTATTAGGAAACACAAGCAAAAGCACAAAGCAAAATGTAGTGCTATCTGGCCCTAAATCGACAGTACACCATGCGTGGCTAACTATTTGACCATTGTTACTGATCAAACCTTAGAAAAACCTTGACAAAAGTACAGGCTCAGTGAGCACATCCTTGCCATTGAGAAGAGTAGACACAGGAAAACCTGGCTTCCTGTAGAGGAACAACCACTGCACAACAGCGGAACCCGAGATAGAGTGTTCATGGCAGGCGACAGACGAGAGAGAGAGGACTTAACCCTCACTGGGTGTGCCGTGTTTGAAGTGGCTCAACCAGCTAGTTCCAAGTCAACATGTCTCATTGTACACCAATAATAGAACAAAGCCATTGAACCTGCTACCCTCCACAGTCCGGCCTGTCCTTGCCCCCTATTCAGCTCTTTAGCTGGCCCATGTCGTCACGTGTGTCGTGTTCACGTCATGTCGAACACTGACATTTCCAACTTGCTTACTCGTTGTAAAAAGATGATAGCCGAGTTTCCCACTTGGGAATGATCAGAATCAACCAATAGGAAGCGCTACACAAATAACATAGGTTCATTGTAAGAGTTCCCGAGTTTCCAACATGACGTGAATGTCATAGGCCGTCATTGTAAATAAGAATTTGTTCTTACCTGACTTGTCTACTTAAATAAATGTTAAATAAAATACAAATATTGTCATACCACTTCTTTTAGAATGGAGATTTTTTGAAAGAGATTCAGTGCGTCTCTAAATGTTTTGTTGGCTGTTGTTACACCTCTAGTAAATGATTACAAACATTTTAAGCGTCCTTGAATGTTAATCTTTCGTGTGCAGCTGCAACATTGTTATTCATGGCCTAAGTGGCTGTTAGTGAAGTCTAGATACAGAGGAAAAGGGTGTTCTCCAGGCAAAGGAAAAGCCTTTCATTTCGTTGAGAGGAGAGTTCCTGTCCTGCCTGATATGAACTCTGAGCCAACATGCCAACAATGTAAGTGCACTGGTGCAGCCAGTTCAAACACTGCTTCTGCCTTCTTTCTATCTAATGTTAACATTGGCTAAGCTAAGCTAAGTCAACATATGCCACGCCGTGACACCCAGTGTAGCCTAACCTTGAAGGACCTCCATGGGCAGGACGATCCAGGCGTTCTCCAGGTAGGAGATGTACAGGAAACGAGCCGTGTTGCAGGCCAGACCGATGTACAGCACCCTGTGGAGGGAGAGGGGAGGAGAAGGTCATGGAACACAGATGTGTTATTGATGTTCTGGAACTATCACTACTGACTACACTGTTCAAATAACAATCCAACAATCACAAACATAACCCTATCCTAAATTGTAACCCTATGCTAAACCCTAGCCCTAACCTATAGGAGGTTATTGCCACAACAGAGTTGCAGGTGAAAGCAAGGCCAAAGTTCAGAGGTCAAACCTGAACTGTCCCTGGATTGTGGTTGGTTTGTCATTGTCATTCTGAGGGTTGCACGGGTTGCACGGGGTGGGTATAGGGTTGCACGGGGAGGGTATATTACTGGAAACATTTCTAAGTTTACCAGTAAATTACCAGGATTTTTGTATCTTTCAAGGATTTTACATAATCTATCACATGAAATCTAGTGGCCCTTTTGGGTATTTCAGATTATGACAGTCTCTGGCCCTCTGTTGGGCCTTATCACATGTAAAATATATTAAATAATAAGATGGTTTTAAATATGGTTTAAATATAAACCATCAACTCAGTGAATAACATTGGTGTTTAATGTGAGGGTTACCAATGCTACGATAGATTACCATAGATAATCTGTTAATTACCAAAATTACTGAAGATTCCGGTAACTTTGGTAAATTACCTATGCAACCCTATTCTGAACAGAATATATTTCCTTCCCAGACCGTTGGATATTTGGTGCCCATCTGCCATGACAACGTCCTGTTCAATCAAACCACTGACCTGACAATGTAAATACAATGCAAATATACTGACACATTTACCAAACACTTAAATGATTCCAGTTTACAAACTTCTCTCTATTGCCTCTCTCTCATGAAACAAACACGACCTTTGAACTTAATCTAAAAGTAAACGAACGCAAAGGCTGATTGTAGTATATTATTCGCTAACAAGCTATAAATGTCCAGATGGGCCGGATATGAGATGTGGTGGATGAGAGAGAAAGAGACAGAGAG